>NC_072387.2:115817704-116133204 GCF_028885625.2 Pongo pygmaeus | reverse complement strand
TCTTCAGGTTATAATTTGCCCAGTGTCTTTCCTCAAAAAGTTACCTCTTCTTCTTTTCTTGTTTTTTTTAAGACAGGGTGTCACTCTGTCACCCAGGCTGGAGTGCAGTGATGTGATCTTGGCTCACTGCAACCTCTACCTCCCAGTTTCAAGCAATTCTCCTGCTTCAACCTCCCAAGTAGCTGGGATTACTGTCTCCCGCCACCACACCCAGCTAATTTTTGTGTTTTTAGTAGAGACAGGGTTTCGTCATGTTGGCCAGGCTGGTCTCGAACTCCTGGCCTTAAGTGATCCACCCACCTCAGCGTCCCAAAGTGCTGGAATTACAGACATGAGCCACTGTGCCTGTACCTTTTCTATTTACTCTGCTACACGTTGTATCTGTCTGGCATATATTCATTTCTACATTGAGATAAGTTGACAGCTTAGAATAAAAAGGTAGATCGAGTTAATTTTAGGTATGGGAGACCAAAAATAAACACAACTCACTTTTTTCTCCTATCAAAATATTTCACGGGTCAGGGCTTTATTTTGAGGATGAGTGGGTGGTAACACAAACACTCGAGGGATTCAAACACTTTAATTTACCAAAGTTACAGTCAAGGTATAGAGGTAATCATTCTTACCTAATGCAGTGAATAGGAGAAATATTACCTGCTCCTATTCAAAAAAATGCCTTTTTGTTCTGTCCTTATTCATTAAAAAATATTCAACCTTTGCTTTCATCATTTCTTGCCTGAAAAACTCAAAGTGGGTTTTCACAGGTCTCCTTTAATTTACCTTCTTAAATCCTTTTAAAAACTATTTCGCCATCATCAGTGTGCCTTTGTTACAAACCAAACCTGATGTTGCTATGCTTCTGAAGGGGAAAAAAACTCAGTTACTTCCTCAGAACCTTCAGGAATGCCCAAATGCCTAGCTCTGCAAACCCCACTGGGCTGCCTCCAGCCGTCTTCCTCCGGGGTTCTTCCTTCTCAGTGTACTTTCCTACCATGTGGAACCTTTTATGGAAAGCCAGGCCCTCCCTGGCATCTAAGAATGCTTTCTTTTTTTCTGGAACAACCTTCTCAGACCTTTCTGAACTCCTGATGTGCCTTCAGGTCTCAATCCAGCTGTCCCATCGTCCTCTCCCTATCCCAGTCCTTATCTTTCTTCCCTGAAAAGCTTTCCCTGATCTTCCTTGTCTAGACTAGGAACTTCTCCATCCTTGCTTGATGCTCTGGGCTTATCCGCATGGAGTATGGTACTATAAATGCTAGTTTACTTATCCGAGGCTTGCACTAGATTAGAAAAACCCTGTGATCAGCTACTGGAGATGATATTCTTTGTGTACAGCCTTTAGCATTGGCCTGGCACATAGCAGGTGTTCGGTAAATGCTTGCCAAACAAATACATGGCATGTGTATAGAGATATTTGTATAGAGATGTACATCTCTATACATCTCCTCAAGAAGTAGGGATTTTGATAGTTGAACACCTATAATTTTATCATACATTGGCTTTTATTTTCTTGTTTAAGGCAAGAAACGGGGGTGTTCAGGAAGAGCAAGGCCATTTTTGAGCCTGCTTGCAAGTCTTATCAGGATCCTGCTATGACCTGGTGCTTTTTTCTTCAGAGATAACACTGGGATAATTTTGGGGCTTTCTGGAGGGAACTGGGAGGTCCTTGCACAAATCACACACTTAATGGAGCTGAGCAGGCTCCACACAGCTGACGCTGGGATGGAAGGTGAGCATCCATGCTCCATGGCTGGTTGGGAGCTTGGGCTCTGCACCCTGAGTGTTTGTGAGTTATTTAATATTTAGGGCCTATGTATGCTGATTTATAAAATGGGGCTAATAACAGTATCTAGTATGTACAGGGCTGCTGGGAGTCCTAAATGTGTCAGTCCACATCAAGTTCTTGGGTGCCTGATGCTTGGTAAACACTCAGGTGAGCTGTCGTCATCACTACCATCACCACTTTTCAGTCAGCTTTACCCTCTTTCAGTGCGGCTCTCGCCTTTGAGGGCACGCCCATCTCTCTCCCTGGTGTTTGAGTCTTCTCCTCAGTCTGATGCAGACTGTGGTGGAGAGCCTGCATTCATATCACTCCCTGGAGGTCCACACCCCACCGCCTCTTGTCAATCAGCCTTCTGGGCAGTTTTCCAACGTGATTTTGGGTGTGGAAACTTTCTGGATGGTGCTGAGTAAAGAGTAAATGGGAAGAGACTGAGATTAAGTGTGGTAGATTAAGTGTGGTGTCTCTTCTTGGCCGTATATTTCAACATGGGTCCCACATTGCTCAGGAGCAGCTGCAGAACTCATTGGCTCAAAGGAAGAGGGAAAAACCAGGTTTGTGACATTAAGCTTTTTCATCTATAAACACACAACCAGCCTGGGGAACTTTTTGTAAAATCTGTGGAATGAGATTGACATGAGTTCCTTGTATCATTTTCTCAAGGGTATATTAATGGACTAAGTAGTTCTCATGAGGGAAATTTCCACAGGGGATATCAGATGAGACTCTCTTGATGAACCACTTTTTTTCTTTTTTTTTTTTTTTAACGCAGAAGCTAACTCTTCTAATGCACTCCCCATAGGGGACCTCTCCATATTATAGAATTATTAGTTGTATTAGCTATGTGAAGGCAGAGAATAAAACAAGACCACGATGAATTTGAAGAGACTTGCTACAAATTTTTGCAATCACAAACATTCAGAAAAACTGAATTATGGTTGCAACTGTGAAAAACAATTTTGGCTTAAAATTTGGAAAAGAAAATTTAATCTCAGTAAAATAATTCTCCAGATATTTATATGTGTATATAAATAATTCTCCAGATATTTATATGTATGTATATACATGTATGTATATATATATATATATGCACACATATATATATACATCTTTGGAAAATATTAAATATATACACACATATATGTGGTTTATATGATAACATATGTATATATTTATATATACTTGAGATTTAAAAAGAAATGGCCACTGCTAAAAACAAATCTGCTTGAAGATTACCTAAGTGGTGTAAAACCATGAACTCTGCTATATGATATAGTTTAACACAGAGATGGTATTGTCTGCATTTTCCCCTAAAACCAAGAAGAAAGTTAGCTAAATTATTAAAGTTATCTTAGCTTGAAAAAATGTCTTTCAGAAATTCATTAGTAAAATAGGAATGCCACCTATTTTAGCTCCATAGTAGCTCAACCCTAAGGCAATGCTGGGAAGTCAGGGGCTGGGCGGCTGAGTGCACAGGCAGGGTGTTATAGAGGGACCCTGCCTGGGGAAGACAGGCCGAGCAGGCTGTGGGCTGCCCCCTGAGATGAGATAGCCAATGTGGGCTCCACCCAGGTTAGGTTTGATTGCCAAGAAGATCCAGCAGTGTTAGAGGACAAGGGCAGCAGGAGAGTGCTAAGTTGTTAAATTACCTGGAGGGCTGGGAGCCAGACGGGAGCCAGTGGCTGGTAAGACAGAGAACTGGGGGCCCACCCCGGTAAGCTGAGGGCTGCAGGTCAAGGCAGCCTGTGCTGCTTAGTATTGGGGACTTGTAATACACGCAATAGGCCACCTTAACTGGGACAAACCGCTCAGTGTCAACGAAGGGAGTAAGATTTGTAAAGAAGCCTTACGCTCACTGAACTTGCCTTTCCAAGTATCAAGTTATGCTTTCAACAAATGTGTATCCAATGTGTGCTATATGTCATGCACTCTACTGGTCCTGGGAATATGGCAATGATCATTGTAGATGTGGAGCTCACAGTCTAGTGGGAAAGAAAACGGAATATTCCCAGGAATGTGTAGTGCAAACTCTGTCAGGTCCTCTGGAGGAGAATGACAGGGCATCTAAGAGAGCATAACAGGACCGTCTAGACCAGGGAAGTTTCTTATGCGGTGATGACGTTAGAGCTGAAAGACATTCAGGAGCAAGGCTGGCATGGAGATGGGGAGAGGGAGGGTAAAAGATTTCGAGGAAGAAGCAACTATGTGCTCAAGGCCTCCTTGTGGCCGAAGGGAATCTGGTGCTCTGGAAATGGAATGAAGAATGAAGGAATGAAGCATGGCCAGGACTCAAGGACCAAAGAGGACAGGGGTGCGAGGTGAGCTGGCAGATGGAGGCAGGGCCAGATCACGTAGCGGGTGGAGGCCGCCTTAGCCACACAGGTGTTCTGGGAAGATCAATGGTGTGAGTAAACTAACAGGCAGTGTGAGTGGTGGTAAAAGGCATCAAGGGTGCAGTTGTCCAGGGAAGGACATCAACCACCTGTGCTGGGGCCAGCAGCAGAGATGGACAGAAACTTCGAGCTCTTTTGGAGATAAAGGTTTTAGTGCTCGCACATTTGTTTGTATGTGAGGTTGTGTGGCAGAGGGAGATGTTGACGATGGCATAGGCTTTGGCCCACGTATCTGGAGGGATAGCAGTGCATTGTGGAAGGCACACTGGAGAAGTATCAGGTCTGAGGGAAGTCAGTTTAGTTGGGACCTGCTGCGTTTGAAGCATCTTTGAAATGTGTGAGTAGTGATATGGAGCTGAGCTCTGAGCTATAACCAGCTGGAGATGGAAATCAGGGACTCAAGGTCTAGATGGCAAGGGAAATGTCACAGGGTACCTGGGAGACAGGACAAGATGAGAAGAGAAGGGGCTGGGCTCACTGTCTAAAGTCTGTGTTGAAGAAAATAGGCTGGTGAAGGAAAGTAGGAAAGAACGGGCAGAGAGGAAAGAGGTAAGGCAGGGGAAAGTCATTTCAGAATCCAAGGGAGAAAGGTGTTTCCGATCATTGGGTGGTCCACAACGCTGAAACACTGAAAAGAGCCCATTTAATTTAGTGACCTGGAGATTATTGGTCATATGGACCATCTCAGTGAAAACCATATGTCATACGTTAGGGTGGAGGAAAACCATCTGATTTTAGACTTTATCGCTGTTACGGTTGGGGTTTCTAAGCAAATGAGTTAACAGATAAAAGGCCAGAGTACCTCCCTGTCTCTGTGCAGGGCTGAAAATGGTACAGTGTGACACAAATGTTGAGTGAAACGGAAATGCCAATATTGTGAATGTAGCTTCAAACACAATGGTATATGTAAAACTTTTTTTTAAAAGTATAATGGTGTCTATGCTATTACTTTTAGTGAACCTGTTGATTCTGATCCCTTTCATTATAAATCTAATAGTAATATGTTTACTATTTTCTTGGGAACAAAAAGACATGCATTATTGTAGGCAGCTAGTTTGAATTGTAACCACATCACAATTTATAGATAAAGTATCATGTTTTCTAATAGATAATAGCTGTGAGACAATGTGTGAGAATAGCATAAAAATAATGTGATAGGAGGTTACATTAGCAAATGCAACCAAATAATGAAAATTTAAGTGGACTCTATATAATAATTTAGGTAGACTAATTATGATCATTTTTTATTTAAGAAGTGATAAAGCCTGCTAATTCACATACAACATTGCATTATGGTATTAACCTCCACACTAGTGGGTAAATGCAGACTTCAAGGTCAATGAATTCTAGCTCTTTCACTTATTAACTGTGGGACCTTGTGAAAACTGCTTTCATTTTTCATACCTCAGTTTCCTCATCTATAAAATAGGGATACAATAAAACCTATGTTGCAGCATCCTTGCTAGGATGAAAAGAGCTGACCTGTATATCACTTAGAACACCTGGCTTATACTAAGAACATCATAAATCAAGCTATTATTATTATGTCATTATTATTCCATGATAAGTTTATTTTCTTTTTTTTCTTTTTATTATTATTATTATTATTATTATTATTATACTTTAGGCTCTATGGTACATGTGCGCAACGTGCAGGTAAGTTACATATGTATACATGTGCCATGCTGGTGCGCTGCACCCACCAACTCGTCATCTAGCATTAGGTATATCTCCCAATGCTATCCCTCCCCCCTCCCCCCACCCCACAACAGTCCCCGAAGTGTGATGTTCCCCTTCCTGTGTCCATGTGTTCTCATTGTTCAATTCCGACCTATGAGTGAGAATATGCAGTGTTTGGTTTTTTGTTCTTGAGATAGTTTACTGAGAATGATGATTTCCAATTTCATCCATGTCCCTACAAAGGACATGAACTCATCATTTTTTATGGCTGCATAGTATTCCATGGTGTATATGTGCCACATTTTCTTAATCCAGTCTATCATTGTTGGACATTTGGGTTGGTTCCAAGTCTTTGCTATTGTGAATAATGCTGCAATAAACATACGTGTGCATGTGTCTTTATAGCAGCATGATTTATAGTCGTTTGGGTATATACCCAGTAATGGGATGGCTGGGTCAAATGGTATTTCTAGTTCTAGATCCCTGAGGAATCTCCACACTGACTTCCACAAGGGTTGAACTAGTTTACAGTCCCACCAACAGTGTAAAAGTGTTCCTATTTCTCCACATCCTCTCCAGCACCTGTTGTTTCAGATAAGTTTATTTTCATAAATCTCTGTCAACTTTTCTAAATTAGATATACAGCATTGGAATTACTATATCAAAGAGTAAAACCATCATTTTGTGTTGACAGTTTTTGCAATTTATTTATTTAAATAAAAGAATACTTTGCATGTGAGATAGGTCTCCTGAATACAGCACACCGATGGGTCTTGACTCTTTATCCAATTTGCCAGTCTGTGTCTTTTAATTGGGGCATTTAGCTCATTTACATTTAAGGTTAATATTGTTGTGCGTGAATTTGATCCTGTCATTATGATGGTAGCTGGTTATTTTGCCCATTAGTTGATGCCGTTTCTTCATGGTGCTGATGGTCTTTACAATTTGGTATGTTTTTGCAGTGGCTGGTACTGATTTTTCCTTTCCATATTTAGTGCTTCTTTCAGCAGCTCTTATAAGGCAGGCCTGGTGGTGACAAAAATCTCTCAGCATTGGCTTGTCTGTAAAGGATTTTATTTCTCCTTCACTTAAGAAGCTTAGTGTGGCTGGATATGAAATTCTGGGTTGAAAATTCTTTTCTTTAAGAACGTTGAATATTAGCCCCCACTCTCTTCTGGCTTGTAGGGTTTCTGCAGAGGGATCCACCGTTAGTCTGATGGGCTTCCCTTTGTGTGTAACCTGACCTTTCTCTCTGGCTGCCATTAACAGTTTTTCCTTCATGTCAACCTTGGTGAATTCCATGCTCATGGATAGGAAGAATCAATATTATGAAAATGGGCATACTGCTCAAAGTAATTTACAGATTCAATGCTATCTCCATCAAGCTACCATTGACTTTCTTCACAGAATAGAAAAAACTACTTTAAATTTTATATGGAACCACAAAAGAGCCTATATAGCCAAGACAATCCTAAACAAAAAGAACAAAGCTGGAAGCATCACGCTACCTGACTTCAAACTATACCACAAGGCTACGGTAACCAAAACAGCATGGTACCAAAACAGATGTATAGACCAATGGAACAGAACAGAGGCCTCAGAAATATTGCCACACATCTATAACCATCTGATCTTTGACAAACCTGACAAAAACAAGCAATGGGAAAACGATTCTCTATTTAATAAATAATGTTGGGAAAACTGGCTAGCCATAGGCAGAAAACTGAAACTGGACCCCTTCCTTACACCTTATACAAAAATTAACTCAAGATACCTTAAAGACTTAAATGTAAGACTTAAAACCATAAAAATCCTAGAAGAAAACCTAGGCAATACCATTTGAATCATAGGCATGGGCAAAGACTTCATGACTAAAACACCAAAAGCAATGACAACAAAAGCCAAAATTGACAAATGGGATCTAATTAAACTAAAGAGCTTCTGCACAGCAAAGAAACTATCATCAGAGTGAACAGGCAACCTACAGAATGGGAGAAAATTTTTGCAATCTATCCATCTGACAAAGGGCTAATATCCAGAATCTACAAGGAACTTAAACAAATTTACAAGGAAAAAATCAAAAAGTGGGCAAAGGATATGAACAGACACTTCTCAAAAGAAGACATTTATGTGGCCAACAAACATACGAAAAAAAGCTCATCATTGCTTGTCATTAGAGAAATGCAAAGCAAAACCACAGTGAGATACCATCTTACGCCAGTTAGAATGGCGATCATGGAAAAGTCAGGAAACAACAGATGCTGGAGAGGATGCAGTGAAATAGGAATGCTTTTTTACTGTTGGTGGGAGTGTAAATTAGTTCAACCATTGTGGAAGACAGTGTGGTGATTCCTCAAACATCTAGAACCAGAAATACCATTTGACCCAGGAATCCTATTACTGGTTATATACCCAAAGAATAATAAATAATTCTGCTATGAAGTCACATGCACATGTATATTTATTGCAGCACTGGTCACAATAGCAAAGACTTGGAACCAACCCAAATGCCCATCAGTGATAGAGTGGATGAAGAAAATGTGGCACATATATACCATGGAATACTATGCAACCATAAAAAAGAATGAGTTCATGTCCTTTGCAGGGATATGGATGAAGCTGGAAACCATCATTCTCAGCAAACTAACACAGGACCAGAAAACCAAACACTGCATGTTCTCACTCATAACTGGGAATTGAACAATGAGAACACATGGACACAGGGAGGGGAACATCACACACTGGATCCTGTTGCAGGTAGGGGGCTAGGGGAGGCATAGCATTAGGAGAAATACTTAATGTAGGTGATGAGTTGATAGGTGCAGCAAACCACTGTGGCACTTGTATACCTATGTAACAAACCTGCACATTCTGCATATGTATCCCAGAACTTAAAGTATAATAATAATAAAAAAAGGTATTTTTTTTTAAAAAAAAGAATTCCCATACACATTTACATGTCAAACAGTGACTTAAGCTTTGTCTCTTTTAAATAAATGGATATTAAGTTAAAAAATATATGCTTGAACTGATTTCCAGCTATTACACACTGGGATGGCCATATTTATTGTCAAAAATCAAAATTCTTCTCTATCAGTGTGTAGATAGCTGCTGGACAAGCCTCTCCTCCAGTGCCCCAGGCCATCCTGTTCCTTTTTGGGAATTATCAGACTTCCCCATGGCCAGGAACTGAATCATAGCAAGAGCTCTGGGACCTTCACCCCACCTCCGTGGCCTGTGTCCATTCTGATTGGTCAGGCTCATACTAACCCAGTTATTAAACTTGGACTTCGCTAATGTGCATTCTATCTAATAATGCCATAACATATAATTTTCAGTAAATATTCACCAGTATTGCTTAGTGTCATTATGCAAACAAACTCTTTGCTTATTTGCTAGCTAAAGAATGCATTGCAATTTACTTCCTATTTCTTCCATCTTCATTAGTTGAACATTTGCTTACGTTTGTTTATCATCCATTTTTATTTCTCCTTTGTGACTTTTGTGCTTGTAATTTTGCCAGTTTTTCCATGTGAGGGCTTATGATTCTTTTTAAAGATTTATAAACGTTTTTTAAAAATTCAAAATATTAACCCATTTATAAATAATGAATTTTTGAATATTTATTGTGCATGTAGTTTCTAGTTTGCTAGTCTTTCAATTTTGCTAGTGATCTTTTTGAAATTTATTTTAAAATGTCAAAAATTTTAATTTCTTTTAATTTCTTACAACACCTTTGTGCTTAGAAAGTTTCCTCTCTTTACAGTAGAGGTCAGAAAAATATTAAAATATATCTTACAGCTTTTTAATTTAGAAAACTAATATATGTTAAACTCTCCAATCCACCTGTAATTAATTTTAATGTATGATGAGGGATAAGGAGCTCAACGTATTTGGTTTCCAAATAGCCGGTCTTCCCAATGTTATTGATTTCAATGTCTCCTTTATTTGACATGGCTTACGGCTGGTAAGTCAATTTTTAAACTTTTTGGAAAAAGAAAGGTGGTCCTATGGTAAAATTTTTCCTTTTAAATATTATTTAGTGTCTTCTTTAAACTTTTTGGAAAAAGAAAGGTGGTCCTATGGCAAAATTTTTCCTTTTAAATATTATTTAGTGTCTTCAGTTACTGAACAAACATGATGCCTTTAGCTTGTAGTAATTTGCTGGTCAGTGTCATTTTTCTGAGTGCAGGAGCAGGAGCAAAGCTCTCAGGTGCAATGAGAATCACTGTTCCAAGACTGGGTCTCGGTGGAGCTACTCACTACTCTCAAAAATAGCGACAATTTGCTAGAACTTTTTGTTATGGCCCTTTGAATTAGGACCGGAATACCTTCTTAGAGAAAATGAGGTGAGAAGATGTATTCATCAGCTCTGACTTCACAGACACTTGGATAAGACATAGTCTAATCCGGACTATAAAGTTGTGCTTTCATATAATAAGTTTGCAAAAGAAAAAAAAAGAGTATGAATTTCCAAGGATTAATTTTCATTGACTTCATAAAAGAAAGACCCTCTGAATGAAAGGGATTCCTGGATCAAAAAATAAATTCAATTATTTCTTCAACCTCTAATGACAGTACTTTTCTGTAATTTTAAAAATACTTTGGGTGAATGTTCCTTTTTGCTTCAATACCAAAGTGACGGCAGGGTGCAGGGATTGTCCGTGGAGAAACAAGTGTCACTTTGTTACATTTTCCATGCCTCAGTAATTCCAGGTGAGCCGTTCCTAAGGCTATAAAATCCCTTCTCTGGTATCATTGCATATTGATATTGCACCAGCCCCAAACTATGTCTTTCCAATTGCTTAGCTTTTAACTTATCATTTGACATTGAAAGGTACTCTACACAATAATTTGCCTTTTTCTCCTGCGTCATAGCACTGCCTCTCAACCGATACAGAGCCAACGAGCATATTTCAAATAATCTTAGAGAAACGTACAGTAAAACAACACACAAAATTAGTCTATCTGAATATTAAAGAGAAAATTCTATGTTAAGCATCTTTAGAACTTCATCGCAATACAATTTACAATTACAATAGATAAAAGATTGTACCTTGCAAAGTAACTTGGTATATATTAGAAGAGCTAGCATACTTAGTGCAGAAAACTTACCACAAGAAATGTATTTTATTTTCTTGTGAGAAAAGAATTAATAATAGCATAGCTTGTGTCACTGGTAACTTATTTTCTATTTTACGTATGTGAAGTTTCAGGGGAAAAAATGAAGGAAAATTTAAATTTCAAACTTTATTTTAGAATGGATTGTAAATTATAATTATGTTATACTGTCAATAAGTCAGGTTTTTTTTTGTTTTTTGTTTTTTTTTTGTATTACAGTTTCTGTTAGCCTATCATTTTTAAAGAAACTTCAAGCAAATAGCATTTGGAACTAATACATAAATCTGTCAGTATATTCGAAAGTACTATAGTGTTTTAAAGAGAAAAGCATTGTTCTTAACTTGCCTGATATAGCAATGAAAGTAGGCCAGGCTGATTTCGGGCAGGTTTCCACAGCGGCAAGTCGTGTCACCAATGCTAAAAGCCCTTCACTTACATTTTCAGAAAAAAAAAATTATAGAATTAAATATCTTTGAACCAGCAAGACTGCTCATTACAGGAAGTTACTATTTTGATCAGGCTGTTGGTTTCTGAAGTCTCTTGGCAACAATACAAAAATAGCTTTCTCTTGTTAATAAAGAACAATCTGCAAAAACAAATTAGAAATGTGTTAAGAATAAAATAAACAGGCATTTATTTTTTAACCTTGGGGGCCCCTTAATTTTGCAGACTTCTGGAATCTGGGGAGCTCCACCCAACTGCTACACATTTTATTGCCCTGTTATAGGTTTGGCATGAGAGGAATAATTTTCCAACTGTTGGAACAATGTGGATTCACATTTTTCCAGAAGGAAAAAAAAAAAAAACCCTCTATCTTACATATTAAATTCCACATAGAGAAACAGTGTCTGTATCACTCTTCCCATTTTATGATGGAATTTGAGAACTAAGGGAAAAATTATATATATGAAAATGGTATATCTAAGTGTAGTTAAAACCTACATCTGGTAAAAGAATTTTTAAATCAGTGTAGAAAATCCAATTCACAGAGCAAAGCTCCCATGTTGTGAAATTTCACTTGTAACAGTCACTTGAGACCAATCACCCGGGATTTGTTGAAATAACTCCTGTCTAGTTCTTACTGTTACATATTATACAGTAAGAGAGGTTGCTGCTAAAGAGAGGTTGGCATAAGTCTGGCTAAGAAATAGTTCTTTGAATACTTGCTTAGTCTAATAATTTATTCTAGGTGATTAGAAATTCATATTGTCTTAATTGCCACTGCAAACAACACACCTATTTGGGTGGGGTGGGAAGAGATTGATGTTCTAGCTTTTTTAGAAGTATGAAATAGCAAATTTTCATATTTATGTAAAAGGATGATATTTTAAAAACGTGTAACAGAAAGTGATTATTCCATGTTTTTCCCTTACTCTGTGGAATGGGTGAAAAAAAATTTAGAGCTGTTCATAAGATCTGAAGGAGCTAATTTTCTCAATTGGAATTAATCATGGCGTTAGGTGCCACAGGTACAGCAGGGGATATTTTGCTCTCCTAAATTTAAGGCATGTTGCTGGAGCGAAATGAGAAGAGAGTACAGACAGAGGAGATGAATGGGTCATTTACTGGTTAGTTGGTAATATCATCACACCAAGATGCACGAAGCATGCAGGTGTTTGCTCTTGTCAAAGAATCAGTGCCAGTAAGAATAGTGTCTATGCATTTTGGATGGTGCTTATCTCTTTTGCTCAGACACTGACTAGTCAAGCTCCCTTTTATTATAACCATCGTGTTCCCATCCAGAGATGACATGCTTGCTGGAACGTCAACCTAGAGAGCTGTGTTTTTTCTGGCTTGACGTCCCCGCTTCCTGACGTCTGGATCTGTGCTGGTCCCACAGCTGCTCCTTTGCTCTCACTGTTCCGTCTCCCTGGTTTCCATCTGCCCCCAGTGCTGACTTTACCTCCCCTTTGTCCCCGACTGTTACCCGCTGTCCACCAACTGCCTGCTGTTGTGCCTGTCTGGTGGAGAAGGTTCCTTCTTAGTCCTCATGCGTACAGTCCTGGCTCCAGCGCCCCTCCCAGGTCGACAAGAAGAGCTTGGCTAGGGGTCATTGCAGCAGTGACACAGCCGGTTTGGAACAGGGCTGCATTTCCAGGCTCTCTGATGCACACGGTGACAGGTCCCAGAACTAAATGGCAAATGAAGGTAGGGGAGGTTCATGCGCTTTTTGACTTCTGTCTCTGGAGAGGCAGGTAAAGCTAATATTATAGCGCTGAGAACTAAACCCTCCCAAGAGGCTGTCTAGTCCGGCCCTTGGCTTTCAGCTGGGTGAGGCTTCATTACACCCGAGAGGCACCCAAGGCCTCGAGAGGTTAAGTGATCTGCCCAAAATCTCACAGCTAATGAACAGTGGAGGGCTGTGTGTGTAGGTGCGTGTGTGTTTGTGTGAATGTGACACAGACTAGAGCGTTGGTTGCTTTCTTTTAGAGTAGATTTTTTTTTTTTCATTTGGAGAAATGTGAAAAACACAGAAAAATGACAAAGAATAATATAACAATCAACTATATTCTCACCACCCACATTTAAAACTGAACACATTATGTAATATTTGCTGCCTTTCTTTTTTTTCTGTTTATATTTTTTCAAAGCTACACGGGAAAGGTATATGTGTGTGCTTTTCCTAGGAGAAAAAGGAGGCACAAAAAAGGAAAACAAATGCATTTATTCTTTTAACAAAAGGGCAGAAAGGAGAAAGGAAGTCAACCTTGTAGATAAAGCCAAGCTCCTTTTGAACACCACTACAATATTATTCCTCTCCTTTTCGTCTTGAGAACAAAACAACAATCAATTTGAGTTTGATGAGAATTTTTTCAATATTACCTGTGCACTGATATCCATAAACAGTGTGCACTATCGTCTTAAATGTGTTTCAATGTCACGTGTGATGGGTCATCCTGACACTTGACTTCTTCACTTACCATCATTGGATGAGACAAAACACACAGCCCTTTAGTTTGGTGTTTTGTTTTGTTTTGTTTTTGAGACGGAGTCTTGCTCTGTCGCCCAGGCTGGAGTGCAGTGGTGCGATCTCGGCTCACTGCAAGCTCTACCTCCCAGGTTTAAGCAATTCTCCTGCCTCTGACTCCCGAATAGATGGGACTACAGCCGCCCACCACCACGCCCAGCTAATTTTTTGTATATTTAGTAGAGACGAGATTTCACCGTGTTAGCCAGGATAGTCTCCATCTCCTGACCTTGTGATCTGCCCACCTCAGCCTTCGAAAGTACTGGGATTACAGGCGTAAGCCACCCCCCCACCGGCCTAGTTTGGTCTTTTTCACCATCATGCAGTGAGACATGGTGTGCACAATCCACATGTTTTCTGGATAGTCCCTTCTAAAATGTTCATTTATGATTTTGGCTCTTCCAGAGGACATCACGGTAAATATTCTTGTGCATTTTCCAAGTGTTTCCTTAGTGTTTCCTGGTCATTGATCATGCCCATTTTCAACTGTCCTAAATATTGCCAAATTGCTGTCCAGAGTGGCTGTGACTAATAATACATCCCTGCCAGTTTGCCTGGGGGCTTCTGTTTCCATAAATCCTTCCCAGCACTCAACAATGTTACTTGTTTTAATTTTTCCAGAGCTGACCAAAATATAGCTCATCCTTTTCCAGTGCAAGTAAAAGGTGAGGGGTTAGGTGGGTGTTTAGAACATTTCAGCGTATGTGGAACTATGACTGTGCGGAGACCCTGGGAGGTGGTCTGACCCAACTCTGCCGCATGCAGGGGGCTCTATTTCACCACTGCTGCCTCCTTGGCACTGCTTTTCGAGGAACATTGATAATTTAGCTACTCTGTGTTAAAGATAGCGATGTAGACTGACCGATTAGCCTGATGTAAAAAAAAAAAAAAAAAAAAAGCGTTTGGCAAATACAACTCTATGTAGTCCATATTTGAATATTTTTTCACAAGTCAACTGCTTGATTATATAGCTAAGAAAAACAAAGGGCCAGAGAGTTTACATGACTTACCCAGGCTCTCTTCTCTTTAGGAAAATAAATTTTAGGAAGGTTGAACAATTGGCAGAGAAACACTGAAATAAAAATCAATGACATTGATGGGGCTTGGCCTCAGGGGGCCTGCTCCTGGTTTTTACCTATGGCCTGTACCTCTCAATAGTTCCAGTTTCTGCTAATGATGTTCACTTGCACGGAGGACAGAGCCTGGATTATAGGAGACGCTAGATACATATTGCCCAAATTGACAAATGAGTCAAAATGGGGAGCATATCAAAATCTATGTGGCGTGTGCATGTATTGAAAACATGTCCCAGAAAATCAAAATATTGTGCCTCCCAAGAATCATACACCTACCCTCATCCTCCACTTTTTCCTCTCTTCCCTTTCCCAGGACCTATATGAGAGTATTAATTGCAGACTGACCCCAATAAGGACAGAGTTTGAATAAGAAATGTAGTGTAGTAGGTTCACTGATTCTATGAAAAAATATTAAGCAACAAAACAGGGCACATGTGGTATAAACAGCATGGGATATGGGTGGATAGACCATTTGTTTAAAGTTTATGACATATATCATCACTATAATATGCAATATATCATGGGATAAATTATATTAGGCTTTATATAAATACAGGCAATGATATGGGAACAATGGCTTTTAAAATTTACCAATAGGACACAATCTAGAACATTAAGCAAAAATTACTCCAAACTTTGGTTGTATAAAATTGAAGAGAGGTAATTTTGATAGGCATAAATGCTAAACTATTGATAAAAAAAATAAAGAAATATTTTTTAGGTGAGATGTCGTGGTCTAAGAGTACTGTTTGTGAGAATAGATGACTGCTTTCATTCAGAAAGGCAACATGGCGTTAAAGGTAGTTATTTCGTGAGACCTAGCAGAATAGGTTACACTGAGACCAGAAAATACATTAAGTGAGTATCAGCTTAACAAGCAATGAATAGACAGAAGAAGACGCCCTGAGGAAAAAAAGGTGCACTGTGAGCTTGAGAACCAGACCATACTGCAAGTCACCATCCTTCAGTGTTCTCCAAGGAAGGAGATGAAGCACTTTCTTAACTCCTGTAATTTCTATGGCTGTGACTCACTGGGCTGGTGTAAGAGAATAAGTATTCACACCGCTGTTCTCAATCAGTAGTCAAGCTTTGAAAAAGGAAATAAGGAATAACTTTCCCATATTTGGAGGTAACAAGTGTAGCAAGATGGCACAATCCCTCCCTCTCAAAGGAGCTATGAGGTTTTACTAATAGTGGCTATTACTCATCCAAAGGCCAGCGCCTCTGCCAGCACAGGGTCCCCTTGTACTTTACTGGAGAATTTTAGTTGTTATCATAGAGTATTGATGTGTCACATTAAAAATGTTTACAAAGCATTTTATAATCATTATTTACTGCCTTACATAGCAACCCCATGCTACAGTTCAGTCCTGCCTTTTAAACAGCATGAACCACCTACTCACACATAGGACCCAACTCCAAAAGGCTCCTCTTGACATTTTTGGCTGAACTGTCATTTAATCTGGATCAAAGTTAAATTTTAGAAGTTGTTGTGGTCAAAGAAAAAAGGATAGATAATTTAGCTTTCTTTTGTGCTTTGAGGATTATGATGATAGCAGATTTGTAAGAAAAGAAAATTCCTTTAAAATTAAAGGTCATGTCTTTGACTCTGTCAATTTCTCTTTGTTCAAAAATGAATAAGAATGTATTAAAGAAAAACATACAAGCACAAAAGGAGTCATTAAAATTTATTTTCCAAGCTATTTGTTGAATATAATGTAGAAACGAGTCAGGAACAGGACATTTTTTACACTAAAGGGATTAAGCAGAAAGACCAAAGCTAGTTTATGCCTTTTAAATCAAATTGTTTTCAATGTCTACAATGTAGACTGCATTTATGACTTGACATTTATTAAAAATAGCATCAGTTAATTTTTCAATTTTTAAGGAATTCAATAAAGTAGTGTCTTAGTTATGCTTGAAAGTTATGTTGCAGGCTAGACCATGGAAGAAGTGTATTAGGTTAATTTAAATTTTGGCTCATATTAATTCATATCTTAAAGAAAAAACAGTTCTTGTGATTCCAGCGAACATGAGAAATAGTCTATGAAATAGAATTCTGGGAGAACTGCTACATGACTTGAGTCATTTTAAGCTGGACAGACTCAACATTCAGGAATATCCCTTGGGGAATTTCCTGAAATTGACAATGAGTAAGACACCCTAGGAGAATCCCTTTCCATTTTGGAGGTGATTTCCCATGCTCCCTGTCTTATTTTTCTGTCTTCTGATTGAAATAGAAACCCTGACATGTGTCTACCACCAAACCACCCTGAACGTGCCCAGTCTCATCTGATCTCACAAGCTAAGCAGGGTCGGGCCTGGTTAGTACTTGGATGGGAAAAATTCCAGCAAGTACTCGTTTTGTCGGTGCATATGTTATGATACGTGTGCACCAGTTACACAATAAAATAGTATTTGTAAAAAACTATAAGCAGAGAGGAGTATGCAGTTGTTACTCAAAAGTAAATTATCAAGTAGACAAGTTAATTAGCAACTGATTCAAGGAATTTTTTGGATAATATTTTATTTCATTTGAATAAGGATGCATCATAAAATCTACTGGTATACCTCTTTTTCCAAAATTGAAGTAAAAGTAGTAATACAATATGCAGCTTTGAAATTTATTCTGAAGGATACTGTAGCTTGTGAGTGGTCATGGAGCTGATTAAATAAATGTTGTTTAAGCAATTACTCCCAGAGTGAACACAGTTTCTCCCATTGAGGGCATTTCCCTTACAACTGTTGTATTTTTTTAAATTTTGGAAATCACAACTGGCCTTGTATGCATTGTCGCTGAGGTATCTCCCAAGAGATAGCAGCGTTCCTGCAGGGTTTATGTGGAACTAATGCATTTATGTGCGTTTATTTCTTTGCTCCAAGACGTGGTGTTTCCCCATTACTATGGTCAGAACTAGGAACAGAGCCTGAGAATTTGGTGTCCAGGCCTTTATTCTAACTAACAACAATACTCAATCCCCCTACAAAAAAAAAAAAAAAAAGTAATCTGCCATGTCAGAAAAAAAAAGGGGCCTTCAGCTCCAGTAAATTGCAGGGTTATACTTTAAAAGAAAAAAAAAAAGGAAAGAAAAGGAAAAAAAAAGTAAGGCAACTTTTCATTCAAAAGGTTTAGGATTCTAGTAGGACATACTGCTTTTATATCTTTGAGTACTGCTCAGAGATTTCTGCTGAAGTACCATGCAATTTTCTCTAAGTGCATAGAGAACTCACATTCAAGCTTTTCTCTTCCTCTTTCCCCCTTTCAGCCTGCAGTGTGCATTAGTGGAAAGGGCAGTGTTCTTTCCAGAGGAGAAGGAAGTTGATCTAGGAGACGGTGAGCTGAGCCTGGGCTCCAGGCAGCCAGTGCTCTCTGCTGTCCTGGAATTATGCCCCCTCTTTATAATGGGTTGAAATACTCACATTTTGGCAGTGGGTTGTGTTTGTGTGTGTTGTCACATTGCTATCGGGCCTTACTTATTTGAGCATGGAAAATGTTTCCTGCAAATAGTTTTACATAATTTCTTTTTCTGATGCTATGAAGGTTAGGATTCCTGTATGGTCTATTTTTATAGTGAGACAAAGTTATTCAAGAATTTTGATCTCTTCCTAGTCTTCAGCTTTTGGAGTTCATCAAATGCAAATCAGTCTCAGCAGGTTAGTGCCTGTCTGACTCAGCCTTTGTTTTTGTACCTAGGTATTTTGTTCTTGTTGTGTTAGGCTATAGTTTAGAGATGAGTAACTCAGTAGAGTTTTCTGCACTATTTTGAAATATATATGTATTTTTGAAATAGATGTGTGTAATTTCTACTTTGTATATAGTCATTGCTGAGAGATGGTTGTTTTGATTTTTGTCAGTGTAGGATGAGCCAAACCATATTCTCAATAATATGTAATATCATTTGTGATAATATAAAAGAGGCAATGACATACATATCTAATGTATTACTTGAACTATTGAATTTCTTTTTACCTGAGTTACCCAGTGAATCAGTTCAGCAACAATGACAGTAAGTCACTCTTAATGTCAGAGACTCAGAACTTAGTTCTCAGGACCCTCTTCTCTTCTGTCTTCATTTATCCCCTCTGTGGCCACAGCCCATCTCCTGGCATTGCTTGCTGTTTACATGCAGAGGACCCCCAAGTTTATATCCCCAGCTCAGAACTCACTTTGGAATTACAGACTCATATTCAACTGCCTCTGATGTCTCTACATAAAAGTCTAAGAGACAATGAATTCTTAGCAAATCCAACTTCTGCTCTGTTTCCAAAATGTGCTCCCCTGCAGACTCCCTCATCTTCGTCAGTGCCGACTCTGACCTTCCAGTTGCTCTGGCCAAAAACTTAGATTCATCCTTGACTCTTTCTTCTCTTTCCCTCACACGCTGCATTCAACCAGTGAGGAAGCACTGCTGGCTTTGCTTCCGCAGCTCGCCAGAAATGCTTCTCAGCACCTGTCCTTCTCCTGCCCCGGTCTGAGCCCCCACAATGCTTCACCTGGATTGCTAAAAGGGACTCCTCGCCACCTCCCGAGGTCTGCTCTTGTTCCTACCATCTCGTCGCAACCCACAGCCAAAATTATTCCTCCAACACACGGGTGGGGTTATGATGTCATGCCTCTGTTCAAACCCTTGCAATGGCTCTTCTTTGGAGACAGTAATAAAAGCCATAGTGGGTACAAGATTCCCAGGACCCTTCAGGATCCGACTCTCCACAGCCTGTGCCTGGTCTCACTTCCTGCAACTCCTCACTACTTTTCCACATGGTCTTACCTGAAGTTTTCAGAATGATAGAATGATACCTGTTCCTGCCCAAAGCCTGTTGCATTGACTACTCCCTCTTCCTGGAAATATTCCCATGGCTAATTCCCTCCCTTTCATCGTCTATGCTCAAAGTGTCTTTCACCATGAAGACTTTCCTAAATTCCTCTTTAACTTGCACCCCTCAGCCCCATATTCTCCACTACCTTGCCTTACATTCTGTTTTCCTCACAACTTTCTAGTATATCATTAGCTCATTTATTATTTTGTGAGTATTGTTGACTTTATCTCAGTCCTTCTTTCCCGTGAAAGATTCTCCAGTGCAGGGATCATTGTCTGTTTTATTTTGATGTATCCCAGGCAACTAGAACAGTGCAGGAATATGAAAGATGCTTAGTAGATATTTCTTGAAAGAATGAAATCTTATAGGTATGTAAAGTCAAATAAGTTCTACAAACAAACAAACAAACAAACAAACTCATCCCTTAAGGTGCTCAGTAAACTAAGGGAGGGAGAAGGAAACCCAAATGAAAGACTACAAGGGTTCAAACCCACAGAACATCTCATTAAACAAAAAGCACTAAGAGTCCTGACATAATAAGGGCAGCATCTAGAAAAAATGTATTCAGGAACAACCATACACAGTATTTAACTCACTGCTCTCCATTTGCAGGTGATGAAGGTTTACTCAGGCCAGACAGCAGCTAGTTCCCTGAGAACACCTTTTATGTGGCCCAATGCAAACACTGCTAGAGGGAGTGGCTGAGCAACCTTTTTCCTCTCTGGCTCTACTACCTCTGAGCCTTTGTCCAAGCTGTTCCTTCTGCTTAGACACCTGTCTTAGTCCATTTTCACTGGTATAAAGAAATTTCTGAGACTGGGTAATTTATAAAGGGAGGAGATTTAATTGACTCACAGTTCTGCGTGGCTGTAGAGGCCTCAGGAAACTTACAATCATGGTGGAAGGGGAAGTAGGCACGTCTTACAAGGTGGCAGGCAAGAGGAAGGTGTAAGCTAAGGGGGAAAAGCCCCTTATAAAACCATCAAATCTTGTGAGAACTCACTCACAATCATGAGAATAGCATGGGGGAAACTGCCCCCATGATCCAATCACCTCCCTCCCTTGACATGTGGGGATTACATTGGAGATGAGATTTGGGTGGGGACACAGAGCCAAACCATATCGTTATCGTCTCTCTCTCTCTCTCTGTTTTACCTAGCCAATTCCAGTTTACCTTTGGGTCTTGGTGTGCAGACTACTCCCCTAGGGATCCTTTCCTAACCTCTTTCTCTCCCACAGAATGGCTTCCTCTGCTCTGTGCTCTTGTAGCTCCTTCTTTTCACTCTCTCCTCAGACTGACTTTTGAAAGCTTTCTTCCTGACCTACATTCCTGAGGGCAACGAAGCTCTTTGTCCCATTCCCAGCCACAGTCCTGATACCCAGCAGCCACAGAATGTTTGTGGGATGAATACCATCAGCCACACCCTGAACCAGGCTACATGAGCAATTATCACTGACAAAGAACCTGGAACTTGACATTGACAGGGCTTGGATTTGCCAAGTAGACTGTCTCCCTGCACCACTGTACCGAATGCTTTTTATCCATAGAGGGATGACTCATAAGAAATATTTTTCAGAAGAAGAGAAAGAAGGAGTATAGAAATTACTATCCTCTCACTTTCCGTGATTATTTATTTATTTGCCACATGTTGAGAGCTTGATGGGATACACAATTACAAAAGACTTTTCCTGCTGATAAAGAACTCAGAGCCTGGTTGGGAGGAAAGATAGTACAACATATTTAAAATATTGAAACAAATGATTTTAGAGAGCTGTATTAAAGAGGCTTTGACATCACTATGCTTGGGCATGGAAGGCTCCCAAGATTGCCTTAAAGAACACGTTGGAGATAAATAAACTAAGACTGCAGAACTGAAGCAGGGTGGCAAAGTGTGGCCTGTGGGCCCAAACAGGCCCACTGCCGCTGCCTGTTTTTGTGTGACATGGGATCTAAATATGGTCTTATATATTTAAATGGTGGCGAGAGGGAGAAAAATATTTCATGACACTTGAAAATTATATGAAATTTGGAGTTCAGCATCCATAAATAAAGTTTTATTGGAACACAGCCATGTGTATTCATTTATGTCCAACAACAGCGTAGTGAAACAGAATCTTTATCATTCAATAGCCAAAAATATTTGCTATTTGTCCCTTTACGTAGAAGTTTGCTGACCCCTGATCTACAGAAAACAGCATGTGCAAAGGCCCAACTGCAAGCTGTTTTGCTTGATTGGAGTGAGATGTATGTGAGCCTGTGTGAGTGTGTGAGTGTGTGTGTGTGCCGAGCATGTGCAAAGCAGAATGGGATATGTAAGGAAAGGAATTTTCTTTTAAAAAGGCATGGTGCAATCTTGAATAGATTTTTGTTGTTGTTTGTTTGTTTGTTTTTGAGACGGAGACTGTTGCCGAGGCTGGAGTGCAATGGCACGATCTCGGCTCATTGCAACCTCTGCCTCTCATGTTCAAGCGATTCTCCTGCCTCAACCTCCCATGTAGCTGGGATTATAGGCATGTGCCACCACATCTGGCTAATTAATTTTGTATTTAATAGAGATGGGGTTTCACTGTGTTGGTCAGGCTGGTCTTCAACTCCTGACCTTAGGTGATTTGCCTGCCTCTGCCTCCCAAAATGCTGGGATTACAGGTGTGAGCCACTGTGCCTGGCCTCAAATAGAAGTTGTATGCCATGCCAAGTGCCTCCACCTCTGTTCTGTAGGCTGTGGGGAGCTAACTTACAGATTTAAGCAGAGGAGTAACCCACTTAGACCTATGTGTTACCCAGCTAGCCTTTTGGTAATTTGTATATGTGTGGCCTGGTGTAAAGAAATTGTGAGACTTCAGCCAACTTGATCATTAATCCTGTCACTGTCATTAAATTATTCCACTATTTATAACTCCACCCAGACGGCACCCAGCTATAGCGCTTATTCTTTCCTCTGTTTTTTCCAGAAATACTTTCAAAACTGTTACCTTATTCATGAGGATTAACTTGCTCTTGTTAAGACAATATACCCACATATGTGTATATATACATGTTTTCTTTCTACGTGTATATATCTATCATCTATATCTATCTGTAGAGAGTCTTTTAGGGTTTCCATGGGGAAAATGCTGCATTTAAGTTACAATACAGTTATGATTCACAATCTTTTGTTTGTGTTTGTTTATTTTTAGAGCAATTTGCCAAGAGTACCTCCAACCTATTATCCTGGAACAATTTCCCTCAGAGGTTTTTTTTGACTTCAAAGAAGACTACTTGTAGATGGATGGCAGGAGAAATAGGCCCCAGATGGGGATGCTATCAGCACCCATGTGTTCCCATCTCTGGAAATGTTCACATTTTAAAATTGCAGAGTTAGCAGGCTCTGGTCACCTTTTGCGGGCACTCTTTGAGGTGTATCATTCAACTATTAATTTTATACTTCAAAGAGAGTTCACTTTATGAATGCAGCTGCAGAACGTTGAAAATATTATCCCCACCACTGTGGTCTCCTCCAGTTTTGTCTTTAAAATAATGATGTCGGCCTGTGGTTAGAAATAGTAAAGGCAGTAGCATTTCTAGACACAGAAGACCATCTACACCATGTTTCTTCTAAGAACAGGCTTTCCCTTGCTTTTAAGTTATATGTATAAGGCTTGATTTGCTGTCGTTCAGTGAACTGTTCATGTTGATGAGGAAAAATAGGTATTGGGGTCTTTGACAGATAGAAAATATGGAAGAAAATATATTACAGTTTTTCCCTAACATTCATTATGAGTTACCCTGTTTTGGAGGAAATAGAAGGTCAAGCTTCCAAATATTCTTTTTGTTGCTTTTGCTAATAATTTTTTCTCTACGTCTTTTATCTTTTGCTTACTTCAAAATGACAGTGATTAATGACATAGCTATAATTTAAGAGACATTAAATACCATTCTTTTAAAAAAGTAATATATATTATTAAAGTTGTATGAAAACATTAAATGTTATGTACATATGACATTCTATTTTGTTCATTAACATCAAATAATGAATTGTAATCACTGTTCACATTAATAAACTGATATTTTCTAGAACAGGTCTCTGAGGCGCTCCAGGACCTTAGACATTTTGTTACCATTGCCTCCAAAATGTCATGCTTCCAATATGTGCCCTTGTGTTGTAGTTATGTACATAATGTTGGTTTCCTTTCGCCTGGGTATGAAAAAGCAGTGTGGTCACCTAGCCTGGAACAATAACAAAACACTGGGAAGATATAGATGGGATAATGGTAAAAATACATGACTTTTTTTTTTTTTTGAGACAGAGTCTTCTTTTTTCACCCAGGCTGGAGTGCAGGGACATGATCATAATCAATCCACCTGCCTCAGCCTCTTGAGTAGCTGGATCTACAGGTGCATGCCACCATGCCTGACTAATTTTTGTATTTTTTTTTTTTGTAGAGACATGGTTTCTCCATGTCACCCAGGCTCATGGTATTTTAATACATTTTAAAGTTCATATTTACAGTAATTATCACTTAGAAATAAAACAGAAATGAAATACAAAAGTGTAGTATTGATAAATTTAATAGTTAAGATCCTTTCTGTAAATTAAAGGAAACCTAATTCAAATTGGCTTAAGCAAAAAGGGGATCCGCTGGCTTGTTTGACTGTGAGCTGTGTGGTCTGGGTGCAGGGGCTCAGAAGACATCATCAGCTTTCAGCCTTTTTTTCTACTTCCAGGCCTTGATTTCACTTCTGTGGTCATAACATGGTGGCATCTAGATTCTAAAGCAGGTCACATAATTTCTGTTTCTCACTGGGAAGAGAACAAGGGTCCCCTTCCTGGTACTCCCTCTCAAAGCTCCCACAGCCTGCAGTGCCCCTGTCATGGAAGGCGGCATGCTGGAGCTGGGGCTCGGGGGCTGGGCTGCATGCTCCATAGTGAGCCAGGCGGATGGCCACTGGAGGGAAGTGGCCTGGGGGTGGTGTACTGGGGGATTCCTAGAGAGGAATCTGGGTGCAGCTGCTAGAAGACAGCTCTGGCTGTGCAGACTAGGCACGTACTTAGAAAGATTTTTGACAACCTCTGATTCAAGGCTCACCTTGAAGGTAGTGACAAGGTTTAGGACACGCTATTCCCAAATAGGGCACCTTGTCATATGAGGAAACAGCACAAACAGGAAGCCCACCTTCTCCTCGCCCTTTGTTCCTCAAGCATTGCCCATAAGACCCTTATTCCCAGGGGTCCTCTCCTGTCTACACTTGGAGGAAAGGAATGAAGACATGGAGACGCCAAGGAGACTGATATGGTTTGGATCTGTGTCCCCACACAAATCTTACTTCAAATTGTAGTAATGCTGGAGGTGGGGGCTGGTGGGAGGTGATTGCATCACAGGGGTCATTTCTAATGGTTCAGCACCACCCTGCTTGGTTGCAATATTAGGTTCTAATGAGATCTAGTCATTTAAAAGCGTGTAGCACCTGCCTCTTCTCTCTCTTCCTCGTGCCCTGGCCGTGTAAGATGTGTATGCATCCCCTTCACCTTCCACCATGATTTTAAGTTTCCTGAGGCCTCTGCAGTAGCAGAAGCCAGTATGCTTCCTGTACGGCCTGCAGAACCATGAGCCAATTAAACCTCTTTTCTTTACACATTTACCCGGTCTCAGGGTTTTTTGTTTGTTTGTTTGTTTTTTAATAGCAGTGCTAGAATGGACTAATACAAAGACTCTAAACAAACAGGCCTTGCTAAGCTCCCTCAGTTTATTACAGTTAGCTCATATCCCCCTCTGTCTAATCCTACTTCTGCATGACTCTGTCCTCTTCCTCCAGCCTAAGCAGAAACATACACAGGTTGCCCTGTTTCTTTGGAGTCTTCATTTCTGAAGGCTGCCACACATGTAAAATTTATATTAAATCAATGTGTTATGCTTTTCCCTTATTAATCTGTATTTTATTGTAAAGGCCTCAGTCATGAACCTTGAGATGGGTGAGAAAAATACTGTTTCTCTCCTACAGTAGGAAAGAGTGATGCCTGGTATGCTCAACACATTCTTCTTAAGGAAAGTTAGTACTTACCATTTGCCTCCTCAATCCAAAGAGAGGGCATGGGGGTTTCTCCTGGCTCTCTGCTTACTGAACGGGACTCCAAAGGAGCCACTTATGTCTTAGGAGACATTGTGGAGTGGTGTTGAAGCCCTACCAGTCACACCATGAAGAGCTAGACCTGAGACTGTGCAGTCACACACTGCTCCACACCCAGAAGGGCCACACCTGGTTTAATGGTCTCTTGTCACCACCTAGAAATTCTTAATAGTGTTTGAACAAGAGGCCCTGCATTTTTATTTTGCAGTGGGCCTTACGAATCATGCAGCCTGTCCCATTGAAGGCCATAGCTACATTGGGAGCTAGAAGAACAGAGGTGAGCCCTGGGGAAGGCACCAGCTGGAGGGTCATTGTCACAGTGACCCCATCTGGAAGCACATACTTACTGATAGCAGAAAGAGCTTGGAGGGGTGTCACTGATACAGAACCTGAGTGGTATGTTAAGTGGCAGCCAGAGAAAGAATTTTGACCTCATTAAAGGAACATAGTGGGACACATGCATTGAGGTGGTGTCTCCAGAGAACTCACAAATGCATCCCAAGACAAAAAGAGTTATCCTGGAAGAGCCCCAAAGTTCAGAGAGCAAAGTCCAGAGAACATAGGGGTTTTCTGTCCACTCCCCTCTCCTTCTTCCCCAAGCCAACTCCAACCCGGAAAGAGCCAGAAGGCCGCCTAGTGGGGACAGGGTAAAGTGAGAAAAGGAGAAGTTTTTGAAAGGAAGAAGCTTCCACTTACAAGAGGCAAATGGAAAGTTCCCCTTTCACCCCCAGGAGGTTTGCTAGAAAATCAACTCACCAAGGACAGATTAATGGGAGAAGAGCCACAGAAATTTATTTGATCATAGTTTTGTGTGACAGGAGCATTCAGAATGAAGAAGCCACCTCCCATTGGGGTGCAGAAGCTTATAAACCATCTTGAAGTTACAGAATGAATGGGGGCTTGGATCTTGGCAAAACAGGTTATAGGAGAGGGGAGAAGAGGGATTCTGTTGAGTGGCAGTACATAATTCCTAGGGAGAATTCAATGGGTTTGAACAACCTACGATAGTCTGAATCAAAGTCTGTTGGGCCCACAGAGTGAACAACGGTTTGTGACACAAGTCTGTTCAAGTTTGAGAGACTTTAGTCCTCTTTCCTGTGAAATTAGTTCAGTTAATGAAAACTTATGGAGAGGACCAGAGGTAATTTTTTCTTCTTTGGTGGGTCTGGACTTTAGTCAGATAAGGGAGCTTCAGAGAATGACTTCATCCTATGCTTTGGGAGAGATAGTTGGGGATGGGGGGAGGTCAGAGAGACCTTGAGGCTTCTTTGTCAGTTCAGCATGTATGAAGCACCATAGTTCAGTGGTATTGGTTTCCCAGCCCCAATACACTGTAGGTCTCCACAAAACAGGCCCGAGGGGGGGAGGGAGAAGGAGGGAAACAAGAACTCCAAGTGAAGTTTAGGATTTTGACAGTTGCGTTGGTTGGACAATAAAATTGCTGAAACTGGACTATTAAAAATGACTGGAGGACTTCCCTTATCTAACCAGAAACACCATGTGACCTATTTGAGCAGCCACTTAAGGATCAAAGTCTGTAGAGAGAGGTTTCAAATGGACAGTAATGAGAAAGGGGAGCCTCGTTGTTTCCTCCCTGTCACCAGTGGAATCTCACCCTCTCAACTTAACACAGAAGACTGCAGAAGATCTTTTCTTGTAAATCATAGCAGTAATTTTACACAGAAGGTATCTTTCTTGAACTTGTTTTTGAAACAATAAGGATATTGAAAGCCTTCCAAAAGTTTTGTTAACATTATGAAATAGTGTGTTAGTCACTATCAGGAAAAAAATTTTATGAAGATGTCACTTCTGAAAAACCCCATGCATGGTGATCAGTGGTGTTGGATAGTGAAGGAAAACCCACCAGGCTTGGAACGAAAACTAGAGCAATATCTCCATTTGGCAATAATTGAATCTCAGTTGTGGTAGCTTAGCCTATGAAGGTCATACCAATGTTGTTAAAGAGAGGAAGTTAAATGCACTAACCAGAAAGTCTCAGAGTACACTCAAAGTACTTTAAGGTTGTGTTAGAAACTAATAATAAGGAAATTCACAGTTTAAGCTGACCTCCCATCCATGGACTCAAAGGGCCATATAAAGGAAGTGGTTTAAAAGACACCCTGTGGTGCCTAGGTATTGGAAGTCAGCCTTAACTATAAATTTCCTTGTTTTCATTAGCTTGGGTTACAACAAGCTGAGCATTTTTTGAATGCCCTCTTAGGTAACTTCCTTTTTTTTCTTATAAGTTCCATAGTAAAAGAACTTCTGTAATCAGTAATCACACATTTTATTCCTATTTTATGTACTTTCACAATGAAAGACAAACTTATTCATGATCTCATAATTACCTATCTTGTTCTGTGTAACAATCCATTCTTTGTATCAGAAAACATTCTTCTAGGCATTTGGTAAAACTGGTTGGGCAGGTTTTCCTGTAGAAAAACCCGGTTCAAACAGTAGCTCACAAATGGAATCTCAAGTATTTATTTTCACATATGAGTAGGTAAACATCAAATACATAACCAGCAAAAATTTTTTTGAACATTCAAAGGTAGCATTAAATTAGTGCCTGGGAATAAGACAAAATACCTCAGGTATTTAGTGATCAGTCAAAACAGGGAACCACAGTGATGGTAAATCTCATGACAGAACCCAATGGCTGGAGACTGCAGCCCATTTTGATGGGTTTACCTGTGGCCATTAGGGCTGGAGGCTTTGGCTCTATTTTATTAAAAAGCAATCCAAATGACTCTTTCAAAGATTTGTGTGTGAATATTATTGAATTCATTTACTGACTAAACACTAAAATTACACGTTTTTTTTTTAATGACTCAAGTCAGTATGACATTTCATTCCATTTTGCCTTCATTGGCATCAATGAAACTGAGAAAGAAATGTACTCTGTGTTATAATACTACAATTTAATTTTTTTTTTACTATTAAAGTGGAAGAAAAGGACACTTAGATGAAAGGTAAAAGTTTAGGGTAAAATTCTGCAGCTCCTTTAACCATAAAATAACATTAGATCAACATCATTAAATGCTAGTATAACTCTTATCCCAAAGCCTCTTTCAAGTAAACAATCCCTCCAGGATATCGGTTTTCTGTAGCAATGTGCTTAGAAAAAAACCCTTAGTTTCTATGCCAAGAATAAAATTCTAGCTCTCAAATATTTGCATATGTAAACATTTCCAAATTCATATTCTATACACATGCTAAACCTCTTGGTGTTTATACATGATTTTGTGATTAGTCTTCAAACTTTTTGTTGGCCAGATATGTAAAATCCACAGCTAGAAGTTGGATATTAGAAGAAAGAATAAAAATAGCAATAAGGAGAATTTTGTTCATTATTAGCACTTAAAATTATGCTTAGCTCTAAGAAGGAATTATAAAATACTGAAGACCCCAGGTAGAAGTATTTGTAATTTAAATTTTACCTGTTTTTAGGTTTGTACCCCAAATTTGTCAGGATCTCTTAATTTGAGAATAGGGGAGTCATTGGCTAAGACATAAGATAAAAGGTGCGCCATCTTGATGGGATTCAACGGTTTTCCTTTTCTCTCCAGTTGAGGCAAACGCAACTAGAGTTGTTGATGTCACATGGAGTCTAAGACATCACAGGCCAATCAGTGGATGTGGCTGTGATGGGTTAAAAATGAAGGCACATAGACACACCTAATTATATATAATTCACCCTAAGATGTTCAAATTCTAAATATTGGGGAAATATAAGAACTTTCTAAAAAGGTGCAATTTAGCCATAGCAAATGAAAGGATTGTTTCTAAGTTCCATATTACTTCAGTGCCTGTGAATTTCACTACACAAATAATTTATAGGAAACTGACCTTAATAATTACTTTGAAAAGAAGTCATGAATATCAGTCATTTCAAAGATTGAATCAATTGTTTTCCATGATCCCAGAGAGCTGCAATTATTATACATTTTCTACTTCTATCTCAAATGTTATTTTTTGGTTCTCTGTACTTATAGCCCATTAATTTAGTCACCCAAGATACAAACTAACTGTGGTACTTCTCTCTGACCCTTGGGGGATCTTCAGAGGAATTGGACAAGTATGAGAGAGAGGCCAAGCAGCTCTGTGCTCATATTGTCACTGATTTTTCCACTGTACGTTCTTCAAAAATCTTCCCTTTGACAGAAAAAAAGTTATTTCATTCTCTGTCATTCTTTAACATATAGTGGGAGACATGGCTGATTCTTTTTTTTAATCAAATGTTGATTGAACGCTTACTCTGTGCCAGGTATTTTTTTAATTCCACGAACCCAAATAAAGATAATACACTCACCCTGAAAGAGCTTATAGTATATTTGTATCTTAGTCTGTTTGGGATGCTGTAACAAAACACCATAAATTGGTTGGCTTATAAACAATAGAAATTTATTTTTTACAGTTCTTGAGGCTGGGAACTCCAAAATCGAGGTGCCAGCAGATTTAGTGTCTGACGAGGGCCTGCTTCCTGGTTTATAGAAATTGCATTCTTGCGGAGTCCTCAGGGCCTGGTGTAAGGGACAAAGGAGCTTTCTGAGGACTCTGCCCTCATGACCTAATCACCTCTTAATACCATCACCTTTAGGGTTAGAATTCCAACCTATAAATTTTGGGGAGACACAGGCATTCAGAGGGTAGAAATTTATAAATGTTAGTATGAGTCACATTCACGCATTATTATGCATAGTTTTAGATATAACCTTCACCAGGTGACTTACTATCTTTATATAGAAGACTTTTAATATTTTGGTTTGCTCTCACACTTAACATAATAGATATTGCCAGATAAGTAAGTTAACTCATGGTATGTTGTTTAGTTCCAAGAAGTGGGCTTCAGTGCAGAAGATAAAGACATAACTCTTATCAACTGGGGAAGTAATGATGTTCTAGAGAAAAAGAATAGCAGAAAAAGAGAGAGGTACAGAAACCCTGAACAATCAAAGAGGTGTGTGAAAGGGATGCAACTGTATTTTAAGGGAATTGAAACTTATTTGTCACTGGCAGAGAAAATAAATTGGCATCCTCATTTTTTAATATATCTCTTAAAAGTCAATCAGCACCTATTGACACCTGTTAACCCTTGTAAGTTTTCTTCTATTAGGAGTTACTTCAGGCACAAGCTCAGTGGGCATCTATTGATTTAGTGTCTTTGAAAATAAAAGTTTAAATTGGCATGTTGGGGAACCAGTGTTGAGAGGCATGTGAGATGGTTGGTTCTATATCTCAAATAAAGCCCTGCACTTCAGGAGATTCATGTTGGCCTCCTTCAGAGGAAAGAGCATTCTCTGGCACAACTCCATGTAAAGTTGTTTTAATATTCCAATGACTTGACTTATTTATTTATTTTAATTGTAGGTTTGGTATAGATTTAGGTCACTGGTGTTTTGTTTTATTTTATTGCATTATTTTATTTTTAGACAGAGTCTCACTCTATTGCCCAGGCTGGAGTGCAATGGTGCCATCTCAGCTCACTGAAACCTCTATCTCCCGAGTTCAAGTGATTCTCATGCCTCAGCCTCCCAAGCAGCTGGAATTATAGATTTGTGCCACCATATCAGACTAATTTTTGTATTTTTAGTAGAAATGAGGTTTCGCCTTGTTGGCCAGGCCAGTCTCGAACTCCTGGCCGCAAGCAACTCTCCTGTGTCTGCCTCCCAAAGTGCTGGAATTATAGGTGTGAGCCACCACGCCCGGCCAACATTCCAGTGACTTTAATAGGAGCCTGTTAGGATCTATAAGGTGTAAGTCCACTGTTTTAGGAGAACAGCAGTTGTCTCAGGAATCAAATACCGGCCCCAATTTTCTAATTTAGCTTTTTAGAAAATGTTGAGGTTTAAATGCATGTGTCCCTCCAAAATTCACAACTTGGAACTTAACCCCTAAGGTGATGATACTGAGAGGTGGGACCCTTGGAAGGTGATTAGGCAATGAAAGCCCTACCCTGATGAATGGGATTATAAAAGCCTTATGAAAGAGTTTGAGGGAGTGAGTTTTTCCCTTTTAGGTGTTTCCACCAAGTGAGGACACAGCGTTCATCTCGATTGAATGAATGACGCAACAACCAGGCATCACATCCAGAGCAGAGAGCCAGCCCTGAACAGAAATGAAATCTCTGGAGCCTGGATCCTGGACTTCCTAGGCTCCAGGACTGTTAGAAATAAATTTTTATTATTTATACATTACCTAGCCTAAAGAATTTGCTATAGCAGCAGGAATGGACTAAGAAAGAAAATAATAACAATAATAGGCCGGGTGCGGTAGCTCACGCCTGTAATCCCAGCACTTTGGGAGGCTGAAGTGGGTGGATCACCTAAAGTCAGGAGTTCAGGACCAGCCTGACCAACATGGTGAAACCCTGTCTCTACTAAAAATACAAAAGTTAGCTGGGCATGGTGGTGGGCAGCTGTAATCCCAGCTACTTGAGAGACTGAGGCAGGAGAATCGCTTGAACCTGGGAGGCAGAGGTTGCAGTGAGCCAAGATTGTGCCATTGCACTCCAGTCTGGGAGACAGAGCGAGACTCCGTCTCAAATAATAATAATAATAGAAATAATATCTCTCATTATTATTGAGATCTTACAATATGTTGGGTATTAGAAGAGAGCCTTTACAAACATTATTTGAACATTAGAACAGTCATGAATGGTGGGTATAATCATTCTTATTTTACGAATTAGGAGGCTGCGTTTCAGAAAGATGAAAGAATCTAGAAGTCTACAGACTGAAAGTGCCAAAATTGGTGTTACAATCAAAATGTGTGTCTAAAACCTGTGTCTTCCCCATCATTCTATATTGCCAGTGAGGAGACGGACTTTATACTGTAAACTACGTAGCTGGACATTTTTAGACACGGAGTTTGTTCTCTATTTCTGATATTTTCTTACCTCAATAGTAATAATGTACTATTTAATAGCTTTAGATGGGCTTCCTTGTATTGATAGCAGAAAGACCCACAGTTTCTTGAGTCACAGGGTGATCATGCTTTATTGCAATATTATTCATGGTAGCACTTAGAGATTTTGCTAGTTGACTCATATCTAGGAAATATGAGGGCAAGCTAAAGGTAGATCAATTTGTTTCTCGTGGAATTGTTGAGACAAAAGGTCATTTGAGGGAGCAGAGGTGAAACTCCTAAGCAAAGGCTTAGGGCTGTTTATTCGCTGCTCTAATACGTTTGTCAAATATTTTGTCCTGAGTGTATGATTTCTTGATGATAACTTGTGAACTGCTGTAAAATGCTTTCAGAGTCACAGATGAAAGGAACTGTGTGAGAACTGATAATGCAGTTGCTATGTTTGAAGTTATAAACACTTTTATTTTTGATATTATTGCCCTTCCCTGATATTTTAGGGACTAAATTTCATCACAGTTGCCTTTGAATGATGTTTACTATGAATTGATGCATTAGTTATTAAGTTTTTATAGTCCCATAAAAATTCCCATTTACTCAAGAGAAGGACTGTATATAAATCAGAAATGAATAAAATAATGGTCTTAGTGGCTATAATTTATTAGTATTATGACTTTAATTAACTTGTTCATAATAATGAATATGTGAGTTACTCATGGTTCTGCCTGACAGATATATTAGTCAGTGCTTGCTCACCTTGAGCATGTTTGATAAATATCAACAATCCCAATTCAGTGAACTCCAGTATTCCCATATTCATGAAAAAATAAACTTACCTGCAAAATAACATTCAATTAAGTTTTTCCATGATGTGTAAGAGAATCATATTAGAGATTGCTATATGGTTTGTAGTGTGACTTCCTCCTCCCAACTTTTATTGTGCTAATTTAAAATACAATAAAATTGATTCATTTTAAGCATGCATATACATGTACAGTTTGATAAATTTTGGTGATTGATACAGTCAGTTAATCATCACCACGACAAACACATGGAACATTTCAATTATCCTAAAAAGTTTCGCCTGCCCTAGCCTCAGGGAACCACTGATATGCTTTCTGTCGCTACTAATCTCTTTTTTTTTTAGAATTTCATATAAATGAAATTATACAATATATAGCCTGTATTATTCAGGGTTCTTAGAGAATTAAGACAAAATGTGTAGGTGTATATATATATGTATGTATGTGCATATGTACATTTTAAGGAATGGAGTTATTTGATGGTGCCTGGTAAGTCTGAAATCTGCAGGGTAGACCAACAGGCTGGACATTCTGGCAGGTATTCATGGTACAGTGCACTTCTGAAACCAAAGGCAGGTGGAAGCAAAATTCCTGCTTTTTTGGAGGACCTTATTCTTTTCCCTTAAGGCCTTCAAATGTTTGGCTGACCCTTCCCTCATTATGGATGGTAATCTTCTTCATTCCAAGTCTACTGATTTAAATGTGAATCATATCTAAAAAGAATTTTTCACAGAAACATTTAGATGGGTGTTTGACCAAACAACCAGGCACCATAGCCCAGTCAAGTTGACACATGAAATTACCTATCATACAACATTTCTGTGTTCAATTTCATTCACTTTAGCATGATGTTTAGGATCTTTATTCATGCTATTGCATATATTATTAGCCTTTTATCCCTTTATATTGTTGAGTTGCATTCCATAGTGTGACTATCCCATACTGATCTATCCACTTAACCAGTTGATGAGTCTTTGGGTTTTTTCCTAGTTTTTGTCTCATATGAGAAATGCTTGTATAAACTATGACAATCCGATGACTTCTAATATGACTTTTTGACTCACATTAAAGTATTATCAATTTTAATCTATATACTGCTACATACAAATGGCTAATGTTTATATGGGGCGTCTTCAAAAAGTTTGTGGAAAATGTGTATTATGAAAAAACTGTGCATGGATTTCAATTTTTCTGCACCAAAATAAACTTGTTCTAAGTTGTTATATTATGTCTGAAGAGGAACTAGTTTGAGGCACTAGGAAGGATATCAGTTTGAAAAGAGCCCCTATCAGATCAACATGAGTTCTGCTAAAATTGAAGCAAGAACAAACATCAAATTTATGGTAAGACTTAACATGGAAGAATGGTGACATCAATAACGCTTCATAAAAAGTTGATAAAGACAATGACCCCCACAACATCAGTTTATAAATGGATAACTCATCTTAAGAGAGGAAAAGGTGATGTTGAAGTTGAAGTCCCCAGTGGCAGACCACCCACTTCAATTTGTGAGGAAAAAGTTCTTGTTTGTTCCCTAATTGAAGAGGACCAATAATTAACAGCAGAAACAGTAGCCAACACCACAGACATCTCAATTGTTTTAGCTTACACAATTCTGAATGAAAATTAAAGTTGAACAAACTTTCCATTTGATGGGTGCCAAAACCATTATGTCTGGATGAACTGCAGACAAGAGCAGAGCTTTCAGTGGAAATTTTAAACAAGTGGGATCAAGGTCCTGATGCATTTCTTTAAAGAACTGTAACAGAAGATGAAGCATGGCTTTACCAGTACAATCCTGAAGACAAAGAACAGTCGAAGGAATGACTACTGAGAGGTGGAAGTGGGCCAATCAAAGCAAAATCAAACTGGTCAAGAGCAAAGGTCATGGCAACGGTTTTTTGGGTTGCTCAAAGCATTTTGCTTGTCGACTTTCTGGAGGGCCAAAGAAAGATGACAACTGCTTACTATGAGAGTGTTTTGAAAAGGTTAGCCAAAGCTTTAGCAGAAAAATGCCTGAGAAAGCTTCACCAAAGAGTCTTTTTCCGTCGAGACAATGTTCCTGCTCATTCCTCTCTTCCAACAAGGGCCATTTTGCAGGAGTTTCCATGGGAAATCATTAGGCATTCACTTTACAATCCTGATTTGGCTCCTTCTGACTTCTTTTTGTTTCTTAATCTTAAAAAAATCTGTGAAGGACACCCATTTTTCTTCAGGCAATAATGTAACTAAGACTGCATTGACATGGTTAAATTCCCAAGATCCTCAGTTCTTTAGGGATGGACTAAATGGCTGTTATCAGCACTTACAAAAGTGTCTTGAACTTGATGGAGCATACGTTGAGTTTATATTTTATATTTTAATCTTTTAATTTCATTTTTCATGAACTTTTTGAAGCCTCCTCTGAGTTGCCCTTTAGAGTTTACCGAGTGTATTTGATTTTTCCCTCATTTAATTTCCACCATAAAATTATTCTAATAATAGACATGCAAAACAGTGCTTTATCAATGTTTTAATATACACCACCTCATTTACAACAATTCCAAGATTTAAGTATTTTAGCTCCATTTTGCAGATGAAAAACTTGAAATTTAAGAATATGTAGGGACTTGCCTAAGGCAACTGCAGTAGACAGTTAAGGAATGAAATTCAGACTGGGATGTTCTGACTCCAAGCTCAAGTGACCCTGTTCACCTGTGATGATCAAGGGCATGCCCAGAAAATGATAAGATTGCAATAAAACATTGGAAAGAGTCATGGTTAGTGCCCAATCAATCTGAAAAAAATTTCTAATTGAGAAAAAACAGTTTTTACCAATCAGGCCACATTTCAGTATTAAAAAATTCAATAAGTGATTTCTTGGAAAGGAATTAAAATGAAATAGTTGCCTTCCCCATATAATATTGGCATAATTAGCCTTCTCACTCATCAACACTCTGTGCTTTCTTAAAATGATACACAGATGGTCCTTGACTTAACATGGTTTGACTTAAGATAGTTTGACTTAATGATTTTCTGACTTTATGGTGGGGCCACAGCAATACACATTCAGTATGTCTTCAATTACAACGGGGTCATGTTCTGACAAACCCATTATACATTGAGCATATTGTAAGTTGAAACCAATATACAATATTTTTAGCTTACAATGTATTTGTGTATTTATCAGACATGACCCTATTGTAAATTGAGGGGCATCTATAAATAAATCATGAAGAAATTGCTGGTGTATAGTGCTACTTCATGTAGGGCAGTTAATGCCTTCAGTTATCCCTACAATTCTGTCAGATGATCTGCCTAAGAAAGTTCCTGACCCTTGACATTACTGCAGTCTGTTGCCATTCATTATAAAGGGTTTCTTGCTGATACTGGCAGAGTTTCTGAATGTTGCTATTGCTGGGTTGTATTGCTGAATGTTGATACTCACTGATAGATTGTTACTTGCTGATACTGGAGGAGTTCCTGAAAGTTGATATTGCTGGGTGAAGATCTAGGGCAGATGACTTTTAATGTCGCAACATAATTTAATATTTGCGTGATTTCATTTCATGGCTTGAAAATTCAGACTATTCATTCAAAAAAATGCTTATTGAGCATCTATTGTCTAGCATGTTATTATTAGAAACACTCATCTCTTATGTACCTATATGTTTTGTAAACTAATTTTTGATAGCATTTAATGTTTAACCGAATTGCAAGATAATATGTGAGAAGATATAAATGATGAAATATTTGTTCTATTTTGACAGATGGTCCATGTACTATGCTCTAGGCTTCAATCTTCTTTAAGGTAGGTGCTCATATCTCCATTTTACAAATAGGGAAAAGTGAGGCTCACTACAATGAAAAACTTTGGCCAGATAGCATATTTCATAAGTGGTTGAGTTGTTATTAGATTTTATGTCCGACTCCAAAATTAGTCCTATAATGTAGGAGTCAGGCAACTTTTTCTGTAAAGTGCCTGACAGTAAATATTCTGGGCTTTGTTGTCTGTAAGGCAAAATAAAGGCTATTGTATAGGTACTGATGTATCACAGTGTCTCTGTCACAATTACTCAGCTTTGTGCTTGTAGCATGAAAGCAGTCATAGACTGCATCAAAATGAGTGGGGCAGCTGTGCTTCAATAAAATTTCATTTATAAAAACAAGGAGATGTGCCTGTGGACTACAGTTTGCCTCCCCCTTCTCTAAACTATACTGCTCCTTTTAATGGGGAAGGGAGGTATCTTTTAGTATTTTAAAGTTATTGGATAAGTGGAAGATTTTAACGTGGTCCATTTGGAAATTTTAATGCAACTTTAATAAATTGACATTGAATAAAATTTTGTGTTACTGCCTCCTGTTTGTGGAGTGTGAGAAGATGGGCAAATCGTCATCTTAGATAATGTAGGTAGGCCTAAGATCACAGAACACTGAGTTAGCTGAACACAAGGATGAAAAGTGAAACCATGGAAATAAAAGTTAGGTCATGTGATAACTTTTAATTTTCTGAAAAAGACACTATTCCGGTCTCTGTCTGTATGAATGTCCAGTTTATGTTTTTATTGTGTGAGCACTTCATCTTACCAATTGTATTACCTTCCTATTGCTGCTGTAATACATTATCACACACTTAGTGGCTTAAAAAATGCAAACTTATTGCCTTGCAGTTCTTGTATTAGTCTGTTCTCATGTTGCTAATAAAGACATATCTGAGACTGGGTAATTTATAAAGGAAAGAGGTTTCATTGATTCACAGTTCCACATGGCTGAGGAGGCCTCACAATCGCAGTGGAAGGTGAATGAGGAGCAAAGTCACATCTTACATGGCAGCAGGCAAGAGACAGCATGTGCAGGGGAACTCCCCTTTATAAAACCATCAGATCTCCTGAGACTTTATCATGAGAACAGCATGGAAAAGACCCACCCTCATGATTCAGTTACCTCCCACTGGGTCCCTCCCATGACACGTGGGAATTATGGGAGTTACAATTCAAGATGTGCGTGGGGACACAGCCAAATCATATCAGTTCAGGAAGTCAGAAGTCTCAGTGGACTGAGATCAAAGTGTCAGCAGGGCTGTGCTTTCTCTGGAGGCTCCGGGGAAACACTGTTTCCTCGCCTTTTCCAGCATCACAGGCCGCCTGCATCGCTTGGCTCGTGGCCCCTTCCTCTCATCAGTCCAACCGCTGCTTCCATTGTCACAGCTCCCCTGACTTTGATCTCCTTCCTTCTTTTTAAAGAACCTTTGTAATTACATTGGGTTCACCTGGATAATTGAGGATATTCTTCCCTTCTCAAAATTCTTCCCTTAATTCCAGCTGCAAAGTCTCTTCTTCCTGTAAGAACATATCCAAGGGTTCTGTGGCTTAGGCCACCTTTTGGGGAGAGTTATTCTGTCTATGCCAACCATGATGAGTGATAGGGTGGGGAGAGACCATCTGAACAGGCCTGTTCCTGCAGAGGAATATTGGACTCTCTGGTTTGAGGAGCCTTCTCAATAAGCAGTCCTGTCAACTTTGACCTGTAATTTTACCCCAGAAATAAGTGTAAGCATCCCCCTGCTGAGCATATATGAAGTGACAGTCACACTGACTTCTTTTGAGTTTGTAAGTTTACCAGTATGCTGGCTGGCTTGCTCCTTGTGTCTTTTAGCCAAGTAATTTGTAGCATTCAAAACGTGCTATTGTTAAGGAAATGATTTAAAGATGATTCACATGTTGATGGTATTTAGCACCTACTGAAAGGCTTTGTGCAATTTTCTTGCTTGCAGAGTTGCATGGAAATATGCAAAGGCTCCCTTATAAATATATTTATATAAAAATGCCCCTATTATTACAGCTGTAGAACCAAACATTACAAGTGGTATTTATTTGCCAATAGGATGGTTGCTGAACACTGCAGCGCTGGTTTATAGATATTAGTTCTTTCAGAATTTTGTGAAAAACACCAGCTAAGGATATTCTCACTGTGAAAACAACCAGCTGATGATGCCACCCTGGTTTACATCAGGGGACTTTGAAGCAAACAGAATAATATTCTTTGCACAGGCCCATTTAGATGAACTGAAAACAAATAGTGAGCTGCACTCTAATTCCAAAGGCTTCCCAGGAGAAATTCCGGTGACTCTGTGCTAAATAACCATCCACACAGTGCTCTGTTGAGCTTCAAAAAGAGTTGGCATGTGTAAGCATCTCACCACCACACTGAGAGATTCACAGAGTAAGGAACACTGTATCCTATATGATAACATAGAGATTGCTTCTCTGAAACATGCTGGCTGAACTGAGATTAGTATGAAGTTGGAGTTAGGTCTCATGGTTGGATCTGAGAGCCAGACTGGTCTCCTCAGTACATTACAATAATATCTTGTGGCTATCTATGTCTTTGGCTGTAGAAGATGTGAGTAGTGGAATCATATTTTTGAAAGCATCAAGCTTTAGCTATTTCTGTGTGTCGTTAATCACTGGCAGTCATACCTGGGTTAATGAGTAACACTTTAACTTTAAACTTGCTTCATAGAAGGATAGTCCCCAACATAAACACCAGGAAGCAGGATTGAAGTTAGATTGAAAAGTTGGCTGATGGTAAGGCTATGAAATGCTGAAACTACTTATTGAAGGAGATGGTGAACTCTTCTCTGGAGGTCTTCAATAATGGTTTAGGTGTTATCTTGCCTGAAGACAAATTATATTTTTAATGTGTTGAATTTGCATATTGTAATTTTTGGACCATCTTTAAGAAAGTTCTTAAGGTACTCTTTGGGGCAAAATAGATCTATGCAGACCTAGTAATAGTAATGTAACCCTGTATTCCTTCTCTCTGAACAGCCAGTTATAATTCAGAGGTGAGATGCTTCACTTCTCTCCTTGGTTTGAGGAGCAAGAAAAAAATCAAGTCCGTTTTAGACCTTTTCAAGGGTTCTGAGTTAACAGGTTTTAAATTTACAGCTGAGGAGCAAGGAAATTCAGAAATTCCTCCAGGTTTGGACTCCGTTCTGGGGTCCATTCTTACCTGACGTCAAACTGAGGAGTCCTCGGGTGCTCAGGACAGAAGCATGATTGGTCCTGCTGAGATCTGAGCTCTGTGGCTTACAGAAAAGGTGTCGTCTACTAAAGAACAATAGAATCCCAAGCTTTTCAACCCATATTGGAAAGTATGTGCAAGATAATCTAGTAATGTCAGTCCTGCAGCAAGGAACTTGTTATTGAGCCTTAAACATACTGGCCTAAGGAATGTTATCCCAGAAGGAGGGAACAGTTTCTCCTGAGGGACGGGGTCCTAAATGAGAGATTGTCTCTCAGAAAAGAAAAGAGTGGGCTGGGCGCGGTGGCTCAAGCCTGTAATCCCAGCACTTTGGGAGGCCGAGGTGGGCGGATCACGAGGTCAGGAGATTGAGACCATCCTGGCTAACACGGTGAAACCCTGTCTCTACTAAAAATACAAAAAAATTAGCCGGGCGTGGTGGCGGACGCCTGTAGTCCCAGCTACTCGGGAGGCTGAGGCAGGAGAATGGCATGAACCCGAGAAGCGGAGCTTGCAGTGAGCCCAGATCGCGCTGCTGCACTCCAGCCTGGGCGACAGAGCGAGACTCCGTCTCAAAGAAAAAAAAAAAAAAAGTGCCTGTGTTTTTGGGTGCACTGACCTCTTTCTTCAGTGATTGCTGCCTCTTTGGGCCTTCCTTTTGCTCGTTTCAGCAGAATAGGCAGCTGTTTGTTTCTGAGGGCTTCACTGTCAGTGGAGACCATCATGTGTTTCTCCTCCTGATTAGAGCCTGCACTAGAAGCCACGTGCTATTTCATGTTCTCACTGATGTTTGAACAAAGCCAAAGAAGGCACGCTTACATTTGTGGGTTGCGCAAAGCAGGGAGGTGCTAATCCAGTGGATGGCTAAATCAGAAGGTGGAAAAGATGTATAAATAGGTACTGTGATAGGTCAAAATCAGAAATATAAAATTTAATGGCATTAAGTGTAATGTCTTGTAATTCAACTTCTACAAATCAGTTACATAATATGAGGCTCTCATTATAGTTTGCCCTGTGAGGTCAACACTATAGGCACAGAGTAAGAAGAGGGGTTGCCTTGTCATAGGATGAGGACAATTAGTAGAAGCTCAATAAACATTTACATAAAAATTAAATACAACATTGATATGATTTGGCTGTGTCCCCACCCAAAATCTTATCTTTAGTTGTAATCCCTAGAATCCCCATGATCCCCACGTGTCCAGGGAGAGACCAGTCGGAGGTAACTGAATCATGGGGGTGGTTCCTCATGCTCTTCTCATGATAGTGAGTGAGTTTTCATGAGATCTGATGGTCTTATAAGTGTTTGGTAGTTTCTCCTGCGTTCCTTCTCCTTCCAGCTGCCTTGTGAAGAAGGTGCATTGGTTCTCTTTGCCTTCCACCATGATTGTAAGTTTCCTGAGGCCTCCCCAGCCATGCTGAACTGTGAGTCAATTAAACGTTTTTCCTTTATAAATTACCCAGTCTTGGGTAGTTCTTTATGGCAGTATGAAAATGGACGAATGCAAACATCTAAATAATAGGTTTTCTAATACTTCTTTAACATTATTTCTTTATACTCTTCAATAATATGCATTTGCATTTCATAAGAGAGTTTCTGAGTCCTTCTCTGTACCTATTGTGCTTTTGTGTATTTTCCAACTTTATAGACATGTGATTCATGCATGGAGTTAGCTCCTTCTCTTTTTTTTTTTTATTTCTCTGGTCATTAAATAATATAATACCCAGCTCAACCCCACAGCCCTACTCCACAACTCTACCTCCTGAGGAACATTTTTTCCTTGAGAAAAAATTTCTAGATGTAATTCTATTGTAAAACGATTGTTCCCAATTTTCTTCAGCATACATACAATTATATGTTCATTTTAAACATGGCTGACATTAATCATTGCATTTATTTTCTGGATTGTTCTACAATGTTTTACATTGTTGATCTGTAGCTTTATAATCTCTTTATACTATTGCTTGATTTTGTGAGAAATAAAATACAGAATAGTGATATTTTGAGGAATGTAACATTGTTATTAATGTTAATTGTTTATATTTCTCAGAATTTATTAATTCATACATCATTAATAAATTGAGTTTAGTGAAATATTACAATACTGGGAGGAGGAGGGAAAAGAAAAGAATGATTCCAAACTGAATCATATGTTTAACAAGATATTCTGAAACTTGATAACATGACCTTGTTTCTAGACCATTAGACGTAAGTGCTAGCCACTCTGGCAAATATCACATTTGCCACAAATGTGATAATAATAAAGGCATGCATTGGCCTGTACAAATAATGTATTGCGATCATTGTAGCTCTTTGTAGACTGTCACTGGTGCACTAATAGGTAAACAAAGCACATTATCCAAGAGCTCTGCCCTGAAGGCTTGGAATCTGTATCATTTAGTCAACAAAATTTAGACATAAATACATATTGACACTCTGAAGGGATTGCCTAGCTGCTTTCTAGGTTATTTCTAGGAATCCACAGAGAATATGTGAAGTTCGCCTTTAAAGATAAATCACTTGAAGTAAGAGGGAAAAAATCATTACCGTATACACATATGCTTACATAAAAGGCAAACAAGGAAGTGGAGAAAAAATGAGAAGTGGTTTAGAAAAATAGAAAAGGAAAAGAACCTTTGGGTTGATTATGGAGGTCCTGGGAGTGCAGTTTAACCCAGAAGTTAAATACAGCAGCCTGGAATGGATCTGAATGGCTAGGTCTATGTTGAGGACATACTAGGTGAGAGGAATTGGGCTAGTCACTCTGGATACAGAGTTAAATGGGACAATGTTTCTCTGGGAGAGTACAATAAGCAATGGTTTACTATGCATCCCTTCCAGGTAAGCATGGAGGGCTCATTGGAATGCAGAATGGAACTATTCATCCCAACCTCACAGGCTCATAGGAGGCTTGCCAGAGAAGGAGGGATGTGATAGCTGAATCCTGAAGGGCCATAGGAATTAGTCAAACAATGGGAGTGGGGTGGGCTTATGTAAGAGAGAAGGTGCTCTCCAGGTAGGGGACCAGTATGTGAAATAGCCCATGGATGGATGTGGGACTACAAGTTAGGTGTGAATTGTGTGTTTGGCAGAATCATGGTCACAAAAAAAATCCTGTGACTATATTAGGTTACATATTAGGCAAAAGCAGATTTATGTCACAGATGGAATGTTTGCTAAGCAGCTGACCTGAGACCTGAAAATAGTGAGATTTTCCTGGATTATTCAGGTGAGCTCAATATGATCACAAGAGCCCTTATGAGTGGAATATGGAGGCAGAAGAGGAGGTCAGGGGGATGTGATGTGAGGACTCATCCTGTTGATTCTGGCTTTGGAGATGGAGGAAGGGGCCAGGAGCGAAGGAATGCAGGCAGCATCTAGTAGCTGGAAAAGGCAAATAAATATTAGATTGGTGCAAAAGTAATTGCAGTTTTTGCTATTACTTTTAATGGCAAAAACTACAATTACTTTTGCACCAACCTAATCAATTCCCCCCTGGAGCCTCCAGAGTAGCACATGTCCCTGCCAACACCTGGATTTTAACCTAGGGAGACTGTGTTGGGCATCTGACCTTCAAAACCCGAAGACAAATGTATGATGTTTTAAACCACTCAGTTTGTGGTAATTTGTCACAGCAACAAAGAAAATTAATACACATGAAGAACGTATTGAAAGTGCAGAGAGAGTAGCAGTGAGACTGGAGAGGCCGGCGAGGAGAACACTTTATCCCCTGCTCTGCAGTGTGGGTTTTATCCTGATAGTCATGGGGAGCTCTGGATGGGTTTAGGTATGGGAGTGATATGCTTTTGTGTTTTAGAAATGTCACTCAGGAAATAGGAAGGACTCGAGGCTACAAAGAGTTCGGAGATTGTCAGGAGGAAATGCATTGACTTGGGAATTTTAATTAATCTGAACCAGTGCAATTCGCTGATTGTTTATGTGTTGGGGAGGAAGAAAGGGCAACATCAAGAATGTAAGCTAGGTTCTTGACTGAAGAGTTGGCACATGATGGAAAATTCACTGATGTAAGATACACAGTAGTAGGTAGGAATGAGTTTTGCAAAACACTGGTAGAAAGTAGGTGTTTTTTTTTCTGATGGCCACTTAATTCTCTGAGAAGTAGGAGGTAAAGTCATCTATTGAAAAATAGTGGGTTAGAGGTGTGAAGTGGAAATTCTAAGGAAGAAAATTAAGTTTGCATCATCTGTGAGTAGGAGTTAGAATTTCTGTTCACAGTGAAAACAGACGAATTAACAGGCAGCTGTGAAGGCTGCAGTGAATGTTGGGCCTCTTGAACACCTTATTTCTTATGACTGGAATCGGTCCCTTTTCCTTTTTTTTAGAAGCAGTTTTGCTCTTGTTGCCCAGGCTGGAGTGCAGTGGTGCAATCTCGGCTCACCTCAATCTCTGCCTCCTGGGTTCAAGTGATTCTCCTGCCTCAGCCTCCCAAGTAGCTGGGATTACAGGCATGCACCACCATGCCTGGCTGATGTTGTAATTTTAGTAGAGACGGGGTTTGTCCATGTTGGTCAGTCTGGTCTCGAACTCCCAACCTCACGTGATCTGCCCTCCTCGGCCTCCCAAAGTGCTGGGATTACAGGCGTGAGCCACCGCACCTGGCCCAAGTCCCTTATTCTTAAACTACCCAGCAAATACGCTGCTGGAGGGGAAGGAGGAAGAAGGGCAGATGAGAATCTGCTGCAAAAGTAGGGCTCTGGCTAGGATGTCATCATGGAGGACACAACAAGAAGTGGCGAGACCCTGGGTTCCACCTGAAAACAGTCAACGTGATTTCCTGATGACCTGGGTGGAGGTGAGAGAGGGGAGTCAGGTGTAATTCCCTCTTTAAAATGGTTTTTATAAGGAAATAATTTCAAACTTACAAAAGCTGACAAAATAGTTCAAAGAACGTCAGTTACACCCTTTCCTAGATTCACCTGAGGACATTTTACCCCAGTTGCTTCATCATTTCTCTTTCTCTAGAACTCTACACACACACACACACGCGCGCACACACACACACACACACACACACACACAGAGCTATACATATATATGTGTGTTTATGCAATGTGGACACACACAGATGAACACACATGCATATAATTCTGAATCATTAAAGGATAAATTATGTTTATTATGGCTCTTCACTCCTAAATATATCGTATTTCCTAAGAATAGGGATATTCTCATAAATATTCAAAGAACAAATAGCTGATTTCTCTCTCTCTTTCTATTTATGTATATATGTATGCTTTCTTTTTTTTGGTTTGAGCAACTGGTAGGATGTACTTGCTAATCACTTGAGATGGGGACATATTAAGAGAAAGAGTTACTTTGGGGTGTCAGGGGAAATTGGGAGTTTCATTTTTGACTTATGAAATTTGAGTTGCTTGTTAGAGACTCCAGGAGATGTGTAAATAGGCACTTGGACAAGAGGTTTGGAATTATGGAAAGAAAGCTGGTCTTATACATGTATTTAAGGCACTGAGCCTCCTCATGGGGGGTGAATGTAGGTGAAGAAGAGTCCTGAGGACTGGGTCCTGGTTCTCTTGACCATTTAGATATCAGGGAGATATGGATGAAAAGCAAGGAATGCTAAAAAGACATTTGCTGTGAAAACGATCATGGAAATAACCCAGTACCTGAAGGGAGTGTGGGAATGCTGGAGTTTTGATTTGTTTTTAGGTTGATACCATACCTGTGCATTCTTCTCCTGATAGAAAATGTCTAGTAGGGAAACGATGATGCAGGAGAGAAAAGGCCTCCTAGGGTGATGTTTTTGAGTAGGTGAGAGGCGTGGGATCTGGGACCCACAGGGAAGACTTGGCCTCACATTGCTAGAAATGCTCATCCTTTGTTACAAAAATGAAGGCAAGTATGTGGGCACAGATGAAGTGGGTTGTAAATTTGGTTGATAGGGAGTGGACGTACTTTTCTGCTTGTTTTATTTTCTCATTGAAGTAGAAATCAAGGATGCACTAAAAGAATGGAGGAGGTGCAATGTTAGGCATTTGAGGACAGAGAAAGTGAGAATTGTCATTTAGGAGTTGGGATAAGAGATGGGCCCGGGAAATGTTGAGGATACTGACAGCACTGAGGGTCCCCTTGATCTTAGTGGTCGTTAATGAAAACTCAGACCAGCCACCTTCCTCATGTGTTTTCTCCACTTGCCTTCACTATCCTGGCAAAGAATGGGAATTTGGATTGACCTGGGGTTGAGGTTTGGCCAAGTCAGAAGAAGGAGGACAGCGAGGGAAGGGTGTATGTAAAGAAGTGCCTGTCATGGAGGAGCTGGAACCTAAGCTGAAGAAGGAGACAAGTGAGGGCTGCAAGGACTGAGGAGTGAGCAGTGGTGAGACCGGGGGACTGTGGTTCCTGGTGGGGGTAAAGGAATTTTCAAGACGGGCTGTCAGAGACAGGTGGAGAGGTCAAAGGTGCTGCTTAAAGGTGGGTTCCTCAAACTGACCTGCCTGCGGAGGATCACATTCAGGTCTCAAGCACAGTTTCAGTGTTCCAAATGCTGTAGTGTGATGAGTGCTATTCGAGACACGCAGATGGCGTGGACATGCATAGAAATAGAACATAACCCCAGCACAATGCGGCAAGGGAACAGTGTTGGAGAAAGCTTCTCATTGTGGGCCACATCCCAGCGAAGTCTTGATGATAGCCTTATAAGAAGTGTTTGAACTTGAGGGTTTCATGGATCTCGCTATTGCCTCTGAAATACACAGAGATGAAATTATATGCTTTTTTTATTTTATCAAGTGCAAGTACTTTCATTATTTTTAAATTTTATTAAATAGCTCATTTATGTTTTGGATTTCTTCAGATCCTTTCTTCACTTTTCTACTTGTCCTAACTTTCAAATTTTACATTTTATAATACATCTATCTCTATCTCCCAAGTCTATTGCTATGTCAGTGTTGTTTGTTTATTGCAGAAGAATTATCAAAATGTGAGGGGTCTTTCAATCTTCTTTTATAAGATTCCTACTTATTTGAATAAAATTAAACCTGACATTTAAGTTACTTTTTAAGGTGATATTATGATCACAAATGCTAAAAAGAAAGTATTTTTTTGTTGTTGAGACAGGATCTCACTCTGTTTCCCAGGCTGGAGTGCAGTGGCGCAATCAGGGCACACGGCGAAGCCCCCATCTCCCAGGCTCAAGTGATCCTCCCACCTCAGCCTTCTGAGTAGCTGGGACTGCAGGGGTGCACCACCATGCCTAGCTCGTTCTTCTTTATTTTTAGTAGTGATAGGGTCTCCCTATGGTGCCCAGGCTGGGAGTTTGGTCTCAGACTCCTGAGTTCAAGTGATTCTTCCTCCTCAACCTCCCAAAGTGCTGAGATTACAGGTGTGAGCCACCATGCCCGGCAATAAATTATTCTTTACTAGAGGAATAAACGTATGATTTTAAAAGCTTGAAACTTTATATGCCTCAAACTTGAAACTATTAATGATGTTTGAAAACTACACACACCCTCAAAGTGTCAGAGCCTCATAGTGACTACTTTGATCTTCTCTGAGTAGTGGTTAACCAATGTCTAAATTAGACAGCTTTATATTACTGTGTTCCACTAGACCATACAGAACTTTATTTCAAAAAACTTTCAGTTGAGAAACTGAAAAAAAAAGTTGGGCGGGGTGGGGGGTGGGGGCTTGGTTTAATTGGTTAATCCATTCTAAAGAACATAAACGAATGTTATCAATGATCATAGAGAATCAAAACCAGGGATAAGATTCAATAAATACACATTTACTACCAATTACCTGTGGGTTTTAATTTAATTTGGGTCTTTGCTTGAAGCCAAACTTCGTCCCAAACTAATAGGTGGATACTTTATTCATGAAACTTTTAATTACGTGGTAGTTCTCTCAGAAGAGAATCAAACTCATGTTTCTTTGCCTCTCATCATAATTTTTGGATAAAGGAAGGCAGGATTCTTTTGAGAGATGAGGCTTTTGAAGGAAAATGTATATATAATTGGTTGTGTGGTTTGGATGAAGAGGAAAGAGATTTAAAATTGGTGGGCTTCATTTAAGATTTAAAATGAAGATTTAATCAAGCACAGATCTTGTAAAACATAAGGGTCATGGCCAATGATTAGTTATAACGTAGTTCAGAGAATGTATGTCAAGTGTGACACATTATCTTTGGAGTTCTTTGCTTTAGCTAGATTTAATGTTAACTGAATGCAGGAAAAAATATCAATTGAAACATAATACATTCAGCTAAGGTGTTCTTTCCTTTGCATAAAAATGGAAATGACATACTGAAATATCCTGATTCTAATTGCCCATTTTCCCACAAAATAAATAACATATTCCCATAAAGAAATGTCCTTTATTATTATTAGCTTATATAATGAGTTATTGTCCTTTTAGAGCAGAAACTCTGAGTCATCTTTTGCAAATTAACTAAGATACCATCATCATTTATTTCCTTTCATGAGTCTATAATACATACATAAAGAATAACCTATTCATAGTTATTTCAAAGTGCCACTTTGAGATTTATGTTTCAAGTAGCTAATTCTTAAGGCATAGAACATTACCTCATTATGTATTCAATAAACATTATTCAATAAACACACATTTAGCATTTGCATTTCCACATCCTGTGCTTGATATTAAGGATGATAAGGTAAGAGAAATCTACAGTTTGCAGCAGAGTTTCTCAACTGGGGGTGATTATCCCAGGGGGCATTGGGCAATGTCCCCAGATATTTGTGATTCTCATGACTTGGGTTGGGGGAAGTTTTTACTGGCATCCTACAAGGCACAGGAGAGGTCCACACAACAAATAATTATCCAGTCCTACTGCCAATAATTCCAATGTTGAGAAACCCTGGTCTAGAGGGAGCATATCACTCATAGTTACAATTCTATAAAATAAGTCCAAAAATAAAGCTCTCACACACAGTGCTCTCTCATAGCTCAGAGAAGGAAGCACCCAGCCTTGACAATGGTGGATGGATGTGGGTTGTGTGTGGGAAACTCCCTAAATAAAGCATCCTCTCCGTTGATGCTTGAAGGCTAGGGAGGAATTAATCTGGCAGATGAAGAGAGGTGGGTTTTCTAGTGGAGGGAACCTCATATGCAAATTCACAGAAGCAAGCATCATCCTGGAATGATTGGGGTACGGCACAGTTAGGATAGCTGGGGTTTGGATCCATGCGAGAGTTATGAGAAAGAAGGCTTTGAATCGAGTTGAGGGATATGATGGTGAAAAACCTGGAGTAGGTGGAAAAGATATTGAACCACCTCTGGCACTAGGGGAGAGCCAGTGAGGGGTGATAAATAGGGCGGCAGCATGGGTGCATTGCATGCTACGCCCTTCACACAGTTGTGTGGAGCATAGCTTGGAACTAGGACAGTCACGACCAGTTAATTGACTGGAACAGGTCAGACATGATGAGATGGTTGAGGATGTTTGAAGACATTTTGAAGGTAGAAATGACAGGCCTTTAACAAATTCACTGTGATGAGTGAGGAAGAGGGGACAGTCAGAAACAATGCTGATGTTTTTGGCTTAAGATGCTGAGTGGATACTGGTGTCTTCATGTGAAATAAGAAATCCATGCTGAGAAAGATGGTGAATTTAGGTTTGAGCTTGGCAGTGCTACCTGTGGGTCATCTGGTCAGGAAAAGAAGAAGTTCTGGGGAAGGGAAGGACACTGTGGTTGACCTTGAGAATGCTCAGGGTAATTGAATACATGTAAAAGGAATGAGATTCTGTGTCAGGAATCTTAGGAACACCAAAACTCAAGGAGTAGGCAGGCCAGGTGGGGCCATGCAGGAAACTGAGGACTGATAGGAAAAAAAAAGGCAATCGAAAAAGTAGCCGGCCAGGTGCAGTGGCACACACCTGTAATCCCTACACTTTGGGAGGCTGAGGTGGGAGGATCACTTGAGCCCTGGAGTTTGAGACCAGCCTAGGAAACATAGTGAGAACCTGACTTTACAAAAAATAAAAATAATTGGCCAGCAGTGGTGTCATGCACTTGTGGTCCCAGCTACCTGGGAGGCTGATATGGGAGGATTGCTTCAGCCCAGAAGGTTGAGTCTACAGTAAGCTGCAATTGCTCCACTGCACTCCCGCCCAAGTGACAGAGCAAGACCCTGTCTCAAAAAAAAAAAAAAAAAAGAAAGAAAAAAGAAAAAAATAGTGTCAGGGGTTCTGGTTAAGGCAGTTTCAGGAGTGGTATTCTCATCGGTGTCAAAGAAAGATAGAGGGTAACTTGCTTAGAGCCCATCGGGTTGGGCTAAATAGACGTCACCGGGAATCCCTAAAGAAAGGATGGTGGCAGGGCCTGTCAGAAGGCAGTGGGATAAGGAGACTCTTGGGAGGGTGAGGACGTGAGGCAGGGAGTGCAGCGAGCTCTTTAAGAAGCCTTGTCCTAAAATGGAGAGCACCAGAGGGAAAATGGTGATGCTTAAAGCTGGGATTAAAGTGGGCATGCTTATCTGTTGAGCACGCAAGGCCAGCAGTGTTTTATGATTTCCTCTGAGCATTTATGGTTGCTGATATTGTTATTTTTGATAGATTATAATTGTTACCAAGACTGTATTGAACCATCAACCTCTGGTAGACATAATACCAAAAGCACGAAAGGATGTAGACTTGATTGAAAACATTCAACATTTCAGTTTCTTTAAAACAAAAGGGACATTCCTCCCTCGGGTGGGAAAGTAGTTCGTGGTTGGAGACAAGCAGCTGAGCAATGTGTGGGTGCAGTTTGTTTTGCGTGGGGGAACACAGAGGGACAAAGAGGTCAGCTCTGAATTGCACTGCAGGCGGCAAAATGGAAAGGACGTCGTTTTAAAACCGGCAAATGAACAGAATGAAAAGCAGGAACGCAGCCCAGAGAGCAACTTCCTGCCTTGGCATGCTAAAAACTTTTAATTATAAACTTTTGCGCGGCTGTGGGAATGCTGTCAGATAGGAGGTTCAGCGGAAGCATCTTCACCTTAAGTGAAAGAGAAGTGGGCTTTGCAATCATGTGTTCAACGTGCACACGTTAAAGAGAATGTTGCATGGTCCTCTGCAGTGTATTTTTTTGCCAACCATTCTATAAGGCTATGCTGTTCATCATGTTCCTTAGATCCGTTAATATTCTTCTACTGATTTTTCAGATTCTACTTGATAATGCAATGTTCTTCCTAACCCAGTAACTTTTCAGAATGAACAGTAGCCATTGAGGAGTTTGACACATGAAATGCAGCAAAAATGTTGATTGAAACTTAAATATGTTCATTAGAATATGGAATAAAAAAGAGGAGAAGCAATCAGACATGATAACATGAATGCACACATACTTTTTATTTGTATTTTTACTTGCATGATTTAATTAAAAGCCTTTAAAGCAAGCATCTATGGACTATTCAGATCTGTACTCATTAAAAGTGTCCAGAGAATCAGCATTCATTTGCTGAGTGAGATTTAAATACTCCAAAGAAGAGAGTTAAGTCCAGGTTCTGGGGATGGATTTGGAAGCAGACTCAGAGTAATTCTTGCCCTGTTACTTATATTCTCTCTCTTAATTAGTTTATGGCTAAAATGGGCAAACGACTACCTGCTTTACAAGGATGGTACAAAATGTAAATCAAAATGAATATTTGTGTATTTCTTCTGAAATGAGGGATGAAGTTTGCTTTTTTGTAAAGTATCATTGCAGAAACACACTGCAGAGACTGTTTCTTCATATCAATAGAGTTTAGGAATGTTGTTGGTGATTCATCATCCTACTAAGTTAGAAAATAATTATCTTTAAAAGTCTGGTTACACACTTAAAGAAATGACTATTTAGACATATTGAATATAATTATTTCATTACATACAGTAACTTTTTAAAATTAGGTTGAGCCATCTGAAATTGTCATTTTTATAGGTCCGAAAAGTCAAATATTGGCAATTTCAGATGGTTCAACCTAATACAAAAGCTACATTCATCTAAGAAACAAACTACATTTCAAATCATAAGATGCAAACAGAAGTGGCAGGTTTATGTGCATTCTCCTGCAAGCGGTTGGCTTGAATTAGCATGCTCTCAACATGGAGCTAAGGATTTTTCCTGTTGCTTTAAAATGCTTGACAGAATTTGTGTTAAATTATTGTGCAATCCCTTCATAAATTAGGAAGTGGTGCGGAATTTTTTCAGGTGGAGCTATAGGTAGATCTGGTGAACATATTTCAGAATATACCAGCAAAGCTGGTTGAGTTAGTTGAGTTAGTTGAAACCCATGGTGATATTTATTTGTAAGTTGGAAATGGCTCTTAGAGTGATGCCCGTTTACAAAAAACAAAAACAACAACAACAACAACAAAACAGTGTTTGAAAAGCCTTATCTAAATAGACACTGTCTCCTTTGAGAAATACTATTATCTTTTATTCATTAAATAGAACAAACTAAGTTCCAAATGCCATATTGAAATTGCTGTGCTTTTGTTGTTTTTTATTACAAGAATAAAAGAGTCTAGCCTTTCTCTCTCTTTTCCTTTGAGTGTTGTTTTATAAAGGAAGTCAGGCATTATTTTGTTTATAATTAAAGACTATGTACTAAAGCACAATTTGAATAAGCAACTTTAATTAATCAAGGGAAAAAACCCAACAACCTTCTACACCCATATTTTGGTTTCTAAGAGTGAGTAAAAAGGGTTTTCTTTTTTCCCCTTTGAGGTTAGAAGCAGGTCAGATCAGTAATTGGAGCTGGCTAGTCATCAGCTGGTTTGACCTGCTAGGCTAAAATTTTCTTTACTACAGGAAAGTGTAATCAGAAAACCAGATGTATCCTCATCCTGAGACTGGAGCGTAATGAAAAGCAGGCAGTCCATTTATTTTCTCCAAGCCTTTCAGATTTTCATTCAGCCATTTGGGGCTTGACTTTGCACTGGGCTGAGGAACTACAGTGGGAGGCATTATTTAACCGGATCACAATCCAGAGATGTCCAAATTGAGATTGAAATGCTTGCATTGTCTTGGATCTCCTATTTCCTTCAAAAGTTGATTGCTGTTATGTGTTTTTGCCTGAAAACAAAGAATGAGCTACACATTTCAAGTAAATAGCTAGGAGACTGTTCATTACAGGCTTATCCTGATGATAAGAACATTCTCCTGAGTTCCTATATATCGTGTATCTGGGATTAAATGAGGAATAGGAGAGCATACCCTTCTGAAGGTGGAGGAAGGGTTACATACAGTTTGAACAGGCATATTCCATATAACTCTTATTTTCGTAACATAAACTACCTTATTCTGTATTCAACCCTGTACATTTATTTGCCCTACTTTCATCCTAAAGCTTCTCAGATGCTCCCTAGCCCCATTCCGTTGTTGAAATTCATACACATATTCTAGTTTTCACTAAAAAATAAGTCACCTATGAACATATGCGTGCATGTATCTTTGTAACAGAATGATTTATATTCCTTTGGGTATATACCCAGTAATGAGATTGCTGAGTCAAATGGTATTTCTGGTTCTAGATCTTGGAGGAATCACCATGTCATCTTCCACAATGGTTGAACTAATTTGCATTCCCACCAACAGTATAAAAATGTTTCTATTTCTTCACAACCTTGTCAACATCTGTTGTTTCTTGAGTTTTTAATAATTGCCATTCTGACTGGCATGAGATGGTATCTCATTGTGGTTTTGATTTGCATTTCTCTAATGATCGTAATGTTGAGCTTTTTTTTTATATGTTTGTTGGTCGTGTGAATGTCTTCTTTTGAGAAGTATCTGTTCATGTCCTTTGCCCACTTTTTAATGGGGTTGTTTGTGGTACATATACACGATGGAATACGATGCAGCCGTAAAAAGGAATGAGGTCATGTCCTTTGCAGGGACATGGATGGAGCCAGAAGCCATTATCCTTAGCAAACTAGTGCAGGAACAGAAAACCAAACACTGTATGTTCTCACTGATAAGTGGGAGCTGAACAATAAGAACACATGGACACAGGTAGGGGAACAATGCACACTGGGGCTTGTTGGGGGGTAGGGTGGGGGGAGGGAGAGCATTAGGAAAAATAACTGATGCATGCTGGGTTTAATACCTAGGTGATGGGTTGATAGGTGCAGCAAACCACCATAGCACACGTTTACCTATGTAACAAACCTCCACATCCTGCACATGTACCAGAATTTAAAATATAAATAAAAATTTAAAAAAAGAAGTCACCTAAAATGTAGTGGTTTTTAAACACAATTTTTGTAGACATAATTGTGTAGATTATGATACTGTTGGAATGCTTTTAAGACAGGCTTGAACTGGTTTTTGGACATTAAGTGGTCAAAGGCTCTCTAACTATAATAGTGACAAAATATTTATTGGAAACATAGATGAATAAAGAAAAAAATTCAATTAACAAAACTATCAGTCTTCTGATAGATGTTTTTAAGGACCACAATTCAGGAGGAATATTCACCACAAACGGCAGAAAAAACTGTTTAGACTTCTGAAGGGCCCTACCATGTAAAATAAAAGGGTCAATACTGTTCTTTTACCTCCTCTACGTAGTTTTCAAAGAAGTTAGGTCAGGAAACGATCTGGAAGAATCAAGATGCTTACGTAGTTTATATACATATGAGTCAAAACTGGAATTATGCCTAGGGTACAGAAAAGAAACATTGCATTCTTTAGCTTCTGATTTTAATTCAGTGAAGGTGTTGAAGGAAATAAGGAATGTCTGGTAGAATATATTCTTTTATGTGGCTTGGATATAGTTTAAAAGAAACAGGAGAGGGAGATGAGCTTTAACAATCCAAATTAGGGATCCATAAAAATAGTTGTGGAAGACATGTATTTTCTGAATCATCCCAGACATTGCAAACCCTTAGTTATTGGAATGCTTTAAGCACGACAGATGAGTTTATTATTTGTACATACAGTAGATATGTGATCCTGAAAAGGTTGGTATAATTTATCTCACCTTTTCAAATGTCTCATCCCAGGAATTGTTCCAGGACATATAGAAAAGAAAAAACTGAGAAGGAGAGTTTAAAAACCTCCATTCTTATGTCCTATCTTGAGCCAAAACGGTAGGTGTTTTTCCCAGATCCAAGATTGGAGAGGGAGATCTCTTCTCTGGCTGAAGTTATCTTCTTGGGATCATTTCAGACGTTAGTCACAAAATAAAATAATTCGTGCTGGATTTCATTATAACAGTGTAGAATTTTATTCTATGAAGTTATTCTACTGTGAGAAAAAAATGGAAGTATGTTGGATCTGTGCTCCCTGTGTGACGTTTGGAATGAACGAAAGAAGAGAAGAAATGAAAGAGCCTCACTGATAGATTTTTGGTGATGTCCATTCTTCTTCCTTCCTCCTGAGTGCAGGGTCTCCCACAGATACTCACTCTCCCAATCTGACATTTCTCTTCTCAGCTTCCCTTCCTCTTTTGTTCTCTTTGATTTTTCTGTTTTCTCTTTTGAAATTCTCCCACCCCCGCCCCAATTTTTCCAAGGTTTAAAACCACTGACAGGTGGGAAGGAATGGGTAAGATTTCAGTAGCTGTGACTGGGAATCCCTTATGAACTTAAGAACTGCACGAGGAAATATAGTAAGTCCCTGACAGACATTGAAGTTAATATGTTTGGGCCTATCCTAAGGAATTAAAAAAGGAAGTAGACTATTTGCTAGAATAGATTTCTCTATACTTTCTTTTTTAAAAAAATTTTATAATATATTTTATTGAAACCAATATATCTAACATATTGTTATCATTCTATGCTTTCTTACTTGAAACAGTGATTTGACTGCTGGTCAGTTTGTTTTCTTGTCTTGTCAAAAGTATGTTAAGAAAAGGAGAGAAATGAAAGGATAGCAAAATGGCAAAAATGGCTATGAAAAAGGCCAAGACACTGGAATGAACATCTCAAATAATTCTCATTTCCTGTAAATCTTTTCCAGCCTTACTCTCTGTGCTGAATCATGTCTTTTCTTGACTTGGCCTTGGGAAAAAATGGTCATCTGATGAAACTTTTCTTTAATGCACTGACCAATTATGTTTCTCCTCACATAGGCATTCTTCCTCTCTCCCCTCTGGATGTAAACTCCATATAGTTCCAATTTCTTTGTTTCTTTTCCCCCCCATCAACAAGGGGCCTGTTCTAGATTCCATTCTCTCAAGATTCTGCTTCCTGTGGTGACCACTAAAACCTGATGCAATGAATTCAGGGTAGCATGGTCATAGAAAGTTAGATCTCTGATTCAAATCTAACCTTACAGAAAACTGACAATGGAGGGCTTTTTATGCCTTTGTCAAATAGTAGTGAAGACTGTCCTGCAACGTGTATGACTGTGATCATCTTCAATTTTTTTTTTTTTTTTTTCCAAAGGCAGAGTCTTGCTCTGTCACCCAGGCTGGAGAGCAGTGGCAAAATCTCAGCTGACTGCAACCTCCACCTCCCGGGTTCAAGCAGTTCTCCTGCCTCAGCCTCCCAAGTAACTGTCATTAAAGGCACGCACCACCATGCCCGGCTAATTTTTGTACTTTTAGTAGAGATGGGGTTTCACCATGTTGGTCAGGCTGGTCTCAAACTCCTGACCTCAGCCTCGCAAAGTGCTGGGATTAGAGGCATGAGTCCCCATGCCTGGCCTTGTCTTCAAATTTTACCCTGTAGATTACAAACTTGTGCTACCATGATTTTAATTCACCTTGTCCTTTTAACATTTTTATTTCTTCCTTTCTTAAATTTTTTTTTACTACTTTCATCCCACTGACTAAAGCCCACTTTGTTGAAAGGACATAAAAAAATGAGACCAAGTCATTTAAAAGGTTTTCTGTTTTTTTTAATCTAAAACTGCATATTCTACTTAATGTAGAATTTAGATCTCTAAAATAAAACAAAATATGGCAGATATGTACATCATGCATTTTAAGTGGAAGCTGAACTCTATTTCTTAGAGAAAAAATATATAAATTATGCTGAGAGCAAATCTAGGCACGTCTTTCAAGATTTGCCTGTTTGAAAATGTTACAATGATCTTAAAACTGAATGTTTTATGTTAACTGTAAATACATTTTAAATTCAGTCAGTCTGAGTCAGATTAATGTTCTTCTCCTTAAGGATGTAAATTTCATTCTTGGGATTTTGTTAAGTAATTAATTTTGATATCAGTGTATGGGTTTAGAATCAAACAATATCTTGGAAAAAGGCGTATTACAAATTTAAAGAAGGACCAAGTAGAAATAAAAATGAGAAAAAAAAGAAGATTCAGTATTATAATGGTGTGTGACTGAATCTTTATTAATTTCATGGAGGACTAATTTTTATCAGTTTATGAAAAATAGACATTTTAAGATCTCATACAGAAAAGAACAAATCAGCAAAGTACAGTTCTTTGCTTTAAGATGCATATTTAGAAATTAAAATCATAAAGTTTTGAGCAAAGAGAATATTTAATTTGAGTGTAAAACGCTCCTTTAAATCCAGTGCACAGAAGGGTGAAGACGAGTCACAGACTAGAACTTATTTACATGACTTTTTTGGAGTGGAGGTGGTAGCTGCTTTTTCTAATTGGCTATGTATTCATTTTTACTTTATCTCACTTATTTTCCTTCCAAAATAGCACCAGGAAATTATGTTTCGGCTTCACTTCTGAATCAACATTGATGGCCGCCATCTGCAGAAGATGAGTGAGAAGGAACAGTTTAGCATGAGTATCAGCATTTCTGAGAGTAATTATGTGTTTTTAATTGACACAGTTTTATATATACATATATATGCATATTCATATAATTTTATATCAACCTATATAAAATTATATTTAATTAGTATATATAATTTTAATTGATAAAGGTACAAATATACAGAGAGAGGTATTATATTACTGTGAAAAGAAAAGGTGTAAAAATACCACAAACTAAATGATAAATGGTTTTGATATATACAAAATAGACATGGAAATTTTTATGAAGAGAAAGTAAAGGTAAAAATGATATGAAAGAAATTAGAAAAAAAAGAAAGAATAAGGAAGGCATCATTGAATATTAATTGGTAGGTTAGGGATTTTGAAGGTGCTAGAACTTAAATTCCATTAAGCTTTCTCTATTTCTCTATGCTTTATTTCCCTGAGAAAGGGGATCTAAATATTTACTATATTTACTTAGTTGATGTCTGATATTTAGCCACTTCTATTAATAACACTTTTGATTCAGGTGACTTTTATTATTGTTATTAACCATACTGCAATCCACGTGTGCAATATGTGGTGTCTTACCTGTGTCTTCTCATTCTTGTTATCAATTCCTCCAGGTTCAGTTTCTTTGAAAACCACAGAAGGGAAAATGCAATGGAGAACTTGTGAACTACTGGGTCAGGAACAACTGTGACTACTTTTCAGGGCTCTGATCTGTGAACCCCAGATGCAAAGACATGCTGGCATCCTCTTGCTCAGCCATCACCAGGCAACAGGTCAACCAGCTCGCTTCATTAACCTCAGTGTGCAATATAGCTCAACAAATAACTGATTGACAGTCCTTTATATATTAATATGGTACAAAAGTAATGGCAAAAAACACAATTACTTTTGTACCAACCTAATACTATTGACTGTGTTGTCGCATGCGTGCATTTGGATTTACTGAGGCACTGATTCAGAGGGTATTATCTGGACTTGTTAAACATTTTGACTCAGTAAGAGTAATATTCCTAATGTACTTCTTTTTTTTGACACAAAAATACTATGTTGAGTCTTATTTTAATGTTTCAAAGTTTCAAAATTTTTCAGTTTGCTAAGCAGGTATGTGTATAGAACTTCTGGGGGATGAGGAGGACACGAATGAATGAGTGGAAGCCAAGAGTTGAGCTATTACGTGTGTTGTGCCTTTGCGATATGGACAGAATCTATTACATATTTTTTTTAACAAAACCCCAAAACTTATTCAAACAATAAGTACTATTCTTCAAATACCTTCCTTAATATTAAGAATTTGTTTAATAATTGATGTTACTCAAATATGCTTACAACTCTTCTTTTGGAATTACTCTCGGAGTCAGTTTAGGAACTAAAAACATAATCCATCTATTTCTTTTGGGCACAGCACTTATTTTGACCAAATAACATTATGCTGCTGAATTATTCACCCTTATTCACCAAACTTGGCTCTGAATAGCCATTGCCTTTTCCCCCTATCCAGAAATAAAGGCCACATACAAAGTCTGAAGATTGTTTACCAATGACAAAATTCCAAAGAAAAGCTTAGAAATGATTCACGAAAGGAATTTCAAACATGGAAGTGTTTCAGTGACGGCAGCATCACAGAAATGATGTCGTCACGAAGCCATAGTGTGAAGGTACAAGCAGTCACATGCCAGGCATGCTGGGTTATGTGTGTATGTGCGGGGGAATTCTCCAGATAGGGAGAGTGGAAAAGCAGAGTGCGGGTGAATTCTCCAGATAGGGAGAGTGGAAAAGCAGAGTTCAGGGGCTTGTTGCACACTACTCTCTAGGCCAGTGCCTAGATACCTAGTGTGGCCGGATATCAGACTCCAGCCCTGAGATTCTGCAGCAGGGACCCCAGCACTGAACGGAGTCACTTGAGCTGCCCCAGTCCCTCTGCTGGTGTGATCAGGATATTGGAGCCAAGGACTTGTGGTGGCAGAAACTGGTTTCAGCTGCAAGCTCACACCTTGACCCATATTGAATGCCTAAGCTCTAGTCCATAATGACTTCCATGGGCCTCTTGAAGAGGCCAGTCTGAAAGGAGTTGGCCTTCAACAGTTTACCTCCCTATGAGCTGTGTCCTAAATATCCCTTGGGACGGAACAGTATGGACCCGTCTCTATCAAATCTACCACCTACTAAGAATGGGTACTAGATTGAGTGGCAATGTCCTAAATCCAACTATATGTGGTTTTGTGACTTTGAATAAATCACTAGACCTGTCTGAGTCACAGTTCCTTAGTTTTTAATATGCAAAATAATTCTAGACTTGTTTTACTTTTGCAATGTTATTATATTCTCTCTGTAAGATTAAGTGCCTAATGAGTCTTCATACTGTTGCCCATTATTTTGGAAATCTATGTGAGGTTAAAAACAGAGACTTTTAACTTTAATACAGCATCTAACACATCATTTACCTACACAATAACTATCCAGAATGTGTAAAATCAGCCTAGATAAAAATTAGGACACTGTTGTTCATCGTGGTAGCAATTTAAATGTTATGAGGTTTTTTTGGTTTGGTTTGGTTTGGTTTTTATATAAATTCCTATCTCCTAATCCCTTTAGATTATCAAATAGTTTAAGAAATATTTCATTCATAAAAGCTCATAGTGGGCTTAAATGAGTCACAGGCACATCTCATATATGTATACTCTGGCCAGATAAACTTTGTTTTTTCAAAGATTCAATTTTAATAAGGCTTTTATGGAACTTGCTATTTCTGCAGTGACTTTCTCCACATGTCATGTGGATTGGCATCTCTTTTCTTCAAGTATGCCTGGATCGTACACCCTGACATGCTCATAAACTAAATGCAGAAATGGCACTGTAGAAATAATTATTTCATGCACAACATCCGCAACTTCTTTCCACTGTTTAACCTCAGACACATTGTTCTCATTTCCACTCTTCACAAGACATTTGTTCTTTCCATTGTTCTCTACTTCAAGTGGATGAGGTTCATCTGGTTTGTTGATGTTATGAAATATGGAATTCTCGTATTAATGGTTCTAAAATCATGTGGGAATAGTTTACACCGTATCTTTGCCATGATGCAGCATTACCTGGTATCATATAGAATGAGTTAACATGATATTAAATTACTCTTTTTTATGTCATTCACATTTTTTATTTTCTGAGGACCTTTGTCTTACTTCCTCTCGATGAAGTGCGCAACTATGACGCTGAGACAAGAAATCTCATTGTGTTTAATTGGAGTTTGATCTTTATATAAAATTATGTATATCCGTGTATTTACTCCAGGGTTTGAGAGAAGGGATGCTAGAAAGTGGCACTGGAGGAAGTTCAATTATTTCATGTTTGTTTGGTCTATCTAGTCAGATAAAACCGGTCAATGGATTTAAAATAAACCTATCAGAAAATGATCTGAGCCCTTGCAAATAATGTCAGTTGACTTTTCCAGAATATTAATTTTGCAGCCCGAGATCATGTGGGTCAGGAATTCTTTAGCTAAGTGAAAACAAGCAGATGATTTCAGTTAAACTCTAATTTTAACCAACTATGACCTAGTATACATAAAGATGGCCACACCTTCACGTAAGAGCCAAAGAATTATTGTAACTGCTCTCATTCAATTTTTCCTTATTCTTTTAAAGTCCTGATATTTACTAAAGTATTCAAAGCTAGAATGGTGGTTCTTAGACTGAGTGTGCATTGAAGTCACGCATTGAATCAGAGTAGAGAGCGGCTCTATGTGATTAAAACAAGATGACTGGGTCCAGCCCCAGCCTTTCCAATTTTGTGTGCATGGGGTGGGGCCAAGGCTTTGCATTTCTAAGCAGTTCCCAGTTGATGCTGAGGCTGCTGGTCCAGGGAAAACCCTACAAGAAGCACTGGGGTGGACTACAGCAAGGAGAAAGAGGGAAAGTCATGGGCAGCATCATCACCGTCCGGTGCACATGCTGTTTCCAATTTTCATGAAATTTAAAATAAGATTCACACCAGGAGCTAGATTTAAATCTAAATCAGAATTGAAGGGTGCAGATTTTTAAAACTATAGGCTCTTGAGAATAGTTCCTCTTCTTTTAATCTCTTCCTCATAATCATTCATACTTAAGGCTGCTGCTCAGTGAATACTGCAGAACTATAGACCAGAGATTCAGAGCCGGAAAGGACAACTGAGCAAAACATTTGAGCGAGCCTGCTCTGGAGAGAGCGGATGAGGGACTCGAGTTTTGGAAAGAACCGGGGACTAGGATCCAGCACACCAGGCTTTCAGCCTGGACTCCTGCACTTTACAATTTTGAAAAGTTAAGAGACACAGCAAGACATCCCCACATTCTCTTAGGAAGGAAATAAGCTTGCCTATTGAAGGTTCAGCTGCAACATCAACACCTAAAGCAGCAAGTACAGATGTGTAAAACGACCCTCTAACAGACCCACAGGGCTTGTGAGACTGCAGTGCAGCTTACATTCATTTCCATATCTGGAGAAAAACAAAATGTTTCCATTAGGCACCCAGTGTCTACAACGGACATGAAGAAGAGTCTCACAGGCATGTGTTGCTACCATCCCTCTAGAGAAGAGAGGCACACTGGCCGAGGGACTCCTGAGTGCCTGGCTCCCTTGGTAAGAACCTCTCAAGTGCAATGGCAATGGGCAGAGCTTAGCCAAATAATCTCCTAGTAGCAGAAGCTGTCCCTTCTGTGAGATGCACATCTCAGCACACCTTTGCCTGATGCCATTTAAATACCCAGTACTCTCACCCCTTGGTGATTAGTCTGTGCTCACAAGAAGATTCTGATCGTGGGTTGGCTTCCCTTGGGAAGGTCTGCGAATTTTAAGTGTTTTGGTTCCTGCGACAGTAAATTCTCATAGTTAGTGAATCAGTTGACTTGGTATATGGGGAGAAAAAGCTGCACACACTACTTTAAATATCAGGTCCTTATGCAGTCAATCTTTGGGGTATCTCAACAAAGAGGCTCCTGACAGTGATTCGATTTGTCCTATGGCTTAACCTTCAGGACAGAACGTCTTGGTCCTGCTAACTGAGGCTGTGTGACAGCTTTATTCCTCTGAAATTATTACACTGGCATTCTTGCTTTACACTTTAGTCTAATGAGCTCGGAAAATGTGCCTCTGTCCCTGAGTAGCAGCTTGTGAAGCGGGGCCAGCCCTGGGGCCCTGGCAAATCCTTCAGCTCCGTAATGCTGCATGGGGCCTTGGGGAGCTGGGCTGCTGGCCTGGGTCTTCGTGGCAATAACCACGCGTCACTGTGAGGTGGTGGCCCAGCATTTAGTTTTCACTTATACTAGCTATTGTTATAGTACAAATTGCTTACCCTCCCTGGGAGGCTCAGATAATGGGTCTGATGTTGGTTCTGACGTGGAATTTAATAAACTTCCTAATCTAATGCAGGATTTTGTTAAAAATAATCTCAAGGGAGAAAATGCCCATATTTAATAGACTAAAGTTTTCTGCCAGCATGTGACTTGTATTTGCAGACTCTTGTTTGCCTGTGAGTTCACTGCAATCATTTCTTCAGCATCCACCAGAGCACTGCCTTTGCCCTTCGTGTTCCCCAAATCTCCATTTCTTTGTCTCCCTTGCTTCTTCCCATCAGGGCAGCCCTCGTGAGAAGGTGACTCCTCCAGGCACGTGGGGCCCCTACTCCCAGAATGACCTGGTGCTTCCCTAACCATCTACTGTCACTGTCTAGGGCTGAACTGAAGCCCCTAAATGGCCAATTTATTAACTGATAACTCCAAAATCTATATCCTGATTCCAAAAGTCACGCCTAAACTCCAGGTGGAGTCGAGATAATTGTCTTCAAGCCATTGCTACCTTGATGGTAGCATTTCTCAGCTGAAAGATATTTTCCAACTCAGTTAAAGGAGCCCTCACTTATTCAGCATTCAAACCAGAAACCTTGGGTGCTCTCTTGCTCCTTCCTTTCCGGCCAGGCATTTAGTTCCTTATTCGGACCATTCAGCCTCCTAAGGCACCATTTCTTCTGTGAATGTGTAGCACTTCTACCTGGCCTGTTCTTCTCTCTGGTCACTTACTCCTGCTGTTCCCATCCATCCGTGTTCCCAACCTCACTCTACTACATCCCTCTCCTGTTTAAAATGCACCAGGAAGAAGTCCATGCTTTCTATGGCATACAGATGTCCATGTGGGCCTCTCGCTTGGAATTCTGGCCTAATCCCTTCACATGGGTCTCCCAGCTCAAGCATTAGCAAACTAATGGTAAATGTTCTAAAAGGTTCATGCTACCAGGGCCCTGAGCCTTTCCAAATGCTGCTCCTAAAGTCTGGGATCTCTAGCTTCCTATCAACTGCATGGCACTGTTCTATGTTACTCTAGACCTGGGTGCCCAATCTTTTGGCTCCCCTGGGCCACATTGTAAGGAGAAAAATTGTCTTGGGACACACACAAAATCCACTGACACTAACAATAGTGAGTGAACTTAAAAAAAAAAAAACTCATAATGTTTTAAGAAAGTTTGCAAATTTGTGTTGGGCCACATTCAAAGCCACCCTGGGCCGCATGTGACCTGCAGGACACGGGTTGGGCATACTTGCTCTAGACAGAGTCTAAATATGGCTCCCTGCAAAGCCTTCTCTGACCTTTGCAGATGGTGTGCTTCCACCTCTGCGCTCATAGCTATGAACATAGGCTCATAATTTTATTAGAGAACTTCTGTCATTATACTGAAATTTTGTTCACGTGTCTTCTCCCCTAGGAAGAGATATCTTTGAAGGTGGAGAGTTAGCTTGATTTATTCCTCTTCTCAAGTGCCAACCCACTGAAGGTGCTTGAGAAATGTTTATGGGCTGAAGGGAGAACCAGTGTTATGAACTGAATGTTTGTGCTCACCCTCTACAAAAGAATGTATATGCTGAAGCCCTAATCACCAATGTGACTGGATTTGAGGTTAGGACCTCAAGAGGTGATTAAGGTAAGATGAAGTCATAGGGTGGGGTGCTAATGTGTTAGGATTAGTGCTCTTATAAAGAGAAACAACAGAGTGCTCTCTCTCTCTCTCTTTCTCTGTCTTTGCCAAGTGGCTATCCACCAGGCAGGAAGAGGGCCCTCATCAGGATGTGATTGAGGTTGCCCAAGACGTTGATCTTGGACTTCTCATCCTCCAGAACTGTGAGAAATATATTTCTGTTTTCTAAGCCACCCATACATGGTATTTTGTTATGATACACCAAAGTGATTAAGAGAAGGTGGTTATGAGTATACATGCCATTATACTGGGAACAGCATGTATTGTGGGTGAGTCAACTGCATTTTAATCTTAGACTAGGTGCATTGCTCTCTGTGCCCCAGTGTTCTCTTCTTTACAATGGGTATAATAACAAAACCCACATCAAAGGATTGTAGTGAGGATGAAGTAAAATAGCATGGGTAAAATTGCTTAGAACAATGGCTGGTACTTAGTAAGCATGCCATAAATATCAGCTATCATTATTATGACCTATAGATATTCCTACAGAAAACTAGAATACAATCATTTAATGCAAGAAAAGCCATTTAAGAATGGCAATGCATTTATTCTTCCTTCCTTGACTTATTCAACAGATCTATGTTGACACATACTACATGCTGTGCACTGTTTTAGCTGCTGGATACAGAGTAGAGAACAAGCCCAACAGAGCCATGTCCCATAGGCAGAGGCTTATACTTTAGTGGAGCAACAAGCAATATGAAAACCTAAATACAATAAGAAAAAGGGGTAAAAAGTGTCAGCTGGAGGGTCACATTCTTTTCTGGTCCTGGTAGGATAGGTCTGTTGTGAGCAGGGAGCCCATGGGAAAGGCAGCTGCTCCACAGGGGAGGTTGGCACACTGCTCCAAGGATACTGATGAATTCTAAAGTATTAAAAGTGAGTCAGAAAGAAAGGGGAACAAGACAAACAAAAGCCCCAAACAGTCATGGGCTTGGTATGTGTTTCTGTCCCAGTGAGGGCCTGACTGAGTCGATAAAGCTCCATAAAACGGGGCAGGATCTTTGTCCTTTTTCCTCTCTGAATCCCCAGTACCTAAAAGTGTATGTGCAACACAGTGGCTGCTCAATTAAAACTTGTTGCCTGAATGAATGGAAGATGGAGCTTTGAAAGTTTCTAAAGAATTTGGAATTTTTCCTTAGAGCAATTAGTGCCACTACAATCTTTTGAATAGTAGAGGGACAGAACAGACAGGGTTTTAATTAGACTAACGCCAAGAGGTGTGAAGAATGGATTCACCAGGGGCAGAGAGACCAAGGGTATGGAAGCTGTTACAGTCATTCTTGTGCAAGGAGATAGGACTTGGATTGGGGTGGAGGCAGGAGAATGAAGGGGAAGGGGTGGGCGGAAGGTACGTTGTAAAAGGGTACATGCCTGTGTTCTGATTGCACCAGGCTGACCAGGAAAGCCAAGTTTAAAATAGCAGCAAAGCTGAAGACAGGCAAAGTCAACACATGGGCTGAGGGAGAGGCCATGGAGGTATTCTGGCGAAAGGTGGGAAGCAGATCCCTACCATTGGTAACACCGCATCTCTTGGTTGTTCCGTTGGAGGTGATGAGTTGGGTTGATGACGGGTACCTGGCGGGATGCTCAGGTGGTGCACACCGGTGAGGCTGTGCTGGTAGTTTAAGGGGAGGCCGTGCCTTTTGCTGTGGTCACTGCTCTGATTGATGATGCCCCTGCCCTTGCAGGGAGTACAAAGTTTTGATGCTATCCCTGACTATACTCACATCCTCCCTTTCCTTCAGCCAACTTGCTCAAGGTACACATATCACTGTCTCCAGTCTGACAGGTGTTAATTATGATTTGTGCTGAGAAGAAAGCAACAGAATATGCCTCTACTGATATGTACCAAATATATCTGTCTCACTGGGTACTGACATGTACTGGATAAGAAAAAGGTTCTCAGATTGGGGACGGTTGGGAAGTAAAATGATAAAGAATAGGCATCTTGAAGATACACTACTGTAAAGCTATTTGAACACGGAATGGCTGGAGAGAACCTAAAGAAGAAAACAATATATAAAAGGCCGAGAGTTAATATTTGTTTTATTCAGAGTCTGGCTCCAAGAGAGAATGCAAACGAATGTGAGAGGGTGTTTAATCTGCCCATATCATCAGACCCATAAGATCATTAGTAGTTACACACGCTAATGATACAAATCTGCCTAAGAAAACCATGTTTTTAAAAATAGAGACAGTAGTATAGTGCCTGGTGTGTACATATATTTTGCATCATCTTGAGAATATCTGAAAATTTTCTATTGAATGCATGCAGAGGAGGTCATGCATTCATTTATTATTTCAACATATATTTGGTACCTCCTCTGAGGGAGGTGATGTGCCAGGCCCTGGGAAGACATTACAGGCAAAACACAGTTTCTGCTTCATCGAACCTATAGTTGAGTGAGACAGAAGTCACAGCCCAAGGGAGCATGATATTTCTTTGAAGTATGAATTTGCTTTTATAAATTCATATGAATACGAAGTATATCTGTGTTTGCTCTAAAATGCATTGCTTTAAAATAATGTATACTCAGTGCAACTCTCCATTCAAAAACTCATGTTGTACCAGAAGAAAGAGCAATATATTTTCTATGAGCTAATTTAAATGGTATTTTGGGACCCCTTCCTGCATAGCTGGCTGATACGGTCTGGCTCTGTGTCCTCACCCAAATCTCATCTTGAATTGTAATCCAAATTGTGATCCCCATGTGTTGGGGGAGGAACCTTGTGGGAGGCAATTAAATTGTGGGGGCAGTCCCCCCGTGCTGTTCTTGTGATAGTGAGCGTGTTCTCATGAGATCTGATGGTTTTATAAGAGGGTTTCCCTTTTTTGCGTGGCACTTCTCATTCCTGCCGCCGTGTGAAGAAGAACGTGTTTGCTTCCCCTTCTGCCATGATTGTAAGTTTCCTGAGGCCTCCCCAGCCATGCTGAACTGCGAATCAATTAAACCCCTTTCCTTTATAAATTACCCAGTCTCGGTAAATTCTTTACAGCAGTATAACAACAGACTAATACCCTTGCAGGACAATTTGACCTCAGTGTTTCTTGACTTTCCTCTTCCCTTTTCTGAGACCTGTATTCAGGGGGTCTGAGGAAGGTCAAGACCTTGGAAGTGGGAAGCCCTGTTTAAATGTTTCTTCTAAGGCAGCTGTCTCGAGCTCACTGTGCCTGCAGGACAGGCGCTCCTGACTCTGGGGTTCCCCTACCACACTTGGTGCATGAGGGTCTTCTCTAGGCTGCTCATCGTTCCTCCAACTGTAACCATCCCCAATCTGAGCTCTTGCCAGCCCCAAAGATCTGCCTCTGACAAATATTCATTGCTCCAAGATCCACAGAACTCCATTCTTACCAGCCTACCTCCAGCCAGCCTTGACCATCTCTTTCTCGGCTTGAGAAAATCTTTCTCTCTTCATGATTATTGCAAGGATATTTTGTCTGCAACGAAGGTTAGGTAATTTTAGAAACACAGTACTAGGCTTTTTGTTGGGATATGACTTTATAGAGCCCTTGAGGAAACAGGCTCAGCCCATGCTACTGGCTTCAACAGAGAGAAGAAAAGGGATCTAATATGCAGGGAAAGAAAATACAAGTTAACATCTTATCTAAAAAAAATTCCCAGCATAAATGTTTTATTTTCCTCAAATCATCTAGGATATTATTATGTTTAACTTTTGGCTTTAATCCCGCAGATGTCACAATAGTTAAATTTCTCTTACTTAACAAATATTTCCTGAGCACCTCTTATGTGCCAGGGACACTGTGAATAAAGTGGGCAAAAATCCCTGATGCTCAGGGCTTGCTTTCTAGAGCCGAGCTGAGGGACTGAAGGAAAGAAGGCTGTCAAGGCATCCCCAGTTCTAATGTCATTATCTGGCCGCTTATGGGACTTCAAAGGTTTTATGAGGTTGAGCAGAAACCAAACATGGTCCACTTTACTGACTGATTTTTCAGCCAGTTAATGAAATTTTTAAGTAGTATAATAATTGCTTGGTCACCCAACATTAGTCATAAAAGTAAATTTGAACAGGGGTCAGACCACAGACCATTTTTTAAAAGACCCTCCTTTACAAAATTTTTTTATTAGGAAACTTTTACTGTGAAATTATAGTTAGGGAAATATTTCTTCCGTCTCAGAGAATTATCTTTCTGTTCTTTCTTCCCTCACCCTAGAGGCCACCTACTTCAGATTCCCTTCGCAGTGTTTGTTAAGTGGTTATTGTTATGCATTGCTAATGCCCCAAACACAGCTTTACATAAAACAGAAAATTTGAAAAGGCACTGAATACAAAAATAAAATATTCTCAGGGTACCCTTCATGTAGATTTGCTCGGCGGAGGGAAATGGACTTCAAAATTAGATCATTTGTGTTAGAAACCCTAAGAAGCAAAGTTCCTCCATTCTAAAATGCAGAAGTTAAAATCCGGCCATTTTAAGACAGCTGGGGCGGCAGGGAGGAGACAGCAGGACGTGTAACTTTGTGTGACAGGCCGTCATGGCAACCGCAAAGGAATCCCCACCCCAGGGTGTGTGCCATTCACAAACAAAGGTGCTACCCTGCAGTCTTCAGGGGGAAATGTCTGGCCTTTTATCTTCTGCAAATTCCCCAGGCTCTAGGGAGGCCACACAAAGCAGGGGCTTTTTTTCTTTGCTTACTCGGTCTCACTAGAAGGGGCCCTTTCTTCCAAACTCGGTTTCCCTTCCTGCCTCCCCACCCCCCGACCCAGCTAGCTTCTGCCCCTCCTGCCTGCTCCCCCTTAGCCAGGTGTGTCACTGCAGCACGTCCCCTTCCTCATATCTCTGGGGACACTCTCAGCTTCTGGATCACAGTCACCCCGCCCTCTTTCCTAAGTCAGGCTGCTAAGCGTTAGGGAGGAATTTACTCTTAGTAAATTCTCAATTCTTAGTAGGGCGCCTCCCTTCTTGCATGCCCTGCCCTAGGGTGAGGACAGAGGGTGTGTGGCCTTTACTTTGTGAGAGGTTCCCAGTTTTGCTTTTTCAATGAAAGGGAACAAGTCATTTAAAAAGATAAGCACTGAGCCAGGGTTAAGTGAGAGCACAAAAATAAGATCATTAGAAATTGCAATTGAAGCCAAGTCTAACTTCTTGTCCAAAGATCAGGATTCTTGGCCTTTGTCACCACTGCTGAGTTCTCCTTCTTAAGGGCCCAGTTTGCTTTTTATAAGCTTCAAGTGCATTGTCCTATTTGACAGATACCTTCTGCTTAGACAAAAAGAATTCTAACTTTTATTCCTTCATTATCACATGTCCTCAGCTCCTGATTTGATCTTGGAGCAGGGCTCCAGGCAAACAATGCCCCCTAAACTCTCACCTCGGCTTCCCCAGCCTCCTCCCTGAACTCTCGCCTCAGCTTCCCCGGCCTCCTCCTTGAACTCTTGCCTCGGCTTCCCCAGCCTCCTCTCTGCAGTCTGGCTGCCTGACGCACGCAGAGCATGCTTGCTTGTCACAGACTGCCAGAATGCAAAACGATGAGAATTAATGCTGTTATTAAAGGATTTTTAAATTAAATGTGCAGTTTAGAGCCAGATGCTGCCTTCTTAAAGGAAGAGAAGTTTAAGTTAAAAAATCTGACAGATATTCATTCCATCTAGCGTGGCAGAATTTATGGTAGATTACCGTCTTTGATTTCTGTGGGCTGGGGTTGTCAGGTCCACTTGCAAATGGGCTGTGGGAAAGAGCTGCACTTTTGTAATTTGAAAACATATGGGACATATGGTAAATATTACACCCATAACTGTTACGAAGTTCTGTTTCCTTCAAGGACCTTTCTTTTTTGCCTGTACCCTCCAGGGGATTACTTGCAAGAACGCCATTATCCTTCTACCTCTATTTTCCCCTAAAGTCGATTTGCTTTATTCTGATGCTTTAGAATCCCAGTGAAAAAATCTGGAAATCGAGTGTTTATTTTTCTCCAGGCATGACAATACAATATTCTACAACCTCTGGTCTCCTCTTGAGCTAATGTTTATTTTACTTTTCATCTTTGTGTTCAAAGATATAGGCTTTTAAAAAATGAGTTTGTATGTTTTCTCTTTGAAGCCATCCTCCCCCTATTATATCTGTAAGTGGATCAATTAAATAGGTATTGACAAGTTATTACCCAAGGCAAAACCAAAAACCAACCAAGTCTGAGGATTTAAGAAATGAGATTATAATGTGCAAAATGATAAAGGTTATCATACAGAGCAAAGTCCTATGGGAAAGCAAAGGAATGAGAAATCATGTCTGATTAGAATGATCAAGAACAACTTTATTGCAGAAGACACATTTGGAGTAAGCCTATTACGGATGTTGTAACAGGCAATGTGGATAACTTAGGGCTCCTGCTGGGCAAGGCTGCGAGAGGAATGTGTTTGTAGGCTGCTATGTGGCATCTCCCATTGTGAGACAGCCTCCTGGATTCCAAAGTTGGAATGGTCCAGAGTGGACAATGATGAGCTGGTGGTCCCCTCAAAGATATACTCATCAGTACATAAGTCACCTATGACTGGTGCAAGGGCATAGCGTGGTGTGCGGTCATTTCTCCAGATTCTCTGAATTAGGTTAGACAGGGAGATGGCAAGAATGTGCCTTTTTAAAAGCTCACTGGTTGACTCTACTGATCAGTTTTGAGAACCACTGGAACTAAAGTACACCATAATTAGGAGAACTAACTATGTCCCTAACTGTAAGTTCAGGGCTATACCCCAACAGGGTAGTTCAACCCAGTAGTCAGCTAACTCATTTGCCTGTTTTATCCAATCCCCTTTTTACATTGAGTCACGGTAATTTTTCTAAAATGACAAACAGACTCATAAAATACTTCGGAGGCTCCCCACTGTCCCTAGGAAAATGCCTAATTGTTAACATGAACCACATGATGCTTTTTGATCAGATTCTTGCCCACTTTCTCATCTCCTCTCTTCCCATTCCTCTTTTTACATTTCCTGCTCAAAACGTCCTTTTCCTCTCATCTCTAAGCCTTCTCCCATGGCTGAGCTTTTAGGGGGCCTGCTCATTCCTATCTGCCACCCAGCAGTATTCTTCCCCCAGGTCTCCCTAGAAACCGCTTCCTGTACAAGGATTTCCCTAATACCTCCATCTACCTGGAAGCCTGCCTTTTGTGATCTCAGAGCCATTTCTCTACTTTGAAATAATTGCTTATTAGTCTGTTACCTTCTAGACAATAAACTTTGTGAAAACAAGAGTCAACTCACCTTCCTCAATCTTGCCCTTCTAGGAGCAAGAACAGTCGTCTCTTAGTATTCATGAAGGATTGGTTCAACTTCTCTCAGAAACCGAAATTCAAGAATGCCCAAATTCCTGATACAAAGTCTGACAGTATTTGCATATAACCTATGCACATCCACCCATCTACTTTAAATTGCCTCTAGGTTACTTATAGTGCCAACTACAATGTAAATGCATATTAGACTCTATTTCTTAGGGGAAAATGACAAGAAAAAAAAACTGTACATGTTCAGTGCAGACACATTTTTTCCCCAAATATTTTAGATCTGAAGTTGATTGAATCCACAGATGTGGAACCTGCAGATACTGAGGGCCGACTGTGCTGTATCAACAGAGTGTGCTCACCATAAGCATCGTTGAAAGGATGATTAAGTGAAAAAATATAAATGAATAAGGAAATTGAAAACATATTTTTCTTGCGGTCCTACAACAAACAAAAACTGAGAACAAATTTATAAACAAACAACCAAAAAAGAGACTGACAGAATTCTTATGTTTTTGCTGAAATATAATCTAATTTCTAAGTAGAATTTTACTTTACAATTTGCTGGTGATAACTAAATTATATCACAGTACATTATCTTCAAATGGTTTTTATTGCTGTTGCTATAACTTCTTTTAAGTGTATCCCTCTGATTCAAAAGGCTAGCTCTGAAAAAGGTAAAATGCTCCAAGGACGATTCTAATTCTAATTTTTCAGATCTAGTATACTTTTTAATCTGCGTTTGGAAATTATTTAGTTAACATACTAACAAATAATTGAGAAAATGTGTTAAAAGCTGAAATAGCATACTAGTTCAAAAATGTTATATGCCTTGTAACAAAAAGTATTTAAAATAAATTTGCTTCCTGAATTTTCTAGAATTCTGATATAAGAGTGAGACATGCTCTCCCTGATATTTTAGGAACTTTCTAAGTAGCTCTAACTTCTTAAATTTTTGTAGTCATTCTACCAGTGTTAAGTGACGTTAGAAATTTTGCTTCCATTTGCATTTCTAGTAACTGTAAAAATCCTCCCAGTTCCATGACTTTTAACCTAGGATCCAATGACCACACCTCCGTCCCCTGCCGCCATCAACAGATTTTCAGGGAGGAGAGAGTGTCTACAAACCTTCTGCAGTTGCATGTAAACCTATGTGGATTTACTTATGTGCCTTTGACTGTGGTGAGTGGTAAGCTTTATGAGATTTTCAAGGGGCTCTGTCTGAAAGTGTCCTGAGATGTTTCAGGAACCTGGATAGCTGAGTCCCAGTTTGCACCTAATTTATCGTAAAACATCCGACCACAGAGTAAATATATGTCACCAGGAAATAGGTGCCGTAAAAGTGACTAAGCCTGCAAAGAAAAGTACAGAGAGTACAGGTTTTATTGCTCCAAATGGCTTGAGGTCTCAGAAGGACAAGTGAATCTGGATTGGCACAGTAGACACGGACATTTAACAAGATTCTCCACCAAACTCTTAAGTACTGCATCTTGAGAAAAACCCTTTGGTGGTGCTGTACGTGATAAAAAACAAAGTTAAGACACAGATCTCTGCTCTCAAGGAGTGTAAGTATATACATGTGTGTGTATGTGTGTGATGTATACATGTATGTATACATGTATGTATACATATTCACACATATACACACATAAGCATGTGTGCCCTCTCACACACACATATCATTTTTAAAAGGATTGGTAGAGATTCACTTCAAATGGTCATGGCAGCATTCGGGAGAAAAGAAGGGAAGATTGATTACAACTGCGAGATTTGGAAGGGTTTCTGGAAAAGCTGGGGTTTAAGCTTATTCTTCAATAGACAAACTGAGAAAGAATGAAAAAGGGAGAGGCACTGCAGACAAAAGAGATTTGCTATAAGTGGAAGGAGAGGAGCACCGTCTTTGGGGCAGGCAGTGGAGGATTACAGAGGACCTAAGTGTTTCTTTCCAGGGAGTGGAGTCTAATGGAGAATAATCCCGGAGGGATAGGTAGAAGCCAGATAAATATTTGAGTACTGGGCTGGGCATTTGTACTTTACTCCATATGTGGTCGGAAGTCATTGAAACTGAGTCTAACATAATATGATCAGAGTCTTGTTTGGAAACATGGTTTTGACAGCAGTATGTCAGATGCGTCGGAGGAGAAAAAGACTGGAAAAATCTACAATACAGAAGACTACATTGAAGTCTTTGAGTAGGGCAAGATGACAAGCTTTATGAGAGTATATCCATGGAGCAGAAAGAGAGGGGGTAGACTTCCTTAGAGGGGTTTGCCAAGAGTCCATGTATGATTGGATGTGCGTGTAAAATAAAGAGGTAAATTAAAGATCATTGCCAATTTTTAACTTTAATTTCCTGGAGAGTTCATGATGCCATTAATTAGAGGGTGGAATAGAGTTAATGTGTAAATTTTTTTTTTTTTTGAGAGGCGGCACCGTGTTCTATTTTGAGCATGCTTTTAGGATTCCTGTGGAAAGGTGTCATCCACAGCTGGAAATGTGAGTGTGGGAAGATGACGGCTTGCAACATGGCTTGCAACATGGGCAGGGAAGTCATTTGCAAACTGGTGATAGCAGAGTCATAGAACATACAAAATTTTAAAAGATGACTAAGAAAAGAAGGAGACTAGGCCAGAGGGTGTCAAATACTGCAGAGGTTCACCTGGGTGAGAATGGAAGGCTGGCCAGTGTGTTAGATGATTCGGAAGGCATTGGTTTACTTTATTGGAAAAGTTCCAGTAGAATTGAAAGCCCAAATATAGACTTCATGGAATTTAGGGATGATGAAGAAGTCAGCAAGTAAAGAGAGTGAATAAGTCTTTTAAAATTTTAGCTGTAAAGGGAAGAACAGTAACACAGAGACCAGTGAGATTAGGTGTGTGTCGTGCAGGGCTAGGATAAAGGAGGTTTTGAACTTGTCTTAGGTTGACAGGAAAAAGTCAGTAAGGCCGGGCGCAGTGGCTCATGCCTGTAATCCCAGCACTTTGAGAGGCTGAGGCGGGCAGACCATTTGAGGTCAGGGGTTCAAGACCAGCCTGGCCAACATAGTGAAACCCCGTTTCTACTAAAAATACAAAAAAATTAGCCAGGTGTGGTGGTGTGCACCTGTAATCCCAACTACTTGGGAGGCTAAGGCAGGAGAATTGCTTGAACACAGGAGACAGAGGTTGCAGTGAGCCGAGATTGTGCCACTGCACTCCAGCCTGGGTGACAGAGTGAGAATCTGTCTTAAAAAAAAAAGGCAGCAGAAGAGAAACTGGAGATAGGAGAAAAGAGATAGGATAATTGAAGAAGAAAGATTGTAGGGAAATATGTAAGCACTCTGAAAAAAAATGGATACAAATAGATGAAGAACAAGAAAAAACTGTGAACTTTTCCAAGTTGTGGAGACTTATTTCAAAAAGTCAAGGGCCAAGACTCATTGTGTATCTCTGTGCCTCTAGTAGAAGAAAATTGTGGCTGAACTAACAATAAGCAACTTCGTGGCAAGGCAATAGCTTGTTTAAATTGGAGATATGTTACCACATCAAATTTTGTTGAGTGCAAAGAGAAATCATATCAAGTTGGTTTTCATTGACACAGGGCATCTACTTAGTACACTTCTTCATGTTTCTGTTTGATGACTAGGCCACAAAACATCCTACAGATTAAAAAAAAATTTGAATATAAAGTATTTATTCAGTCTCAAAATAAAACTCTTATAATGGCATTGAACCAACATTGTGTTGGTTTCATAAACAAATGTCATTGAATTTAACACAGTAGTCACACAGATTAGATTTGTGTGCTCCACTGTGGGCACTGATGGTTTTCTAAAAAAGGCAACAGGCCGGGCGCAGTGGCTCACGCCTGTAATCCCAGCACTTTGGGAGGCCAAGGCTGGTGGATCATGAGGTCAGGAGTTCGAGACCAGCCTGGCCAGCATGGTGAAACCCTGTCTCTACTAAAAATACAAAAATCAGCCGGGCTTGGTGGAGGGTGCCTGTAATCCCAGCTACTCAGGAGGCTCAGGCAGGAGAATCACTTGAACCCAGGAGGCAGAGGTTCTAGTGAGCTGAGATTGTGCCACTGCACTCCAGCATGGGCAACAGAGCAAGACTGCATGTAAAAAAATAAAATAAAATAAGAGAAAAATAAATAAAAAAGAAGGCACCCTTCATGCCTAGTGACAATTATTTTCCTGCTATTATCATCCCTTAGGTACACAGGAAGAGATGTCCAGAAATAAAATGAAATTTGTTATTTGTGCAACTTAATATGCCCCGCAAATATATATATATTCAATCCTTGTTGTAAACAAAATACAGGCTAAGGGCTGGGGGATCTACAAAAAGGAGCTACTACTACAATGAGAATTACCATTTTTTTTAGATCCAACCATATCTGAGGAATTTTCTTAAATACTTTATCCTTTCAAAAACTTTACAATGTATAACTATATTTCAGATGAGAAAACTAAAGCTTCAACAGTAAAGTCACTCCTTCAAGATCACACAAAAGCTGCTCGGGGTAAAGTCATTCCTTCAAGATCACACAAAAGCTGCTCAGGGTGGAAAAGGGGTTTCTGTAACTGGAGCTGCTCAGTACTAGCTCACAAGAACAGATTTTTAAATTTCCAAGAAATTTTTTAGCTGGTTAATAAACACAGCTATTTTTATAATGTAAATGATATATATTTGTATAAACTATATTTTAAAAAGATTTTAGCCTCGATGCAGTTGCTCCTGACTGTAATCCCAGCACTTTGAGAGGCCGAGGAGAGTGAATAACTTGAGCCCAGGAGTTTGAGAGTAGCCTGCGGAACAAAGAGGGATCCCGTCTCTACAAAAAAAAAACCATACATTTAAAAAAAAAAAAAGATTTTAAACTTTCTCAAAATTCATTACTTTCTAATTATTGTACTACATTTTATGATTATGTTTGCTTTTGAAGTTATTTAGTTATTTTATCTGTATGATGAAAATGCTGCATAGCGGTGCGTTCTTACTTGCATTTTCTCATTCAGTGACATCAAGTTGGCTGCTTGGAATTGGCTATGACAGCAGTATTTACACTATAGAAATTGACAAACATTACATGTCAGGCTGTTTTCTTCCCTGAAGAGCTGGTTGTTAAGTATTTACCAGCACACCACCAAATTTCCACGTAGGTCTGCTAGCCACAAATCCCGGTCTGCTTGTGGAGGGCAGGTAAGAATACCTCTACTGGTGATCTCACTCTCCTGCCTCAGACATTTGTACACATAAAGTGCTACATAAAGTTTTATGTAACTTCACAGCAGGCTAAGATCTGGGCAGCAAAGAGAGGTTCAGAGAGAGTTTGATGGAGAAGACATAATTCGCTTTTGGTTTTCAAAGAAAAGTTGAATTCAGACATGTGACAATGTCTGTGAAAGAATAAGGTAGAGGGAAGAACAGAAATGAAAGAAGAAGGGGGATAAAACATGGGGTATGGGCTGGGCGTGGTGGCTCACACCTGTAATCCCAGCACTTTGGGAGACAGAGGTGGGCGGATCACCTGAAGTCATGAGTTCAAGACCAGTCTGGCTAACATGGTGAATCTCCGCCTCTAGTAAAAATACAAAAATTAGCCGGTGTGGTGGCAGGTGCCTGTAATCCCAGCTACTCAGGAGGCTGAAGCAGGAGAATCACTTGAACCTGAGAGGCAGAGGTTGCAGTGAGCCGAGATGGTGCCGTTGCATTCCAGCCTGGGCGACAAGAGCGAAACTCCGTCTCAAAAAAACCGACCACAAAACAAAACAAAATGAAAAGCATGTGGTGTGCAAAGGAGACAGTAAAGTTTGGCCGGAGGATGCATGAAGCCTGGGGGGAAGGTAAGATCAGGCAGCATAGTGAAAGGCCCTGTGATGGGCTAAGGAGGGTCCTTCCTCAGGCCTTTGAAGAAATTTGATTAGAGAATGACAAAGGCAGAGCTTTGTGTGCTGGCGGAGCAGAAGTGAATGAAAGTAGGGATACCCAGTTGGAGACTATTCTGGTATTAGGGAGTCAGGATAAGGAGGGTACAACATTTTTGGTTGTTGTGGAGATCAGAAGACTGTAAGAGACTCCCTGAAGTGGATGTGGTGATTGCTGAGATGTGGAGAGTCAGAGAATAAGGCTGAAGATGACTCTGAAATTAGCATTTGGGAAACTTAAACCAGATCCTGCCAACCTCCCATTGAACCTTCAAACAGCTTAACGCCTGATTTTAGGAATCCAGAGCTGTCCTTTGCAGCAGCCCCAGGCAATGAGGCCATCTTAGAGAACAGCTGCTCATCATTACACAAAAGAAAAGACGATTTATTAGATGCCCTAGGAACATCTGACTCTGAATTGGTGGCTTTCAATCAGGGTAACTAATCAGGAACTGGCTACTGACATTCTTCCAGTTTGTTGTTTTTGTTTGTTCGGTTGGTTTTCTTTGTCTTATTTTTCTTATTGGGGCATCATAACTTTTTTTCACTCTCTGATCTCACACTTACTTGTTTTATTAATATTTGCATAAACGTGCTAAAAAGCAACATTCTGAGAAAGTTTCCATTCCAATTTAGTGACATGGTAGAAAAATAGGCCATGTCATACCGATTTTCATATACTACACATCAGATCATGTACCGGAAGTACAGTATAAGCGCTTTAGATTTAGTATAATTGGATATAATGTGTTAATTTATTCCTCCTCTTGAGCTTGGATTTGGAATCACAGAATCTGGATTTGTTACAACTCTGCACATTTCTTGTTTTGATATCTTGGAAAAATAATAGTTTCAGTACTCTGAAACTCAGTGAACTCATCTAAAAAATGCGAATAGACCAAAATTCGTATTTCCCAGTGTGTTTGTAAGTATTAAAAGAAATTTTATATAGAAAGTCTTCTGTATATTTTAAAGTCTTATATAAGAGCGTTGGATACTATAAATAATTTCATAGAAAGCAATATTGTTGAAATGCAGTTTTGAACCTTGATAACATTTGAAGGAATGTGAGCCATCCTTGGAGGTAGCTTTTCAACATATGAACATTTTTTGAGACGGAGTCTTGCTCTGTCACCCAGGCTGGAGTGCAGTGGCGCGATCTCGGCTCACTGCAAGCTCCGCCTTCCGGGTTCACGCCATTTTCCTGCCTCAGCCTCTCGAGCAGCTGGGACTACAGGCGCCTGCCACCACGTCCGGGCTACTTTTTTGTATTTTTAGTAGAGACGGGGTTTCACCATGTTAGCCAGGTTGGTCTCCATCTCCTGACCTCGTGATCCGCCCGCCTCAGCCTCCCAAAGTACTGGGATTACAGGCGTGAGCCACCGCGCCCAGCTCAACATATTAACATTTTTTGAACTTGCATTTTGGAATGTTCTTTTTAGGTTTCTCTGAGCTGGATTGACACTTGCTGTATCACGGAAAGTTTGACACTTTCCGTGATCACGGAAAGATTGACACTTGCTGGTACGGAAAGTTTGCTGCCTTGCCTTTACTGTTTTCATTTTAAATCCGACCTGGAGAAGGTCACGCTGCCCCTTCGACCTTGACATCTGCAGCACCGTTCTACACACACTGCGAGGAGGAAGGAGACCACTTCCAAAGTGAGGAACGTTGACTGCCCGTCCAACCGGATGCCGTTCCCGGAAGTGCATGCGCAGCTTGCCCTCCGCCCAGCCACACCCCTCCCAGGAAGCAGGAGGAACACAGGGTATTTTGACACAAGCTGGGATTAATTTAGGATCAAAGTTGTCCCTCCATCTGTCTCGTCCCAGTGATTCAGTACAGTTTAGTAGAGCTTTGTTGGTTCATTGTTTTAAGTTTGATTCAAAATTTCCCCCTATTTGGGAACACTTTGGTTCTACTGAAAATGCCACTGTTCTTGATGATAGCATCACTCAAGAGAGGGATCCTGGTTGTCCTCCTGCCCTGGAAAGTCAGGGAGGGCTTTACTCACTCTGTGCCCTTCCTAACAGAGATGCATTTGCTGAGACGCTCTGCGGATTTGACAGTAGCATCTGCTCCACAGACTTTAATGGATGCTGCTTCTGCTTGCCAGAGTAATGTATGTTACTTTACTTGCTATGGCTAAATTATTTTTCAAAATCGAGTGATTCAGCTACTCGAAGATTTGAAATCCTTTTACATGATGGATTTTTCCTTTTCTTTCTGAAATTTCCTTTTTGAAATATGGCTGATGTCTTTGTTATTTCTCTTATTGTTAAGCTGCATTTTAACTGCTAATATGTTTTCTTGAGGCAAGCAATTGCCAAGCAACTGAAAGTATAAAGGGAAATTTGTACTATGTAAATGAGGGACTTAATGCATTAATTAGATGAATTGGAACATTGTATTTCCATGTGTTTCATGCCTTAATTCTGAAGCTGAAGGTTGGAACTTCCAGGAGGGGGAGGCTGTGATGGGTTCCAAGTGGATTTTGGAAACCGGAACCCTGGAGTTTTGAAATGCTGTGTGGTCATGGTGGGAGCCAAATGAAGTGGGAAAGAGTGACGGATTCTCTTTAAACCACGTTGTTATGTTGTAATGAGACCATATCACAGAGTTTCTGAAGTGCTGTTTGGTAGATGTGGTCTCTAATAAATGAAAACTGTATTTATTTTCACGTTCCACAGTGGTAGGATGAACCAGCAAACCCCTTCCCTCCTTTCTCTATCCGAGGGAAGCCCAGAATCAAAAGAATTTAATCAGAGCTGGCATCCTGAAGCTGGCATGATTCCTCTTGGATGGCAAAGACAGCAACCAGTGACAGCTCCCCACTGTCTCTTGTAACACAGCCAAGCCTCAGTCAGGGCAAGAGGAGCCGATGCTCCTTAGTCCATAAAGGCAGAGGGAAATTCGGCAATGGGAGAACTTTTCCTAATGGCAAGGCCAAAATCGTGTTCAAAGGAGACATGTCTTCTATGACAATTGTTTTTTTCACTAATTGACTCACTACTCAAAAGGTTGATTGAACACCTACTCTGTGCTATGTGCTAGAGATAAATTGAAAAACTAAACAGATACATCCCTAGACTCACAGGGTTTAGAGGCTAATGGCAAATAATATCACTGTTGAATGTATAGTTACAAACTGCAAAAGTTGCTTTCAAGGAGAGAAATGCAGTTTCATGAAAATATATGACAGAGGAAACTGGGAATGGGGTTGAGAAAGAATTATCTGAGAAAACTGTGAGAACAGGAGCTACAGGATGAGTTAATATTCACAGGTAACAAGGTTAAATGTTTTGGTAGGTGGTGTCTTATTAATCTTTTCTCTACTTAATAAGCAAAGTTTTTTTATATGTATTTTTACATATTACATTTTAATTTAATGCAGTCATCTTGACACTGATAATATGATGAAAAGATTCATTGGATGCAGTTACTTTGTTATGGAGAAGGTTAAGATTATTTGATAAGGTTAAAAATCAAAACCAACCCATACTTCCTCCCTGCCTCCCTCCCTCCCTCCCTCCCTTCCTTCCTTCTGATTGCTTTTAACAGACACCCTGATGTCAACCTGAGCTCTACCTGTCCTTGATGCTTATGACACCTCTGACCATCCCATCCCATGCTTTACCCATCTTGAGCCTCATCCTAACTCTCAGACGAACCCCTGCTTTATCTCAGGAAGCAGATCCTATTCTCCTTCATTTCCTGTGTAAAAGTCATTGCTGTCCCTTCAACAACGGCTTCCTATAGCCTATGGTATAAATTCAAACTTCTAAATGCAGCTTTACGGATCTTTATTGCCTGCATCCACCGGTGGTTTCTCAGATCCCTCTCCTCATCACTTAGATTCTTCCATCCTAACTCAGCCGATCGCCCCATGTTGCGGGGCCTCTATGCCTTCTCTCCTCTTGTTTTCTTCTATTCCAAAGCCTTCATGCATCATCATCTGGCAAAATTGTTCTTTCCTTTCTGTGACTCATTCAAATGCAGTGGTCCCTGCTGCTGTAAGGCAGAATTAATTATTTCCAGAAATACTATCTCTGCTTCTACGCAAGCCCCTTCCACTGTCTGCCTGAGTCATTGTCTCTCTCTTCCCCAGACAGTGAGCACCTGGGGAAGGGGTGCAGATACTCCATCTTTGTATCTCCCCAGTGTGCTATACTTGTCGAGTTTTTTGTATAATGTTCAAATTTTTATTCTTAAAACAAAACAAAAGATAGCCACCTGTAAAATTTTTAGCAAAATAATAAATAGTTTATGTCTAGAGAGAAAGATCTCCTGCATTATGGTCAAGTTAATTTTGTGCAGATTGTTATCATAATATGCTTCGGAGAAAATGCTGTTCCCTCCCCGACGTGCAGAAAATACCAAATGGGCCTTTTGCACTATGCTAGGAAAATGCTTTGCTGTTTTACTGTTCGTATGAAGCATGGCAGGCTACCTCCGTCTTAATTTGTTAATTTTCTTTCACTTTTTCACTGTGTGTACAATTTCTTCCAGGCCGTAGGATATGATAATGAGGGACAGTACTGTATGAAATTATCAAATTTTAAAAACTCTTTTTATGATGTACCATTTATGTTCATTACAAAGGATTTTTGTAAAGACACGTCTTTCATGTTGGCCTACAGTTTGTACCTGTATGCATCATCCTTTTGTAAACTAATTTCGTTTGTTCCAGACACATGAATTAAAGGCGTCATCTACGAGTGCTTAATTTCGCTTTAGTTTTTGTTTAGCAAAAAAAACTGCCTAGAATGATGTCATGTTACTCTTTGTACAGTAACGCAATATAAACCTTTATAGCACGGGAATTATGGCATTAAAGTAGTATCACAGTTGTTAAGTCAGTGACACTGAATAGCCCAACGCTAGCTGTTTCCAGAGCCAAGGTATGAAGACATCGACAGCACCATGTGGTTGGCCATTACAGGGACAACTGGTTGAACACCATGTTGGTTAGACAACACAGTTTTATTTCTCTTTCTTCCACAGACCTATATACCCCAAAGTCATACCTGTCTGCACCAGTAAGTGATTGTCCGTATCATGTTATCGTGTATGATTTGTACTTTTAACTTCCAGTTATAACCTCAGAAAATTTTTAGTTTATTTAAATGAATGAGTTTATCTGAACAATTTAAATGTTCAGGAAAGTTAGTCAGTAATAATCACAAGAAAATGAACAGATTAATTATCATTTTCAGTATAAGCATTTAGAATGTCAGGCATCCCTTGTGTATTTTTATTTTTTATTTTTAGGCAGTCACAAAGTATGATTCTAGTGGAACTGGGAAATGCAGTTTTGGCTATAGGATGCAAGGCAGTATAATATGAATATTGAAATTATAGCCATGATTGACATAAAATATCACTTAATTCATATCCTTTGTAATCATTATGATGACCTGGTAACCTACTGACATTTCAGTTGGGACCTGGTCCACTGCTCTTTGAAGCTGCTCTACCATGTATCACACACTATTCCTTTCATCTAATTGCCCATTTGATCAAGGACGTGGCTCATCCATACACTTTAAATAAATGAAAAATTCACCTGCTTCAAATAAATGAAGTTGAAAAAAATTTAAAAAGAATCACAGTATGCTCTTTTTGGAAGAACACAATCTGGAAACCTTAGGAAAAACTAGGTTTGGAAAAGTAAAAAGCAGAATTGAGACTCAAGACCTCAGAAATGTGATATTGGGAATTTTTGTGACGCTTTCTTTTGGTGTGAGACCAATAAACTTTTATATGATATTAGTGCATTATGTTTTGTATTGCATGTTCAGTAATGAACACGATGCTTTATTACTCCAAATCTGCTCTTATTGTTTGGAAACAATGCCAGAACTGATCTATTCAGTAAGTGAGTGAGTGAATGACTAGATAAATAAACTATTGTTTTGCTCTCGGTTTAAACAAAATAAAACATTGTTTGACTTTTTTCATTGGATTATGTTGCTGTCGTGTAGACAGCATTTGAAGGTCAGATCTGTGGGTTTTTGGTGAAGAGAAAGGAATGCAGAGTGGGAGCATCGTTTACATCATCTTTCTCAGATTTCATTCTACCTGAATTGATATGCCCTTCAAAATAGTGAAGGATTTAGCTCATTATATTCATTATTAGCTAATCTGGCTGTAATGAATTTGTTGGTTTATGGATTACAAATGGAAATCATTTGTATTATATTGTTGATTAGATGTGTGCTCGTTCTTCCTGCTATGGTGTGACATTTCTCTTTGCAATATTTTTCAAAAAACATGTATTTTTAATTTTGGTGGATACATAGTAGGTGTATGTATTTATGGGGTACATGAAATGTTTTGATACAGGCATGCAGTGTGTCATAATCACATCATGGAGAATGGGGTCTCCATCCCATCAAGCATTTATCCTTTGTGTTTCAAACAATCCAATTATGTTCTTTTAGTTATTTTAAATGTACAGTTAAATTATTATTGACTATAGTCACCCTGTTGTGCTATCAAATAGTAGATTTTATTCATTCTTTCTAATATTTTTGTACCTATTAACCATCCCTACATCCTCCCCCCAGCAACCCCCCCACCCCCCCCCACACACACTCCCACTACCCTTCTCACCGTCTGGTAACCATCCTTCTACTCTCTATGTCCGTGAGTTCAAGTGTTTTGATTTTAGATCCCACAAATAAGTGAGAATGGGCAATGTTTGTCTTTCTGTGCCTGGCTTATTTCATTTAACATAATGATCTCCAGTTCCATCCACGTTGTTGCAAATGACTAGATCTCATCCTTTTTTATAGCTGAATAGTTCTGCAAAATTCTAAGTCCTTAAAATCTGATTTAGTCAATCTTGAAGAATATTCTTTAAGAAGATTCTTAAGAACTATTTGAGAAGAGTAACTGTAAAGTATATAAATTCTATAATTTTTTTTTCAGAGTTAATGTATGAACCTGATTAGATCATGTGAAGGTAAACTTTTTTTTTTTTTAATCAATAGAAGCAACTGTTTTTGCTCAGAAATAAAAGCAAGGAATTACCCAGTTACATTTAAAGCTGTCTGCGTTAGAGGAGTGGTTGTTAAAAATGCAGCTTCTCAGATCCACCCAGCCCTGAGCATGATGAACTCGGGGTGAGGGCTTGGGACTCTGCATTTTAATTAAATTCCTCAACAGACAGTTACATACATTAAAGTTTGGGAACCCCTAGTTTCACAGTAACTTATCAAGTCAGAGCTAGATATCAAAATAGTTCCAATAAGGGATGTTTGAAGTTGAAAGGTAACCCCAATGTCTGATGAATTCACAGACTCCCTCAAGCTTCATTTTTTCTTAAAGTAAGTCTGGACTGTTTCTGGAAGCCCCCAAAGTACTTTCTAGCAGACAGCTACCAACAGCCCGCAGACGAGGTCCTCCTGAGATGGCCATTTGCCCACTGCCTCTCCTGCTTGCTCTCTCCCCTGCTTCTGTAAAGTCTGCTCCACCCAATCACGGATATTCCAGTGTTCCAGGTAAGGGGACAGAGGCATGCAGGCTTCCCATTCTCAGGGTGCTGGTTTGGATAAAGGCCCAAGAAGAATTTCCTTCAGCTCCTTGAACCAAACTCACAATCTGGGTCATTTATTTTCTGTCTGGTTGACAGCATGTGGCCCTCGTAACCAAGGAGTAATTCAACCCTGGCCACAGGGCTGAACATGGAGAAGGCCTTCCAGGCTGTCCATTTTATTTCCACTCTTTTTTTTTTTTTTTTTAAAGTTCTACCTTCACTAAAATTCCTCCTCATCACTACTCACAGATCAAACAAAAAGAAAAGCTTTTTTTTTTTCTGGCAAATGATGGACCCCAAGGTGCATGTGTGTGTGTGTGTGTGTTAGACTGTTAGTGCCTTATAAAGAAAGTGAGCAACAGGCAATTTTAGTATGTTGCAATTAAGAGTAAGTTTTCCAATCATGAAGTTCTCATAGGTGTCTGGCGCCTTCTGACATTGAAAAAATAAGGTGACATGTGCAGGAGTAAATCACTCTGCTACAAAAAAAGGCAACTTGAAAATGGAAAACTGAGACTAAGAGGAAGTGGCCAAAGGTCCTTCATGTTGATGGACCTAGTTAAAGCCAAGCTGTGCTATTAAATATTTACCAGCTGGCTCCTCCCCCTACAAATCAAGCCCTGATTTGTAGCATTTGCCAATTACTGTTATATACATATTCCCATCATGGTCTATTTAAACTGCCAATATAACATCAATTGGCTTGCAGAATTTCTAAATATTTAATAATGGGCTCTTGGTAGCTGATAGGACCACACCATTGTGTTTGGAAAAAAGGAAACATGAAAGTCATGGAGGTAAACGTTCACTTACAAAATTCTAGACAGAGACAATTGGCTATTTTCCTAAGGCTATGTGGGGTCAAAGTTGGGGACTTCCCCACCACAAAGCATGTTTAGAGCAGCAGTCTCAATGGGGCAGTGCTGCCTCCTAGAGGATTTCTATTCCAGGGAAGTTCCTGGGGGCAACTTTTGTTGTCACAATGGACTGGGGGTCGTAATGATCATTGGACAGAGGCCAAGGATATTAGACATCCTCCAAATACCAGGTTTGTACTGAAAAGCAGAATGTTATCCTGAGTTCTGCACAAAATTCTAAAGTCTCAACAGATAATCTTCCAGGTTAAAAAAAAAACATTAAATAACTCTGCTTTATGTATAGTATTTTTTTGGCATGAGTTTAATATAGGTAATGGATTTTATAGGAATACAGCTACTGTAAAAGTTGAGGTATATTTGCATTTTTTGGTTCAAAATCATACCAAGAACTGTTTACCATCCAAGTCTGGGATGGCAACAGGACTCACTGGATTTGAGTCTAATATAACACACCTGTCTCAGACAGCATTTGCAATTTGCAAATGTTGTGCCATGTTTCCACATAGAGCAAAAACACCTGAATTTTTTTTTAGTCTTTTTTTTTATATTTTAAGTCTTCTACTGTAGTTATGTCTGAGCATTTAAAATTGAAATACACATTATTTTGTTATAATTTATCACTTAGTTTCTCTTTCATACGTAAACATTATATACTTTTTTTTCTTTTTTTGAGACAGAGTTTCACTCTTGTCGCCCAGGCTGGAGTGCAATGGTGCGATCTCAGCTTGCTGCAACCACCTCCTCCCGGGTTCAAGCAATTCTCCTTCTTCAGCCTCCCAAGTAGCTGGGCTTACAGGCACCCGCCACCACACCCGGCTAATTTTTGTATATTTTAGTAGAGATGGGGTTTCACCACGTTGGCCAGGCTGGTCTCGAACTGTTGATCTCAGGTAATCCACCCGCCTCGGCCTCCTGAAGTGCTGGGATTGCAGGCATGAGCCACTGCGCCCAGCCACATTTTTAAGCGTAGTATATACGTAAGCTATATTAGGAATTTTATTTTGGGATGGTAAAAAAAGTATTGTATACCACAGTAGAATTTATACTAGGGCTATTACTGACCCCTCTCAAACTTTATCTGAATTAGTGCCTGAACTGGTCATTCTAAAATCAACTCAAAGGTCAGTTGGGTCTGGGGCAGCCCAGGAGATTTAGCTGAAAACTGTGCTGTCTGTTCCAAACTTAAGGACAAAAGGTAACCAGAGCTCAGCTTATTGTCTGGGTTCTTAAATTTCGTGAATGTAATGTGTGATGTGGCCCAGAAACTTGGTAAAAACGAAGTGAAACTGTTGTATCACTAGAAGGAGCCATGATCACTACCCATGATAGGGATGCGTTAAGACAGAAGGTGAGAATAAAACGGGTATGTGCACATAATTATGTAAACAATGTGTAACATTACCTTAACACTGGGAAAAGTATGAACGAAAAAATTCGCTTTGGTCATGTGTGTTACATACCTTGTGCAAGTTGTATGTATATGTTTGTGCATACATATATATGTAAGTACACATGTATATACTCACAATTTTCCATATATACACATACACAAGTATATTTGTGTGTGTGTGTGTATATATGTGTGTGTGTGTATGTTTGTGTATGTGTGTGTATATATATATATATATATATATATATATATATATATATATATATATGCATCTGTGAGCTTTTTCAGACTAGGGCCCGAGAGCACTTTATTTGTATCCCTATCACTTAAGAAGGTGCTTGCCTGTACGAGGAACTCAGGGAGTGTTTAATGCATTCATGCACATTTGAGTAAATAATGGTAGGATCTCTGAAAACAATATTTGAATGCAATAGAAGATCTAACTAGCTGATGCTGTACTGAATAACGAGTACAGTGACTCTAGGACAATACTTGTCCATTTTCAATGTATGTATAAATCTTGTTAAAATGTAGATTCTGACCCAGTAGGTCTGGGATGGGGCCAGAGGTTTTGCACTTTTAACAAGCTCCCAGGTGATCCAGTGCTGGTTCTGGGCCTACACTTTGATGAGCAAAGCCCGTGGGTTTCCTGCTGAGCCTCTCATTGCTCTGCATCTGCAGGTTAGGGCTAACGCTTCCAGGAGGAGAAGAATTATAGTTAATAAAAACGTCTTTTTTAAAAAACTTTTTAAAAATAATGTAATAGCTCATATTTCTTGAATATACTACAGGTTATCCATTTTGTTGTTAATAAACATGCAGTTGATTTCCACTTTTTTTCTTTGCTATCAGAAATAATTATAAAGATTGTGTACCTATCTCCTCATATGTGCAAAGCATTTCTTTAGGCTATAGGTACACATGTAGGACAACTTGGCGGGTTGTTTCTACCTCACCAAGGCTGGGTTGTTGGATAAGCAAAAATTTTTTTTTTTTTTTTCTCGAGATGGAGTCTCACTCTGTCGCCCAGGCTGGAGTGCAGTGGCATGATCTTGGCTCACTGCTACTGCTGTCTCCCAGGTTCCAGCGATTCTCCTCCTGAGTAACTGGGACCACAGACACGCGCCACCACGCCCGGCTAATTTTTGTATTTTTAGTAGAGACAGGGTTTCGCCATGTTGGCCAGGATAAGCAGATATTAAAAGTCAATGTCACATGGTTTTCCAAAGGTGGCGTACTAAATTTAACTTCTAACAAAACTATGCTAGTGTTTCGATGGGTCCAAACACTCCAAAATTTCATATTGTCGGACTTCATAATTTTTGCAATCTAAGGGATATAAAATACAATTTTGTATTGGTCGTAATTTACGTTTGGATGATTACTAATGAGGTGGAGAATATTTTCACATGGTTTTGGGCCATTTGTGTGAATGGCCATTTTTGTGCATTGCCAATATTTGTATAAGATCGTTTTCTTCTTAATGATATGTATGATTCTGCTGGGATCTGAATATGTGCGTTCTCCAAAATTCATGTGCTGAAACCTAATTACCACTGCATTAATATTGACAGGTGAGTCATTTAGGAGGTGATAAGGTCAGGAGGATGGAGCCCTCATGAATAGGATTAGCACCCTTACAAAACAGAACCAAGGGATTTTGCTTGTTCCTTGCATCATGTAAAAACGCATCAAGAAGGCACCATTTCTGAAGCAGAGATGGGGACTTCACCAGACACTGAATCTTCTGGTGCCTTGATCTTGGACTTTCCAGCCTCCAGAAGTATGAGCAATACGTTTCTGTTGTTTATAAATTACCTAGTTTAATAGATTCTGTGATAGTAGCCCAAATGGATTGAGAGAGATTCTACTATGTATTCTGGAAACTTTTGTTGTTGTTGTTACATGTGTAGCTAATACCATCTCTCAGTTTATTTCCTGTCTTTCATATTATTTCTAGTATCTTTTCATATCGGAAGTCTTAATTTTACTATAGGGCAAGTTTAAATGGAATGCTTCAAAATGTTTGTCATGAGAAATCACATTTGCTCTCTCTCTCTCTTTTCTTATAAGTGTATTTATCTTTTAAGGTTCTTCTCTTTTAAGATTTTTGTTAGGAATGGATGTTATTTTATCAAGTGTATTTTCTGGAACTATTGAGATGAGTCTGTGGTTTTTCTCCTGGATTTTTTAATGTGGTGAATTATAAGTTTTTGCTATTTAAGCTTTCCCCCTCTTTTGCTTTCCTGGGATTAACCCAACTTTGTCATTTATTATTTATTTATTTATTTATACATGGCTTGGTTGAATAGGGTCTGCTAATACATTATTTAGGAATTTTGCTTCTTATTCCTGAGTGAGGTTGTTCTGAACTTCTTTTATACCCTGTGCTGTCTGTCTGGGGATCAAAGTTATACAAGCCTCGGCCAGGTGTGGTGGCTTACACCTGTAATCCCAGCACTTTGGGAGGCTGAGGCGGGTGTATTGTTTGAGGTCAGGAGTTCAAGACCAGCCTGACCAACATGGTAAAACCCTGTCTCTACTAAAAATACAAAAATTAGCTGAGCATGTTGGTGGGTGCCTATAATCCCAGCTACTTGGGAGGCTGAGGCAGGAGAATCGCTTCTACCTAGGAGGTAGAGGTTGCAGCAAGCCGAGATCATGCCACTGCACTCCAGCCTGGATGACGGAGCAGGACTCCATCTCAAAAAAGAAAGAAAGAAAGAAAAAAGTTATACAAGCCTCATGGTGTGAGCTTGGGAGTCATTCCTCTTTCTCTATTTTTTAGGAGTTTATATAAAAGTGGAAAAGTCCTATAAATCTACTTGGGCCAGATGTTTTTCTTGTGGGAAGATTTTAAACTACTTATGTACATTTTAAAAAATAAGTTAGAACTCAGGCTTTCTCTTTTTTAAGATCATATTTCTCTAGAAACTTGTCTGTTGACACTCTTTTCTAATCTCTTGGCATAGATTTGTTCATAGTATTCTCTTATTAGTCACTTAGGCTCCTCTTCATCAGTGGTTGCCTCTCCCTTTTCATTCATGGCCTGGGGTGTTTATCCATCCTTTGTGTTGATGGTTGTCATTCTCACCAGCAGTTTACTTATTTCCTTGAAAAGCCAATTTTTGATTTTGTGAGTTGTCTGTCTTGTATATTCATTTCAATTTTAATAATTTATATATTGCCTCTTTTTTTCTAATTTATTTAAATTGGTTCTGTTGTACTATTTCTAGCTTGTTAATTAAGATATCTATCCTATCATCTCTTTTCAGTTGTACAAATGCAAGAATTTAATATTCTTTGAAATACTGCTTTGCTGAACTCCACAAGTATTAATATGTAGTTTCCTTATTGTTGAGTTTTCAGTATTAAAAAAAATTCCATTGTGTTTTTTATTCAATTATTTAGAGGTATCTTAGATTTCCCAAACATATGAGAATTTTAAGTTTACTTTTTTGTTAGTTATTTATCTTATTTTTTCTTTATGATATAAATTCTTTGACTGTTTTGAGACTTTTTATAAGTGTGTGACAATTTAAAAAATTTCTGTATGTGCTTGAGAAAAATACATACTCTCTGTGATCAAGGTGCTAGTTATGTTTATTAAATCAAGGTTTTAGAATTTTTTTCTCTATGACTAATATTTTTGTCCTCTATATGTCAATAATTGTGATATCCAACTGTTGTGAATTTGTCAGTATCTCTCCACAGTTCTATCAGTTTTTCCTACTTTTTTTTTTTTTTTTTAATAAACTTGGCTATAGGCATGATGTCTTTACTGAAGACACAGGGTATAACTTTGTCACCCTGGTATTCCCCAGGGTGCCAGCTGTTGAATGAACAGATGAATACATGGATGTTCTGAGAAGGCTGAAGGAATTTATTAATCTGACTTTGTGTACGAAATGGGAATACCACAGTCACAGATCATCGGAAACACTGTCCAGGAATGGATTATGCCTGACAAAGCTTTCCATTAACTATCACTTCACAATAGTCCAAAGATCTTGTAACTTTAGTGAAGGACCTTCCATCCAATCGTGTTTACTATCATCATGGGGTAGATTTTCAGATGAAAGCGGTGTGAGTTCCAGAATTTGGAGTCATGCCTGTTAGTTAAGTGAAAGGCATTCCACACATTTGCTTTTATCAGTTTATTCATGCTGATAGGTGCTTTTAGAGGGAATTCACAGCTCATGAAAGGCTCTGAATGAAAAGATCCAGTGAACAAAGTCTTCTGTTATCTGTAGAATGTGCCTTAGGATGGGTATCAGCAGCCCTGCAAGTTTCTCCTGTGTGTTTAAACACATAAGTGAAGGAAGAATAGCGGAGGTTATTTTTTGTGTAACTTGACTTTATTAGATTAAATCAGTATTTGATCCCATACATTACTTCAAGACACATATTTAATACTTAGGCTCATTTTATGGAAGAAGCTAATAATTCCTTAAATCATTTGAGTATGTTTAGAATTTTCAGGGACACTTAACTTTTAACTCTCATGCAGTTTGAAATAATTGTCATTCTAAACATCCTCTGTGTAAAAGCTTCAGATCAGTAGCATAACTGCTTAAGAAATGAAAATTTGACCCTACATTTATCATCCCTTTCTTAGCATATGCGTATGAATAATCTTACAAAATATTCAATATATTGATGCTGTATTCAGAATCCCTTTCACCTCACATTCTGCCTGTTGAGCAGTCACTACCCTATTGATTTGCCATTCGATACTCTCTTGCAATACTCCTGAGTCTACAAGGCTGTTCTTTATTCTTGCTTTGAGAAAAAAAAAATGTTATTTAAAAGAGTACTATAGGGAGGCCGAGGTGGGCGGATCACGAGGTCAGGAGGTGGAAACCCTCCTGGCTAACAAGGTGAAACCCCGTCTCTACTAAAAATACAAAAAAAATTAGCCGGGTGTGGTGGCGGGTGCCTGTAGTCCCAGCTACTCAGGAGGCTGAGGCAGGAGAATGGCGTGAACCCAGGAGGCGGAGCTTGCAGTGAGCTGAGATGGCCCCACTGCACTCCAGCCTGGGTGACAGAGCAAGACTCTGTCTAAAAAAAAAAGTACTGTAAAGCTACTCAAAATAGGTATTAGATTTAGGAAAATTCTTTTTTGAATGAACAGCAACGAGTAGTAAAATGAAATTGAGAACTATTTCTCTATTGACTGCCCTCTCTAATCCTGGAAAATATATGTACCAGACTATCTATAATTTTCTTTTTCTTTTTTCTGTTTAATTTTCATAATGTTCTCTAAAAGAATGGAAGGGTTGCTGATATTGCATTTGTGAAGAATACTGGCTTATGTGCCTATTCTAATTCTACTGTTTTCAATCAAGAATGCTCAATATTTCCATGGATTATGTCTCTGGGGGGGAACATATGTCAATTTCATTGCTAATTTATGAATTGTGAGAGTTTCTTGATAATCATTGATGTAACTCCTGACAAATTCTTGTCTTTAACATATTTTAAATCTAGTAAATCTTTATCTGAAAAGCAGAATAAAGTTCAAAAGTCTACCACTTTATGAGGAAATAGAAACAATATATATTTTTATGTGGCTTGGTTTTATTCTTGGATAGGTAGTAATCAAATATTTTAAAATAATTAAAAGATTTTAAAGAGTATCTACCGTATATAAATATGGTTATTTATTTATATTTTTGAGATGGGGTCTCACTCTGTCTCCCAGGCTGGAGTGCAGTGGCATGCTCTCGGCTCACTGCAACCTCCTCCTCCCACATTCAAGTGATTCTTCTACCTCAGCCTCCTGAGTAGCTGGGATTACAGGCAACTGCCATCGTGCCTGGCTAATTTTTGTATTTTTAGTAGAGACAGGGTTTCACCATGTTGGCCAGGCTGGTCTCAAACTTTGACCTCAAGTGATTCGCCCACCTCGGCCTCCCAAAGTGCTGGGATGAGCCACCGCACCCGGCCAGATTACTTAGTTATTTAAAAGGTGATATGTTATCTTAAAATACTGTAGAATTATAAGAAAAAGAACATTTTCTTAAAAGTTTTAGACTAATTTGAAATAAATTCCACAATAAATGTATATAACAATAATATTCTGATTACTGTATGTTCCTATTTTTCTTGAAAATGTCAAGCATTTTTTCATGTGTCATCTTTTCTAAGCAAAATTTTTAGAAGATTTTGGAGGAATTTCACATAATTATAAAACGATTTAAACAAAATGAGCACAGAATATGTATTATTTCACTTAACCCTATCTCATTTTAATCTCTGTATATGTTATAGCTTTATTTTATGACCAGGACATTTACAAACTAACAACCTAGGCAAAAACAAACCTATTTGAACTAGCAAAGAATTTATCAAGTTTTAATGTATGAGACTCTTTCTTTCTTCTGCTCTAGTTTTTCTTGTACTTCCCATCTGTAGGAACCTTTGTCTTTTTAATTCCATACCTCCACTTACCTGAGTGAAAATGTTTGCTGGTTCGTTGGTGCGCTGTCATTCTTGATGTGTTTGCTATTGCAGCTGGGCCACAGAACGGGACCTCCCAGGGCTGTGTTTGACTTTTCATCTTTCTGTTCCTTCCTACCCCATGTCGGCATCTTGCCCTCTCTCCATATGGAAGACCACCTTTGCATCCATACTATCATTGCACTTTTTCCCTCTTCGATCTTTGATCTACCAATTTCCTCTCTTAATTGCTTTCAGGAGTCTTCTGCCAGTAACTCTCTTTGATTAGGTGTTTTTGCGTCTCTTCCCTCACCCTGCATTTCACTTCTTAGAATTATGAGCAGATTTTTAAGTTTTGAGAATGTCCACTTTATGCACTTTGTTATAAATATCAAGCATCGTATTATCAACTCCACCTTAATATTTCTTAATACATTCGTTTCTTTTATATTGAGTTGTGTTTTAAAACATGCTTTTCCTACTGCTTGAAGACACATTTCCTTTAATAAATAAGCAGTCTTCTGCTTAAAGAGTGATGTAACTTTAACCGTGTTGTCATATTTTAAAAATTCTTGCCTTAACTTCATTTTTCATTGTGTTGTTAATAATGCGTTATTAAATCATCTCTCTAGAAACAGATTTGCAGTGATCATTCCTAATTCTCCATGAATGTGTTGGGGATAGATTGAAATGGAAAACATAGAAGATGACCCCAAAAGACTGTCTGATCATGATTTTTATGTAGACAGCACAGTGTCCAGCTCATAGTAAGTACTCAAGAATGAAGTTAATAATCAAAACTATGAAAGCAGTATACAGCAATCCATCCCCACCTCTACATACAATATTTGACTTATCAATGCTGTGTAAAACTACAGAGTTGAGTAATAACTTTTTAAATAAGATATCCAGTTGGAGTAAATGAAACCAACAGACAGACAGACAAGGAAAAGACATTATATTCCAAAGAAGGAGGGAAGAGGAATTTTAATTTCCACTTTTACCAAATAAGAAAATGGAGGTGCAGATAATATCAGTGAGTCACATAGCCAGGAGCAGAGCAGGATACAATGGAGGGGATAATTTGTCGATAAATTAATTGGTATTTTCTCAGTGTGGCACATCTTCTGCCTGCCCTTTTCGAAACCCTCAAGGCAACTAGATCCGTTTTGTGGCTTAGGTTTTCGTCTTACCTCAGATTTTTATAGGCTTCAGAACAAACACTGGTTAAACACAACAACTCTCTCTAGCTGTTTTATTTTATTTTATTTTATTTTATTTTATTTTAGACCTCATGATGCAACAGTAATATTTCTAGCTTTTGTGAGAGCTAAAATTTATTAAAGTGAGGTCGTTAGGGAGAAATGCTTTTGAGGAGAGGGTGGGGTGTTTCCTCCAGACTGGAGAGACATCAAAGGGAGTCCCCTGGGTACAGCCAGTGGGTGGCCGTCCGTGTGTGAGATAAGTCGGTGCTGCTTCAAGCAGCTGGGTTCCTGGACACATGCCTCCCGGGTTCCCCAGGCTTCTCGTGCCCCAGCCCCCGCGTAGAGGTGGCAGAGCTGCCAGAGCTTAAGGGCCAGGCCCAGGCCCAGTGAGAGAGTTTGTGGATCAGTGATAAGGAGGGTGGATTCATAACCCTTTTCAAGACTGGTCTTTAGATCTTTGGCCATGCATGGAAACCTGGGATCTTAGCAAATCCTTGAGAGGGGATTCCCAGGAATAACTAGGATGAAGTTTCCTGCCAGTGAAGTCAGACCGGAGTTTGGAATCGAGTATACGTCTGTTTCAGGGAAAAGAACAAGACAAAATGAAACAGGAAATAAATGGAGTTTGTGTTGTTTTTAAAAGAAAAATTAGAGAAATAAAATACATTAAATTAGTTTGTATATTCTTCCTGTTATCTTCTGTCTGATGCACCTTCCACATAAGGTACAGCTCTATGAACAGCTACTAATTTTCTCATTCACCAAAGTTTCTTTTGATTCAGACAATGTCAGAACTCTTGGCATGTTTACAAAAATACTCAGCACTCAGATTTATCTTCCTCGTGAAACATTCAGGTTGTGACTGTGGTAAATGTATTCTCTTGCGTGGTTCAAGTACACAATGTAGCAAAGGCTGTGAGAGGAAAGAGCTTGGCCAAGTTGATATTCTCCGAGGAATGCAGCAGTCCTGTGCACCAATATCAGTTGGTTTCCTTAGGGGAGGTGTACCTGTTCCAAGTAATTATATTTGATATACAAAAGACTTCTAAAATTTGGGACTTTGGGAAGGCAGCACAACTATTAGCAATGAACTCATCCTATGGGTCTACATATCTTGTGATCTATTCCCTTAAGCATAACTACACAGTCAAGTTAGCACAGCCACTCTGCACCGCAGTTGTGTGGCTGCGCCCAGTCCATCCTCTCCAGGGAATGATGAGCCCTTTCCCCAGATGTCACTCCAAAAACTAGCTCTCCCTCTCTCTTCCCAGAGTATCTTCTTGGTATTAGGGAATTTAGTGATCATTTCAAAGCGCTATCTGTCCTGCAGTTCATCAGAGTTCAACCCTTTGTTACAGAGTCATCATTAACTTTACTTTTAAATAGTTTGCCTTTATTAAGCTGCTTGGGCTAATACTTCTCAGGAGGCTGCCCCTGGTCTGGGCTGACTCTCACCTGGTCTTCCTGTGACAGGAAAAGTAGCAAAGATGACAGCCTATTCCGAACTGAGTTTGACAGTATGAGGATTTCTTTCTAAAAATAAATTATGTGTCTGTAACATTTTCCGTATATCCTCATCAAATAACCTATCTGGTATTTAGCCATTTTATTTTCCTCTTATTCTTTAGGATTAAAAAGATAGGATGTTAAGAAATCAACCAGCTATAAAACAGAAAAAGTAACAAATCAAATTGTGTATGGGATTACCATAAGAATATAGATTTATTAATATTTATCAGTAATGTTCTACAATGAGCAAACTACATAGAAAAGTCAATCAAGGTTTCCATATCCTGTAATCGTCACTTGCTTTATTATTCTTGAAAGCAAGAAATATAGATTTTCCTCAGTGAAGAGGGGCTACATTCTTGTAAACATATTGTAAGTTTAAAAGATCATATGTCAGAAATACATTGAGTACACCTGATCTACTCAACATCATAGCTCAGCCTCACCTTCCTTGAACGTGCTCAGAACACTTACATTAGCCTCCAGTTGGTCAAAATCATCTCACACAAAGCCTATCTGATAATACAGTATTGAATGGCTCATGTAATTTATTGAGTACTGTAATGAAGGTGAAAAGAAGAATGGTTGTAAATGGTTTATGGGTATTTGTAATATAGTTCCTACTGAATTTGTCTCTCTTTTGCACCATCAAAAAGTTGAAAATTCATTAAGTTGAACCATTTAAGTCAGGGACTATGGGTACTCATATTCTCTCCTCTCCCCTCTTTCTCTCGCTTCTAACAGTTCACATCTGATTCCTGGACTAGATTGAATTACCTTTGTTGATACAACCATTTGCAACCACTTATCTATGGAGAAGGAAATAAGAACTTTATCCTATAACATGAGGTCCGTAATGGTTTTCAAACCTCAAGCACAACCTAATACTGGCCAGAAAAAAACTGCATATGTTCATCCAGGTTTCTTGCCAGAGGAGAGCACCCTAACTGGTAAGAGTGTTCTAATTTACTCACACTCAGGAAATAAAAAGTTAGCCACCATCAGAAGTGGGGGAAAGAGGATGTAAGCTTTTAGACTTACTTGTCTACATGGCATTGCAATTTAGCAGAACCAGAGAGCAGACTGAGCATTATAAATTGCTTGACTTTTGGTTTCTACGCACCAGTTGGTTACCGCTGCTGTCTCTTAGGTGGATCATGACCTTGGTCAGTGGAAATTTCATTAGATTTTGGAGGTTTTTATTTGTTTGTTTGTTTTGGTTTTTGCAACTTCTAGTCTTCATTGTATAAAGCGTTTATGGGTTTGTAACCCATTTCAATCACTACTCACTTCATGGAGAAAGTTGAGAAGTTCTCCCTCACTTTCTATTACTGCAAACTATACCTGATAGTTCTTGTTTCCTGGGACAATGTTTGCTGGCAGTTGTAGAATAGATACAGTACTTAAAGAAGCTTTTCAGGTTCATGCCTTAGAAAAGGAAATCAAATGATATTTCCTTTCCTTTTTTTTTTTTTTTCAGCATGTTCTGCTGAGCATTAGTAAGTAAACATTGAAAATGTCACACACGCCCAGCGCGGTGGCTCACACCTGTAATATCAACACTTTGGGAGGCCGAGGTGGGTGGATCACCTGAGGTCGGGAGTTCGAGACCAGCCTGGCCGACATGGAGAAACCCTGTCCCTACTACTAAAAGTATGAAATTAGACAGGCGTGGTGGCTCACGCCTGTAATCCCAGCTACTTGGGAGGCTGAGGCAGGAGAATTGCTTGAAACCGGGAGGCGGAGGTTGTGGTGAGCCAAGATTGTGCCATTGCACTCCAGCCTGGGCGACAAGAGTGAAACTCCATCTCAAAAAGAAAATAATCATACACATTTTTCCTTTTGGTAGCTACCCCTCTTGGAGAGGGAGGAGAAAGATCGAGTTTGTAAACCCTCAAAGAAAGCCACTCCCTTCTTGGTTTTCTCTGCAGGACTTTAATGACCACTTTTTCTTTTTTGTTTTCCTTTTTATCTTGTTCAGTAAAGCCAAGGTGGTTTGCTTTAGTTTTGGCTGCTGACAGGTATTGCCCTTGATGTGTCTGTGCAGATTCACGAGAAGATCAGACATTTTTCAGGGTGCCTGCTCCTCCTCCCTTTCCATCCCTAACGGCAGTCTGTGATCCCTGGGAAATTTCAGATGGCTTTGTTTTGATTCATTTCTTTATTTGCTTTCAATCAGATTCCCATGAAGCTCTCCTAGGAGGCAAAGGCATTCTTGCCAGCGTTGACTTGTTTTCTCACTAGTGGCAATGGCACAGTGATGTGCTGGGAGATCGTCCTCCCTGGGCTTCTTGGATTCTGCTCATCTTCTGAGAAAAGCCCTGACTGCCCATTGTTGACTGTCTTTTCAATGGTCTGTACAGGGAACAGTCTTGGAAAATAGAGATGGTGTCTCCCTCGGAGCAAAAAACAGGCATGCTTACTGTTCTGTATAATAAAGATAATGCTCCCCTCTGGTATACCTCCAATTCTGAAGGTTCTATAAAAGATTTGGGTTCCCTCAGCTCAGAATTTCTGTGCTATTAACATAGCTCACTGGCTGGGCAGGCATCACCTGGCCATATTTACACTCCCTTTGGAGTACTGAGGCGTATACATACAAATGCTGATCCTCTGGCTACAGCTGTTAGTGTGAATACTAGACTGTCCTTCCTGGACCCACAAATCTTGTCTGTTTTGCCAGCATTCCTGAGACTGTCGCAGACTAATGTGCTAGTTTAAAAGTAGAGCAAATGCTCGGAGGCTTCCTGATTCTTGATACTGTTTCCTATGAGTATTGTGCTGGGTTGCTGAAATGGCCCTGAAGGAGATGTGGGGGCAGGAGGGAGAGAAGGAAAAAAAAGGTCTTTTATCTCCACCATGTGTCCTTCCCACTGCAGCCCTTCCTCTAAAGCAACATTAAGTAATGTGAGAAATGGGATGAGGATGGAGGGGCGAGATCGAGGGCCCAATGGAGTGTGATGTGGAGGCCGCTGGAAAAGACAAGTGTCAGAGCAAAAGAGGTCCAAAGTGGCTTTGGAGGGGATGGAAGGACAGTCAGCCAACCTGACCCTGATAGGACCTCATGGCTGGACCAGTCTTTCTTTTCTCACATGGTTTCTAATTTGTAAGGGAGGCTCACAGGCTGTTTATCAATTGTCTTCAACTATATATAATGCGTAGAGCTTGAATAGTGAAAACTTTCAGACGTGGAGGAACATAGGGTAGGAGAGTATTTGGGAAATGGCTTTACCTGGAGCATTTTTTCCAAAAGCATTCATTGGCCTTGGGCTTTGTGGCGTCATGATTATAACAAAAGTGGAATTTTAAATACAGTTGTTTTTTTTTCTTAAAACTGGTAATGATTTACGTACCCAGGGTGAGAGCAAGCCTTTGGCCAAGGCATATGTTCAGACAACAACGAATTCCTGGGAGTCTAGTCTTGCAGATTTTCTCAAGTTCAGAAGCGTTAGTTACATTTTTCCAAATATTACAAGATATTCATTGTCCCCCTTGGCTCTGAAAGCGAAGGAGAAGGATTTTCTTTTTGTTTATATCCAAGAAGGAAACTCTAAACTTTTCCTTTCTTCTTCCCTATGTATAAATATATTTCTTAATTCTAATATTTGTGTAAAGAAAGCAAAGGAAGCTGATTCGGAAATAGACATAATCCAGGCATTTAAAATGTTCAGAATGTTCTCCCCCTCATTTTAAAGAGGAAAATGTCACAGTTTTTACTAGATGCCTAAATTAAGAGTAAAATACTTGGAAAAGTAGTAGCAAGACCACTTACAGATGGCTAAAATGTGCATAGCTTTGGGGCAAATTGTCTGCTTTTTATTCTCTATTAAATTCAGGTTAAGTGATCGGCTTCATTTATACTTATTTCCTGCTTTGTTCTTGAATTCTCTCAAGTTGTAAGTTTTTGCCTCCATGCTTGTCTTCAAGTGTGATGATAAATAGAAGTTCTATTTAATTCTCTGGTTTTGCGTTAGGGTGGCAGTTCCTGAAGGACGCTGTCACCTCGTCAGCATGGAATTTTTGTTTCCAATTATAATGATTCTCTAAATAATTTGAAAGAACAATAATTAGATCTAAGTTTATTTTTTACTTGCTGTGTGTGGTCTTCTTATCCTGCAGCCTTCTAATTTAATCAAGTTAAGTTATTTCTAAGCTCTTAATTTGTACTTTTTCTGCACTGAAATGCTGACACTTTATTGACCTGATTCTGTAACTTTTGCCATCACAGGCTTATCTACCTTGGACTTTGTGTCTTTTTGTCCTGTCATTTTCTCTGCACAGCTGGTCTTGTCTCCAGACCACCCATTTGGATTTAAAGTTTTAGTTTCTTTTCATAACACAGACTAGGAAACTTGAATGGACATTTAATTGATAAGTCACATGATATTAAGTTTGCCTCATTAATTGATCAGTTCAAATATACTTAAATGAACCCTAGAACGACCTTCCATTCACTCCAAGGATCATTCAATATTTGATTATTTTACACCTGTCAGCAGGAGTTGGTTTGGCAAAAATTTCTGAGTCCATCAGCTGGTCAGCTCCTATTTGTGAAAAAGCTTATCTCACGGCAGTGTGCATGGGAGCCGTGGTGGAACCACATATGAAACTGCACATATATATAAGTGTGGGTGGGGTTATTGCTGATCCTGCATAGGTGGAAGTATATCAGTTTAGGTTTTCAAATGGTTCTACTCTTGACTCATTTGCTGTTAGATGTAGAAAGAAGTAATGCATTATTTCTTTGTGTCTGTCAAAGAGAGACTCAAATATCCATTTTCCTCAATGAGTGGCTATTAAAAAATACAAATAAATAATATACACAGAAGTTTCCTAATAGAGTGTGAATTTCAGTGAGTATTTATGAAACAGCATTTTTAACAACCTTATTCAGATTGCAGTCCACACAATACACCATTTGCCATTTAAAGCGTATGATTCAATGGTTTTAGTTTGTCTATAGATATATGCAATCATCACCACAACCCAATTGTAGACCATTTTTATCACTCTAAAAATAAACTTGAAACTTATTTGCAGTTATGCCAATCCCCTTTGAGCACGTGGCCGTCACTGATCTCATTTCTGTCTCTGTGGATTTGCCTATTCTGGACATTGCATATGAATTGAATCATACAGTATGTGGCCATTTGTGACTGGCTTCTTTTCACTTAGTATAATGTTTTCAAGGTTCATCCATGTTGCAGCAGGTAACAGTACTTTATCTTTTTTAATTTTAATTTTAATTTTTTTTTGAGACAGAGTTTTGCTCTGTCGCCCAGGCTAGAGTACAGTGGCGTGATCTTGGCCCACTGCAACCTCTGCCTCCCAGGTTCAAGCGATTCTCATGCCTCAGCCTCCTGAGTAGCCAGAACTACAGGCATGTGCCACCACACCCAGCTAAGTTTTGTATTTTTAGTAGACTCGGGTTTTTGCCATGTTGGCGAGGCTGATCTCAAACTCCTGACCTCAGGTAACTTACCCACCACAGCCTCCCAAAGTGCTGGGATTACAGGCATGAGCCACTGCACCTGGCATCTTTTTATTTTTCAATGATCATTCATTGAATGGTTATATTACCTTTTATTTATCCAATCATCAGTTGGTAGATATTTGAGTTGTTAGCAGTATTTTGATTACACTGTTTTAGAATAGCATATTTACATGGTAAAAATTAAAATGAAACAAGAAGTCACACACTGAAATTCTCACTCCCATTTCTCTCCCCACTCACCCTGCATCAATAATTGTTTCATTACTTTTTGCTTGTCCTTTAAGCAAAATCAAGAAATACAAATAAACATTCTTATTTTCCTTTCTTTTTTATGCCAAATATAGCACTCTATATACACTCCTGTATGAAACTTTTTGTTTAACATATCTTAGCATGCCCTCCAAGTCAGTACATACACATATTCTTTACCTTGTGTTTTCAAACAGCATTATTTAGGTGTACTTGATATAAAATAAACTGTACATATTTGCTATATATACAGATTGATGTTTAGGCATACGTATACCACCATGAAACCTTCACCACAATCAAGATAATAAATATATCCACCACCCACAAAACTTTCTTCCTGACCTTTGATAATTCCTATTTCTCCTTCCTGTCCTCAGGCCACCACTGATCTCCTTTCTGTCACTATACATTGGTTTGCATTCTCTATAATTTTATATAAATGCAATCATGCAATGTGTACTTTGTTTTGATCTGGCTTCTTTCACTAAGTGTAATTATTTTTGAGAACATGTTGTAGCATGTGTCAATATATATATTTTTTATTGCTATGTGGTATAGCTTTGTGTGGGTATACCAAATTTGTTTATTCATTCACCCGTGGTGGCCATTTGGAGTCTTTTCTGTTTCTGGCTATTACATATAAAGCTGCTGTGAACATTCGTGTACACTTTGCATATGGACAAATTCATCATTTCTTTTTAGTAAATACTTAGGAGTTAAACGGCTAGATTGTATGGTTGGTGCACATTTACCTATTTAAGAAATCGCTAAACTGTTTTCCACAGTAGTTGTATCATTTTACACTTCTACTGCAGTGCACAAGAGTTGTGGGTCCTCCCCAATTTTATTCACACGTTTATTGTCAGTCTTACTCATTTTAGGCATTCTAATATACATGTAGTGCCTTTTCATTGTGGTGTTGATTTGCATTTCCATAATGACTTACGATGTTAAGCATCTTTTCTTTTCTTTTTTTTTTTTTTTGAGACGGAGTCTCGCTCTGTGGCCCCGGCTGGAGTGCAGTGGCGCGATCTCGGATCACTGCAAGCTCCGCCTCCCGGGTTCACGCCATTCTCCTGCCTCAGCCTCCCGAGTAGCCGGAACTGCAGATGCCCGCCACCATGCCCGGCTAATTTTTTTGTATTTTTAGTACAGACGGGGTTTCACCGTGTTAGCCAGGATGGTCTCGATCTCCTGACCTCGTGATCCGCCCTCCTCGGCCTCCCAAAGTGTTGGGATTCCAGGCGTGAGGCACGCGCCCGGCCAAGCATCTTTTCTTGTGCTTAACTGATATGCATGTATCTTTTTCAATGTAGTGTCTTTTAAAATCTCTTCATATTTATTTCTCAGTGATTTTATTATTAAATTTTGAGAATTTTTTTATGTTCTTTTATCAGAGGCATCATTTACAAATTTTTTTTCAGCTTGTAGCTTGTCTTTTCATGCTCTTAACAGTGTCTTTTGAAGACCATAAGTAGTTTAAATGCTACCCAATTTATCAATTTGTTCTAACTAATTGAGAGTTTAGTGTCATATTGGAGAAATCTTCTAGTCCAGGATCACAGAGATTCTCACTGTTATTTTTCCTGTGTTTTATAGCTTTAGGTTGTATATGTTGGTCTCCAATCCATTGAGTTAAGGGAGGTCTTACTGTGTATATATAAACAAGCTCATCAGAAAAAAAAAAAAAAAAGATGAGCTGTAAAGTTGATAAGGCTTGAGAAAGAATTTTTCTCCAAATATACTACTTACATAATCAAATTCAAATCTCTATTTATTTTATCTCCCATACCCCCATATTTGGAATGCCTTTCTCTTTCCTCATAGTTCTACCCAGTGAACTTAAACCCTATCAAGGGCAGTGGCCGCCCATAGGAGATAACAAGAGGTGGTTATTGGAGCTGCAGGTTCAGATGTTCATAAAAACAGTGGAGCAGGTTACATTCACTTCTTCCTCGGGATCCAAGTGGCTGCTCTTTACATAGATTGTTTAGGTTTTTTATGGTTTTGTTGATCGTGACCCATCTCTTCTGTGTCCCAGGATATCTATTGGAAGATTCCCTCTACCTCAGTGATAAAAATGACATCATTGTGAATGGAAAGGAAGAGAGTTGATTAGGAGCAGATTTAAAATTATTCCTTATCCATATCTATGCAGGCTGGAATGAAAACAGCCAGAAACAGAGACAGTTAAGGTTTCAAATCAATATAGCTAACTTTTACACTTCACAGGGAAAGGAATTACATTTTTCTTTATTTCACTGCCTTTTCAAGTTATATTTTCAACATGAAGTAAGGATTTAAATTAAATTTAAATAATATGCACAATAATTACTTTTCTGCATAACACAACCTGGGGAAATATCTTAAAGACAAATTACTGGGAAATCAGCAAAGCTTTCTTTTTTATGACAATAAAGATTAGAATTCTCCAAGTACTTCAGCAAGAATAAGAATCTGGCTCAATGATGACATAAAAATAACAGCAACATTGTAGGAAATTGCTTGGAGGTGATTATAAAATGCCTGTAGCTCATAAGAACATCTCATGATTTATTTGTCACTGCTCGGAGGCTAAAAGAACTAATCTAAAGCCATTTAAAATTGTATTTATAAAACTGAGATGGATGAGTGTTTAGGGGAGTCATTGTGTATAAACATATAGGAATAATCGATCTAATTACCCATGATCCAATCACTATATTGGAAAAATATTTATCTTGATAAGATCAAGTTCATTTTTCATGTCACCCCTAATGATTCTATCAGAAATTATATCTCTCAATTTCTCATCATTATTATCTTAGCCTCAAAATATATTTATATTTTTAGTCTGACTTTAACAGTCTTCTCATTTAGAAGATGCCAGTCAAATATCATCATCAATAGCAACCACTGAAAATGATAATGATTTAGATTCTAATTCTATGCACAGTGACCACAATGGAGAGACTGAGGATTATCATCCAGCACCACATACCAACAGAATAACGCATGTCACAGACATGTGAGTAGAACCGAAACGAAGCAGCCAGTTTGTTGGTCACTGAGAGGTAAGTCGTAATATCAGGCAGAGTTGTGAAGACAAAGAAATAGAAGACAAGTCCATGATCTCCTAGAGCTTCTCTTTTGGTTTAAGAGGCAAGACAAAGTTACTTGAACACATATGATGAATGCAAATCATGTAAACGAATCCTAAAGCATGGTGGGAGCAGTCCCACCAGGAAGTGCAGGAGTGGAGAGGCCCCGACATCACAGGGGAGCCATGGTGGGGGCTTCGTGAAAGAGCAATCCGAGAGGCCTGAAGGCCAGCCAGCAGCCTGAGAAGGGCATCGCAGCTGTTGGAAGAGAAAGGGCTGGCTGGACAGAGCTCAGCTCGTGCTTGAGGAGAGAGCAAGGAGTCAAGTGTGCTGATGTCCTGATTTGGAAAATACTGAGATGGTGAGAAACAAAGCTGGCCGGCTGGTGGGGCCACAGCATGGAGGTCCTCAAATACTCGGATGCAGGGTTTGAACCGATATTCTTATCTGTGCTGAATTATGACCGGTCAAAGTGTACATTACAAAATTCTTAATGCTTCAGCAATCTTTACCAACCACTTTTTTTCTTCTACTTGTAAAGCCAAAGAGGGACAAGAAAGGGCTAGAGGAATGTCTCTAGCATCAAAGTCAAGATCTCCAGATTCTAGTACTACCTGTGTTGCTACTTAATTATATGAACTGGTACAAATCTTGTTATTCATCTGTAGTTTAACTTTGCATTTGCAACACGAGATGGTAAAACTGATACATAACTCAGTATTTCTTTAAAAAAAATAGAAACAATAAATGCACAAAACCCAAAAGTTAGCGTTTAGGGATATCAAGACTACTATTGTCATCACTGTGATTCTGCAAGTTCTCCAGAAAAATTCACATTAGGACTTACAGATGCCGGGCTACCTTCAGCCATCCATCCATTCAACTCTGCCCCAGGTGCCCAAACTGCACACTTCGTGGAGCTTATATTCTAATGGGGAAGTATAATTGGTTGCTAGGGCTGCCATAGCACTGCAGACTGGGTGGTTTAAATAACAGAATTTTATTTTTTACAATTCTGGAGGCCAGAAGTTTGAGATCAAGGTGTCAGCAGGGTTGCTTCATCTGAGGCCTCTCTCTTGAACTTGTAGATGGCTGTCTTCCCCTTGTGTCTTCACATGGTCCTCCCTCTATGAGTGTATGTCCATGTACCTATGTGTGTGCTAATCTCTTCATAGAAGGACACCAGTCATATTGGAAGGGGGGCTACACATATGACCTCATTTTACCTGAATTCTGCCTCTAAAGGGCCTGTCTCCAAACACAGTCACAGTCTGAGGTACTGGGTGTGAGAGCATATGAATTTTTCAGGGACACAAATTTGGCCCATAACAGAGAGATAAATAATAAACAAGTAAACAAATAAAGAATAAATGGATTAACATGATGCAGACTTGTGTGAGTGGACTTGCTATAGAGCGAAGAATGCAAACACCACCAGGCTTTGAAAGACAGAGTGGACTGTCCCTGCAGGAGAGCAGCAGTGGAGGTGTCGCAAGATGAGACAAGCTCTGTGTGTTTGAGACTGAGCGTGCACCAGTTGGAAGGCTTGGTTTGGGTCCCTGCAGCTTAGGGGCACAGTGCAAAAGTGTCTGAACCACTTCTATCAAGAGAGCTCCTGGCTAGAGCTGCTGAGGGTGTCCATGCCTCCAGGACAGTCTGCCTCTGGGAAGTGGCTGGCTTAGGTGGTGTCCTCAGACAGCCTGGGGGTGCCTCCCATCCCTCCCCAAGAGGAGCTCAGCACGGTGGGGCTGAAAGAAGGAAGGGCATGGCTGCAGGCAGGTGAAAACATAGTGATGTGATTTAAGGGGACTTCAGGAGAGAGATTCCTGCAAATAGGGGTTAGCCTCGGACAAACCCCTCAAACACACCAGTGAGTTACTTATCATTTGTTGCTGCTTCTGGAAACTGCTTGATTGCACCAGGGATTGCTAAATAACGACTTTTCCCTTTTTTCCTTTTCTTCCCCAGCCCCACCTCCACCTTGGAGGGCAGGGAGGCACAGGGTAGGCGGGCAGAGAGGCAGGGAGCACAGCCTGAGGCAGGCAGGGGTTCTGGGAGTTCTGACTGTTGCGGGGGACTGAGGTTTTTACTGATGGGAATGAGAGAGTTACTGTGTGGGGGAGAGTAGAGCAATTATCTGAGTGTCAGGACGCAGATGAGACCTGCCTGCCAGCCTGCTTTAGACTCGAGGAGGGAGGAAGCCGGGGGAGGGGGGCAGAGTGGGTTTTTAGGGGGCGGCAGGCAGGGGCGTCAGCATCATTTTCCACATGTATTTTGGGGTGGCCTGGTCTTTTGAAATACTGGTTTTACCTTCCAAGAAAATACTGGTTATCGAAATCACAGCTCCGCAAACTCTGTCAAGGGCCAGAGAGGAGATAGTTTAGCCTTTGTTGGCCAAGGGCAGCATCAGGGATGTTATGCAGGTCCTTACAGAACAAGCAAGGAAACATATCTGCATACAATTTTCATTGATGAAATTCAGAATATGATAATAGAGCACACATTTTTGTAATGCAGGTCTTATGGAAGAATGGGATTCTTTACTTAAGGGGAATATCATTTTCTTCACTGGAGTTAAAGTTAGTGTTCCCATCACAAATCAACTGTAAATGTTCATCTGTATCAGCCATTCTTAGCTTGAGGGCAGAACAGAAAGACGGGCCACTGGTTCCTTTGGGCCCACAGGCTATAGTTTGCCTAGTTTGATGAGCTTGGCCTAAAAAAAAACGTTTTATTTAGCTTTATTAATCCATTTGCAAAAATGAAATGAATAGAAAGAGATGGAACTGCTGGTAGAAAGTGAATTATATTTGCTGAAGCCCTCTGGGGTAATGGATAATCCCTATCCTCTCAGAGAAAGAGCAAAGGAGATGGTTTTCTCTCTTCAATATGATTCCATGAGAAGCAAGAAATCAGAACAACTAGACATATCTCATGATACCAAAGTAAGTTTTTATTTTGTCTTCATCAATCATTTAATAATTGATCTGCATTTTTCTGTGTACCCTTTCATAATTACTAATGCCCAAGAAAGTGCAAATATTAGTCAACCTCTTCCCAGTTTGTGGCAGGACATGAATGGAGTTGTCTAAATGCCACAGTTCTGAACGTGACAAATATTATCGACTTCTAGATTACAAATCGTGTGTGTGTGTGTGTGTGTGTTTGTGTGTGTGTGTTGGAGCGGAAAGAAGGGCACAGAAAAGAGAAGAAAGAAGAGGGGCAGAATGACAGATTATGTATAGTAAAATGGGATGGGGCATGCTGGGACAGGGGATAGCTGGAGAAGTTTAGACACAGGATTCGCGGCATTTGTAAATTATGGCTAAAATATTTTACAGATCCAATAGGATTCCTTGACATTTCTGTACCTCACATACAACCGCTTTATAAATATATACAAAAGTGAGGATCTTAATGTGGGAGGAATATAAGTGCATTTATCATGAGCAATTGTACCTTGAATTGGCAAGAGTTGTGGATTGTTAATAATTCAAATCACCCAACTCTTTAATACAGTCACCGTTGCACCTCTTCATTATTGATACTATTGACTGCAGGTACCTTGCAATTTTTGTTGTATTCACATCACCCATTATTCTTTTCTAACTTTTTAGAAAATCAGTTGTGTAAGTGTACAGTTCTCTTTGTTAAGAATAAAAGCTACAAATGAATGAGCCTTCAAAAAAGGCAGTAGAAATAAACTCTCTCTAGGTTAGGAAACACTTGCTATTTTATTGAAATTTCCTGCACTATGTAGTCAGGAACAGAAAAAAAAAAACTATTGTTATCTATACTCATTTTATTCCTGTTAGTGGTTAACACTAGTATATCTGAAGTCACCCTGTTATAATTCTTCAATCTTCGGCAAATATTTATTGGGCACTTACTGAGTTTGTAATCACACTATGAATTCTGAGTTTTCCATAGCTTTTGGAGAAGTAATTCTCCTTTCTACAATATTTCAGTCTTGATAGCAATTGTTATTATTTATTTTTAGATGATACATCAATAGGATATAAATTGTATTTTCATAAACATACCAAGTATTGAAGTAATTGTGTTTATTATTTTTCTTCAAAGATGAGAACTTTGCTATTTTTACCTATATTTCATTCAACTCAATGAATTAATCTTTTCCAACTGTACTGTTTATTTTAGTGTAGCATAACACATTTAAACTTATTTATTTATTTTTTTTACCAATGCATAGTATTTTATTTCCTCGTTTGTCAGTTTTGATTTTTTACTTTAAACTTTAGGTATCATTAAGAAAAAAATACCTATCATAGAATTTGAGCATTTTTAGAAACGCAGAAAGTCAAGTTCAACTTTCCAACCAATGGAGAAATTTTCTGCACTAGAACCTTAGCTAAACACATTGAATGACAGGAAACCTATAAGAAAGCATATTCAATTTATGTGAATTTCCTTTTGTTACGAAGGCAGCTAGGACAGAGAAGGAAATTGGTTGACTTAGAGATGCAACAAGGTCTGGAATAAACTTAGAATTTGAAGGTGCACACTCTTGAGCTATAAATTTGAATATCGAACACAAGTGCACATCCTTATATCAGTACTCACCTGTGTTTTTTAAATTGTGAAACCAGTAAAGCATGATGATGATTGGCATCCCGCTGCAGTTAAAAAGAAGCCTAATAGTGTTAAAAATTCAATTCATCCAACACAAAGTTCTAAAATTTTTATGCCTTATAGAATTACTTGAGCACTCTCCAAAATCCCATATCCATGTCACAACCAATATTAAGTCCAAATATAACCAGTCCTTTTCTTTTTAATAGTCTTCATTTTTTTTTAAGAGCAGTTTGAAATCCACAGCAAAGCTGAGCAGAAAGTACACAGAATTTCCGTATCTGACACCGCTCTCAAACATGTGCAGCCTCTCTCACTATCACCATCTTACACCAGAGCGGTATATTTGTTACGATCAATGAACGTACATTGGCACATCTTTATCATCTAAAGTTCCCAGATGATTCTAATGTGCGGCAAAGTTTAAAACCACTAATCCAGGAATTGGATATAAACACAGCTGATCGTGCACTGATTTGCATCTTGTAGCTATAGTTGGTGTTTACAGCTCAAGTTGATGCTGGTGGATCGTGAGTCTGTGAGTGGTCAGTAGCCATGTCACACTTACTGTTAAGTATTGTGAATACCACACAGGATAAGACTATGAGATCCACCTTGCGAAGTACTCCCAGAACCATAGTCATATTACGTGAACACCTTCATGTAACATGGGCCTTTGCCTGTTTTCGATGTGAATGGTCTCTGTGAGTGGGTTCAGACGTTCTGCTTTAACTAGCAGTGTTTATATGCAGAATCGAAAGCCCAGGACAGATTTTGCAACCAAAGTCTAGATTTATAAATTACTTCTGTAATTTATTCCTCTTCTCCAAAGTTATTTTTAGGTTCAAAGTGGAGGTAGGAAAGGCAGGGTAATGAGGCAGCAGTGAGAACTCCATGACCGTAGCCACTCCCAATATGATGTTTGTCAGCCTTGCAAGAACTGACGACTGGTAAAAACTGCAGGAGGTAAAATTCAGCCATATGCAGGAGAATGCCTCCCGCAGCCCTCAGTGTGCCTTCTGTGGCCAGGTCTGCTCAGGGAGAGCTTGATGTGATTTCATCACACTAGAGAAATTGAGCCAGTGGAACTGTATTTTACTTTTTCCATAATTTCAGCCTCCCCAGGATGAGTCAAGATGTCCTAAACTTCTTGAAATGAAGTCCTAAACTTCCTGAAATGAATAATCTGGAAATATCAATAAAAGATCTTAAGATAGCTTTACAGGGAAATGGACAAAGAAAAAAAAACACAATGGCACAGAACTGGCTGAATCATTTCTGAATTGATAACACAAAGAAAACTTTCATTTCTTTTTAATTATATTCTTTACACATATTGAAAGACGGGCTTATAAAACAGTATAATACTATTCACTCAGAAAAATTAGCGGCTTCCCATTAGGCCAGAATTAAACCTGATTTTCCTAATAATAAGAATATTTTAGCTTATTTACCCTTAGATCTATCTGTGTATCCATCTGAGTACTTAATTGATCCTGTTTTCTGAACAGTGAAACAGACAAGATAATTTCTTTATTTTATTTCATCTGACCACAATATATAATCTGTATGCTTTCTATGTACTCAATTATGTTTCTGCTAATGTTATTTCTTATATATGATATTTCTGGTAATTAACAGCATTAAAATACGAGCAATAGTTTACATTAAACTATATTTTTGTTTTTGCTGTTAAAGACAGCGTCTCGCTTTGTCATTCAGGCCAGAGTGCAGTGCACAATCATACCTCTCTGCAGCCTTGACTTCCTGGGCTCAAGCAATCCTCACGCTTTAGCCTCCAGAGTAGTTGGGACTACAGGCGTTCATCACGTAATTTTTTGTACTTTTTATAAAGACAGGGTCTTGCTATGTTGCCCAGTCTGGTCTTGAACTCCTGGGCTCAAGAGATCTCCCTCCTCAGCCTCCCCAAATGCTGGAATGACAGGCATTCACCATGATGCCTGGCCACATTAAACTGTATTATGACTCCACCATCCTTCACGACTCCCTCTATCCATTGACACCTCCATTCCTCCAGCCAGCCAGCATGTGAATCTTCTTTTCTTCCATTCATTCAAGAATTTACCGAACACCTCTGTACACAAGACACCGTTCAGTCACTGAGACTTTAGAGATGAAAGAGATGCAACCACTCTCTTCAAGATGCAAATGATCTAATGCTGAGGCCAACGAGGAAGACAACAATGGTGACCCTGTGTGATTAGTCACATGTGGTTACAGGTCACCCTGGCTTTATAAAGGATGGGGCTCTAACTGCAGGCAGCTGGGAGATGTGGATGTATTTTAGTCAAAGGAGGGATCTGATCGGTGTTTTATTTTGAGTGTTATTTGCTCTTAAGAGGGATTCTCTGCTGGCAATGTGAGAGAAAGATTGCAAGCAGATGGGGTGGACATAGATAGATCAGAACAGAAGCCACCGTTTCAATTAAAGAAGAAAACGTAAGTCCTGAAATATCTCTATGGCAAGAGAAAGGAGGGGAAGATGCATACAGAAAAATTAGGGAGATGAGCTCAAAGGAATTATTGAATGAATAAAGAAAGTAAAAAAAAGGAATGGATAGGCAATGGCTTTTGTAAATTGTGGTAGCATTAGTCTAAGGAGGTGATAACTACTGCCCTGACAATATCTTGGGCCTTTCACTTTCTTACCTTTAACAATGGCCCTGATCTATTTCCACCACATCTGTTTACAGTTGATTGTTTGCTCCATGCCAGTGCTGTTCCACATGAATCAGTTCTTTTGATCATCAGCATAACCCTAGCAGTAGGTTTCATTATTTCCATTTCAAAGGGGAGGAAACTGAGGCACAAAGAGTTTAAGTCAGTTCCCGTTTGTCCTGCACTGTTCAAACCCAGCAGAACAGGGCAGAGCCCCCATGCTTCAGATTGTCTCAGCGCAGCCGGCACCAGAGGTGCCATCCACAGAGATGGTGAGGTGAACATTGTCTCTGGAGCTGAGGAGTGAGGCAGCTCTGTCCGGAGCCTGAACTCACCAACGTTGCCCCATACGGCCTCTGGGGAGGGAGCAAGTTGCAGGGAGACGTGTTTAGTTTTGGATGTGTTCAACCTGACATATCTGCAATACATGCTGGCGGAAGCATTCTCATAAAGACCCTACAATGTGGGGAAGATTTATAGACCAGGGAATCATTATTGTATGAATAAGAATGGAGATAAAGTATAGATGAAATTTCACAGGGAAATAATAGTAAGGAGAGACAGACCAGTTAGGTAGCAAATCCTGATGATGTTGTACAGCAGTAGTTTTTAAATATGGATGCACAGAAGAATCACCTGGGGACTTCAAAAATTCCTTATGTTCAGGCTCCACTCTTGGCTAATTAAATCAGAATGTCTGGGCATGAGACCCAGGTATGGGCATTTTAAAATCTCCCCAAGGTGATTCTAAGATGCAGTTAAATTTATGTGTCATTGATTTGGAACTGTTATTCTTATATTCTCATGTGCCTCAGAATCACCTGGAGGGCTTATTAAAACACAGATTGCTGGGCCTGTCCCTAAGTCAGGTTCTTCAGACGTGTCAAAATGCCTAAGGACTGGAAAGCACTGTTGTAATTCCAATATTATATGACTCTTCCTTATACAGATGACTCAATTAACAATTGAAAAGTGAATTTTAACAACTTTTCCTTAATTCTAAGAAATCTTCCATCACTATCTTTTGGGAATAAGTATTCTCCCCCTACACCACAGGGATGAGAAATACCAATATATTAATTCTTCTACTAGAATATAAATTCCATAAGATCAAGGACTGCCTGTTTTAGTCACTGTTCTACCTTAGGTTTAGAACTGCACCTGATATATGGTATATGCTTAATCAGTATTTGTTAGGTAAATAAATATTGCAAAACTCTATATTCAGTTTTTAATTAATCCATTCTATACATCTGATGCTGTGTGGCAAGAACTGTGCTCCTGCTGTGAAAACAGGTAAATAACACTGCTGTGCTTTCTGTTTTCGTGAATGGAACTTACAAACTAGGGTTAAGAATGCAATGCAAACATATTAATAAATATGTGATAATTTTTATTTGGCATATTTTTGCTTCTGTTGGTAAACAATTATTTTATTTTATTTTTAATCTTTAGTTTGATAAAATTGTTCCATAAAATGCTTTCTTTATATGTAGTAGTTACTATGTGTTTTAGAATTAAATACAATTAAATTGTATACATATAGATGACTAATGTGAAGTGGCTATTATAACGGGGCAGATAATGTATATAAAGATAGAAAACTTGGTGGTCCCACAGTACTCTTGAAAACATTAAGAATGTTAATAAAGTCAATAGATTGTTTAAAAGATGTATAAATTATTGTCAAAGTCTCAAGTTTATGTACTGATTTCACCAATATCTCTGGGACAATGCATTGAACAAGGTCTTATGTAGGTTTTATATTCCTAAAGGCTAGTTTTGAAAGCCATGTAAGTCTGAATGACTATTTAAAAGTTAGAAAGACTGTAGTCTATTGACCCAGGACTTTAACAAATTCTGTTTCAGGAGTATAATCTCAGATCATAATAATACAAAATTGATGAGGACCTTAAAATTGTCCTTAATTATCTTTATAACACATCCACCAACTGATAATCTGGCTTTGGAGCAAACTCCTCTAATTTTACAAAAGTCTCCTCCACATTATTCCCCTTTTCTACATCAATGACTTCTTTATACTGGATTGTCATCTCACTCTCTGTTTTTCATCACTGTCATGGAGAAAAGATAAGAAATGCAATCTCTTGTTCATATTTATTATTTTCTGTTCTCTCTTCAATGCCTTTTTTTTTTTAGAAAAAACTTCCTCAATCTTCTCTCCAACAATATAGTTTTCAGTTTCTTTTCATATTTATACTTCCTCATATAACAAATATTTGAGATTTCCTCCAATTCTGCTCCCTTTGAATCAGATACATACATATGTACTGATAGACAGGTAGAATATAAATGCAGATATAGATAACTTTGTACATACACGTATTCACATGCATTTCTGTTAATTTTGCTCACTCAGAATTAATGTCTAGTTTCAGATGTCTTAACAACTTTTCTCCTTTGTTTCCCAATTGCTAATGAATGCCCTTCTTTCCCATGCTTGCTTAGGGTAGCAGAGTTCCAGAACGGTTACTGTATTTCCACAATTACAAGATATGCCATTAGTGACATTTCTGTTTATCACTTTCTCTTTTCTTTCTTGATAAGACTCCAAAAGAGTTTATAGCCAAGAGTGATCACGGACTCTTAGGATGAGCATGGTATCTGTTAGACTTTTGAGTATTTATGAAAGGTTATGATATGTTCATTTTTCTAAAGATAAGATTCATAATTCCATCAGAATCTCCAAGTGTTCATGACCCACAAAATATTACGAATCATTGATTTAGTTCTGGATGGTGACATCTTAAAATATTGCAAATCGTTTCCTTCTCTTCAACTATTTGTGATTGTTTGTCATTTTTATCAGCCTCCCCAAGTCCATTCGGGAGTAACATGGAATATAAATGGACAAGTACCTTGATGAATATTTCAATTAGTAGGCTGGGAGTTGTTTTTCTGGGCATTCATCAAGCATTATTTAACAAGGACTGCAGACAACGTGCTCTCTACTACAGACAACTGTGGGCCAGTTAAAGGGCTTATGCCTGGCAATTCGGTTAGCCTCTTGAGCCTCAGATTTTTTTTTTTTTTTTTAGATGGAATTTCGCTCTTGTCACCTAGGCAGGAGTGCAATGGCACGATCTCGGCTCACTGCAACCTCCGCCTCAGCCTCCTGAGTAGCTGGGATTACAGGAGCCCGCCAACACGCCTGGCTAATTTTTGTATTTTTAGTAAAGACAGGGTTTCACCACATTGGCCAGGCTGGTCTCGAACTCCTGACCTCAGGTGATCCGCCTGCCTCAGCCTCCCAAAGTGCTGGGATTACATGCGTGAGCCACCGCGCAGATTCCTAACATGTAAAATGGGAGTAATAATGTCATATTCATGTGTTTGTCAGAAAATTAAGTTACGGAACGTACCTGAAAGACTCAATGAAGACTCCTCTTTGTTTCTTATTTGGCCTTAATAAAGCCTCGGTGCCACACACTTTTCCAAGTCCCTTAAACATTGTAATGCTTAAATGCTCATAACAGCACTATGGGGAGTGCGAATGTCACCATCATGCCTAATTTACAAGAGGGAAAAGTGGGCCGGGCATGGTGGCTCACGCCTGTAATCCCAGCACTTTGGGAGGCCGAGGCGGACGGATCATGAGGTCAGGAGATCAAGACCTGGATAACACGGTGAAACCCCGTCTCTACTGGAAAAAAAGAAAAAAAAAAAAAAAAATAGCTGGGCGTGGTGGCGGGCGCCTGTAGTCCCAGCTACTCGGGAGGCTGAGGCAGGAGAATGGCGTGAACCTGGGAGGCGGAGCTTGCAGTGAGCCGAGATGGCGCCACTGCACCCCAGCCTGGGTGACAGAGTGAGACTCCGTCTCAAAAAAAAAGTGGAGAACCGGCAAGCTAAGTGACTTGCACAAGGGCTCCCCGCCGGTGTGGAGAGCTGGGATCTGAACCCCTCCGTTGAGCTCTTGGATTTTATTTGTTGTCTGTTTCTTTGCCTCACGATGCTCTAATATGTTACCTCCCAACAGCTTGAAAAACGCGTTTGAAAGAGAACCCCGCCCTGCTCCTAGAATCTCTGCTCTCCAGGACTCACTCCGGAATTGATAGGAGATTCATTATTCTAGAGCCAGTGGCCTCACAGCTGTTGGCAATTCAGCTTTCCTGTACCCTCTTGGAAGCGTCAGAAAGCAGCTGTGGGAAAGGCAGAGCTGCTGAGTGGGCAGGGAACACCTCACTGCCTGCGACCCGGTGACCTGCTGTCCGCAGGACCGGGAAGGCTGATCTTGAGCACAGCCCAAGGCTGGTGCACAGGGAGCAGGCAGGGCCCCGGGTCCCTGGGGCTTTCTTTCCAGGGGAGAGTTTTGAAAGGAATAACTGATTCCAAAACATGGGAGAGAGTTAAGGCATCTTGGTGTTTATAAAAATCACTACCAGAAACACATATGCTCTCTCCAAATGGGTATTCAGTTCAAAGCTGGTGATTAATGAATTTCTTAAAATCTGTGTATGTGTAACAGTCATGTAAACTCTATATGGGGTGAACAAAACAGTCATTAATTTGAAGATAAATTTTCTTTCTTAGTCAAACTTTCCAATGTTCCTTAAACATGTGTTTATGTAAAATTTATTTATAGTGAATTTGTACCCTCCCTTAGTAATCACTGAAGATGTGTGTGTATGTGTATGTGTGTGTATAAATAGGAAATGTCTCCCGTTAATTCCAGCTAACACCTTTGTTATTTATACCAGGGTACATAAGTCTCTCTTTATGACAGAACATCTGTTGCTGGAAGAATGGTTTTGTTGGCAGAAAAGAGTGATATATTTTTGAACCAAGCAAAAGAAGAGATCAATCATAGAAGAGAAAAATAATCTTGTTCCATACGTTAAATATGCTTCAGGACGAAATTAAACATTTGCCCACAAATGGACACAGTGATTGAAAGCTCTTCCTAACTCATTCCTAGACGGCAGCTAAAGCTGAGAATTTAGTCTGTATGTTCACTATTCTAGATGACCTTGTAAGCTTTTAGAGGCCCTATGATTTATCTCATTTTTCATGAAGTCATCCCTATTTGTGAGCAGTTTGTGTTTATGACATTCTAGTATTTGCCCTTAACTATTATATTTCTTAAAACTTTCCACATTTGCTGTGAAATTAAAATTTAATCAATCCTTAATAACTAAACATCTTAAAGTAATATCTTCCAAGTTACTTTAGCATATAAATTCAGTTTATTAATAGAATTTATTTTATTTTAATTATTATTTATTTATTTTTATTTTTAATTATTTAGTAAAACAACAGTTTATTATTAATGAATATTTTTTCTTAGCTGTATTTTTGTTAAAATGAAGCAAATTGATATAAAGATGGCTCAAGATGAAAATCTCATCTGATAAAAAAATGTTAATTTCTTTTTTTGGAATTAGGTATAATTAAGAAATTAGAAACCTAAATGTGCACTGTAGAAAACTTGGAAAACATTAAAATGTGGAGTGAGATAAATAAAATTTGTTTTTAATCCACCTCTTGGGTCTCCCTCTGACATCAACAACTCAGAATGAGGGTGTTAGATTTCAGAGAAATAAGAAGGGCAGGAATTACTTGAGAGTGAATTTAATTATAAAAATATTTAATATGTGATATTTTAAAATAAAGGATGATAATTAGATAATAGTTATTACCTTTTATTGGCCTAAGATTGACTGCTTCAGGTGATGAAGTACACGCTTCTAGAGAAAAGGAAAGCTGCACCTGCCTTCTGAGTCCCCATCTGAAAGACTATTCGTGTTTCACATCTGTCGCTCATGTCAGATTTTTCTTAAGACTTACAAATCCTGTGAAGATTGTATGAGCACCTATAATTCTAGAAGGTGAGGCCAACTTACTTGGACAATGTGGCAGTGGAGAGTAGTTTCAGTAGTTCCAGCACAGCATATTGGGAAGAACTACTTGTGTTAATTACCTACTCTTTTCCTCCAATGGTCCTGTTTTGAAAAGAAAACAGCAAGTTTATTAGTAATGCTAAATGAACTAGGGATATGCCAAGGAAGATAAAGGAAAAACAAACATGTTTGATTTGTTTTCAGATTCCTAATATTAAAGAAAAGTTAGAATAGATTCTAAAATTTATGAAAGATAATCATACTTGATGATGTGTTGATATATTATAAACAAATGTGTCCTCCAGGCTAAAATTATAATAATGCTTTAAATCCCCATTTTATTTGAAGATTCTTTTTCATTCAGGAAAACAAAGTTCTGCATTGGGATGCATTATGAACTAAGACACAAAGTGGCTCCCAGGGCAAAGGAAAACCCAGTTTCTGGCATCCAGTGCCTTCCTGTGCTCTGCTGTTGCTTTTTGGGCACCAGTGGTGTTTTATTGGTTCTCCCTGAATCATGGATCTTTTTTTCTTACTCCTTTTTTAAAGGCTCCGCATGTGCTGTTGTCTCTCTCCTTAAAAGTAGGTGTCCCACAAGATTCAGTTCTTAGGTTTTTGATCTTCCCTTTCTACATACTATCCATTTTAAGTCTTGTCCAGTCTGAGAACTGCGTTGATGTCAACAAATCGATGGTTTCCATATTTGCTCTGTAGCTCTGTGGCTTTTATCTCTTCCCTAAGCTTCACTGCTTTATCACTACCTGTAAGATGAATATCTTCTCATTGTTGTGCTGAGACCGCTGCAAATGTTTTGTGTATTAGCAGGATTCCTTTCTTTTTCTTCCCCCCAAACCTGTAGATGACACTATTTGCATTATCTGCTGATGACACTATTTGAATTGTCAAAAGCTCAAAGTCTTGGAGGATGAGGAGAACTATTCTCCATTTTGTGCTGGTAAATGTTTAACAACCATTTTTTTTTTCAACAAAAACAACAATCCTTTATATCTACCAGTTGCAGATGTCCATGGGGTAAATATTCCGAGCAGACTGATTTAACCTGCCAGTCAGAGTCACTGCCAGGAGCATAGGGAGGAGATGTGCACAGTTGGCCCTGGCAAGCTGGTACAAGATGGCTACGGCACACTACAGGTGATTCTGAAATTCATTCTGGTAGACTGAAAAGAACTGATGTGTGCATGTGATAAATGTTGGTTGAATTAAAGGATAAATAAATGGCTCTATAAGACAACTTAGAAATATTCAACGTAACTTTTGCTTGTATCCAGAGAACATGGCCATGTGCAGAACATAATCTCTGATATTTATTGGGTGGGAGTGAGGTGTGAGTTTTGACTTCGTCATTGTAGTTTACAGCCAAAACCTCACAAAGTTGTGTAGAAGGTAGAGAAATACAGACTGGGTAACCAAAGAGTTATGTAAATGAATAGCTCATCAAGTCAACACTTAAGCATGTTGATTGAGGAACACTATTCAGTCTGGCTGAAAAGCTCTGACGGTGTGCCGTTGCCCCCATCTTTTGATCCTCTCAAAAATGCGTGGTATAATGATGAATTTTGTCGTTACTCAATGCATGGAGGAGTAGCTGTTACAGAGGATGACAAAGTCAGGATGAAAAAAAAATTGACAAATTAAAATAATGAATCACAATAACAAAACCAAAATTTAACAGTAGCCTCTGGTTCTGCATCTAGGTTACAAACCATTTTTAAAAATGAAAGTGTAATCAAGCTTGACAATATTTGCTGAAAGACAGACGTGCAGGCTTTAGCTGATTGCGAATTCAGTATAAAGCAATAGAGAATACGACTGCTTAACCAGCTAATGCATTTGTAGAGTGATTTTAATAGAAACGCAGCGTAGAGCAAGGTGCGGCAGCTCCGATATCACCAGTCTGGCAGGTTTGGAGGGTGGGTCTGCAAGCTGGAGGGAGTCCAGAGGGAGTGACATCCTGCCATGCCCCTTACATTGCATCTCAGGGCATCCTTTACCTCAAGAGGTCCCACAACCTCGTATCATGTCCACATGTTTGTTCATCCTGTTCCATATACATATATTGGCTTCATTCTCTTCCAATTAAAGCTCTTTTATGTTTTGCTACTCAACTGTTACTTTTTCTTGTGTCAAAATAAAAATATTCACCTCTTCCTTTCTACTTCCTCAAAGTTGCATGTACCTTTATTCTGCACTTTTTTTTTTCAACCTTTCCTTGTAGCTAAATTACCCGTCTTTCCTGTCATGTGAACATTTATCACGTGCTGACTTGATGTCAGGCACCTCACTCTGTCCTGTCACATAAGTGATTTCTGCAGTAGAAGTTAGTGCTTTGAGGACAGAGATCATATCTTGTCATCTTCATTCGTGCTTTAGTGATTAGCAGACTCTTGAGGATAGAAAATTGACTGGAATGAACATGAAATGAGTTGATAAAATCTGAACATAAAGTCATGATAGAATCACCACCAAGATTCAGGCTTCTCCCAGCTTTCTGGACTTTTTCAGTGTCAGCGAGGGCTGTCTCATACACACTGCATTCTTGATCTTGGATTCCCGCAACTGTGCATTTATTCATTCACAAATGGGCCAGGCACTATGCTAGACTGTGAAGATGAACAACTTGTTATTCAAAATTTTGTACTCCAGAGATTCATCTTTGAATTGTCAGGCCTTGACGTAGTGCTGATTGATTGTTGCATATGAATTGCTTTTAGAGTATAAAAATCTATGATAAATTCTGTACCAGCAGTGCAGTTTGTTCTTTAGGGTTCCTAAAGATTCATAAAAGTACCAGATAATGAATCATTAGTATATTTTTTATGACTAATGGTAGAAAAGTTGGTAGAGAATCCTCAGTCCTGTCTGGAGTTTTCCCATGTCTATGTCTGCTTTTCTAGTTATGTCAAAAAAAATCATTGTTCTGGTAAAGGAAGCATCTTCTCAAGGATCTCTGAAGATTTAACACCAGGCAACCTGTAAATGGTGGAAATTTATTTCTCACAGTTCTGGAGACTGGGAAGTCCAAGATCAAGACAGCAGCAGATTGGGTGCCTGGTGAGGGCCCCTTCCTGCTTTATAGATGGCACCTTCTCTCTGTGTCCTCACATGATGGAAGGGGCAAGGCAGGTCTTTTGGGCCTCTTTTGCAAGGGCACTGCTCCCACTCATGAGGGACCACTCTCATGGCCTTATCATCTCCAGATGCCATCTCATTGGTGATTGGGTTTTAACATGTACATGTGGAGGGCTTCAAACATTGAGGCCAGAGCACCTACTCAGCAGTATTCCAGTACCAGCAAGCATATTATAATCAGCTGAGTGCATGAGTTTTACACATTTGCTCATTCTATTTGTATTAGTCCATTCTCACCCTGCTACAAAGATACTACTTGAGACTGGGTAATTTATAAGAGAAGGAGATTTAATTGACTCAGAGTTCTGCATGGCTGGGGAGGACTCAGGAAACTTACAACCATGGCGGAAGGTGAAGGGGAAGCAAGGCACGTCTTACATGGTGGCAGGTGAGAGAGAGAGTGAAGGGGAAACTGCCACTTTTAAACCATCAGATCTTGTAAGAACTCCCTCACTATCACAAGGACAGCATGGAGGAAACCAACCCCCATGAACCAATTACCTCCCACCAAGCCCCTCCTTTGAAAAGTGGGGATTACAATTCAAGATGAAACTTGGGTGGGGACACAGAGCCAAATCATATCATATTCTATTGGAGTGAATGTGCACAACAAAATAGGGAGAAAAAACTAAAATTTTGAATTTTTTTTTGTTAATTGGGAGATCTTCATACAAGAAATTTACAAAATGGTAATCTTAATACTGTATCATTCACATAGTAATGGTTTGTTTACTTGTGAACTGATGACTACTAATTTTGAGATTGGTGGATTAAATATTTTAACATACATTTATGGTCAAGGGGAGTGGACAGTTCTCACTAAATATAAATACTGCACAGAAAGACTTGAATTACTAAAAATGCTAGTTTCTTTTAGCCCATGAAGTAAAATGTTCCCTGTTTCTTAAGTCATGATAGATAGACTGGCGTCCATCCACTTCATGACACAAAGTGTATGTGAACATTGGATGAGTATATCATTCTTTTGACTCTGAAATCCAAAATGTCTTTACTCACATTATTTCTGTAATATTCGTTGTGTTCCTGATAGGAATTGTCAGATGGCATTTCTGGCGATGTAGCATCTGAGAAGTTGAGTCAAAGCAATTCCATGACTTTTCTAAGGTCGTAATCCAAATCAGTGGGAGAGCAGTGACTATACTCAAGTTGGTGTTAACCATTCTTCACAGGAAGCTATCCTATTACTTTGTAATGTATGTTCACTATAAAAATATGACTAAGAGGCCAGGCACGGTGGCTCATGCCTGTAATTCTGACATTTGGGGAGGCTGAGGTGGGTGGATCACAAGGTCAAGGAGTTTGAGACCAGCCTGGCCAACATAGTGAAACCCCGTCTCTACTAAAAATACAAAAAATTAGCCGGGTGTGGTGGTGTGCGCCTGTAATCCCAGCTATCCTGGAGGCTGAGGCAGGAGAATTGCTTGAACCCGGGAGGCAGAGGTGGAGTGAGCCGAGATCTTGCCATTGCACTCCAGCCTGGGTGACAGTGCGAGACTCTGTGTCAATAATAATAATAGTAATAGTAACAATAATAATATGACTAGGGTACATTTCCTCTCTTGCACTGTCTCCATTTCTCTTGCTGATGGCAGCTGTAACTCTTAATGCTTATCTCAGAAAAAATGTATCTCACAGTATCTATAGAATTTGCCATTGCCGGGTAATTCCAAACCTCCATCACTTATGCATGTTCTTTGACTAATAATATTAGGCAAAAGGGGGGAAAATTATGCTGGAAAAGAATGAGGAAGATTGAGGGACTGTATCATTCTTAGTGCACAAAAAGTCAAGCTGAAATGAGGAAGGAGAAGAATGGAACTTTGATTGTTAATAGAAGCTTAAAGACTCAGGTCATTGTTCGATGGAATTTTAGTTGCTCGTGCAATGTCTTCTTTAAGATTCATTCAAAAGAAATGTATATGTGTGTGTGGATGTGTGTCTCTGTGTGCACACGCACACAAGATGTTTGTGTACATTGGTTTATAGTCCCACCTCTGTGGCTTTTCTTGCTGTTTGGAATATCTTCATAAATCAAGCTGCTCTGCCACTTTATTATATAAACCAGACCATACATGTTAACACACTCAACATCAGATTGTTTATTTTTTATATTTAGGTGAAACATAAAAAATAATTAACCTGAAGTTAATTTGAAGGGCATAATTACAATTTTAGACAACAAATGGGTGTTTATAAATGCCATAAGCACTGTTTCACAAAAAGGAGATGAAACATTTGAGAAACAGCTTCTCTTTAACTGGAATACAGAATTTATGAGTTGCCACTAAGAGCCAGTCTTCTACCACTTAAAATGGTGAATAGATTCTAGCAAACTAAAAGTTTAAATTTTGAGAGAATAGTGAAAAAATCAGTCGTGGTAGAAACACCCATATGCACACACACATATCATATGATTTCAGTTTTTAAACAGTGAGTTGTATGGAAGTACTCGTGGCCATCTAGTTTTGTAAATACCTGTGAAATAAATCCAACATCTTCAATATTATTAATTACTAAATCCTCATTTCAAAAAGCAAGTAATATTCTTGACTTTTGATTATGGTTACTTAAATATATTTGTCCATGCTTGGTTTTTAGTATAGGTTTTTATTTTATATTGTGGGTGTGTGTGGGTGTAGTGTCACTATATTTGTCATTTAAATGTAAAGTTACCCAGCCATCTATCTTGTTTACATTTTCCACTGTCACACTGAAGGGATATACATTACTCAGTTTTGAACTCTTTAAGTATAACTCTTTAAGCATAAACAATGACTCTTGGTCTCTGAGTTTGTTAGCAATTGAATGTGGGTTGCTTTGTTATAATGGTAACTCTAACAGTGTAATTTTTCATAAGTGAAGTCCTCGTAGCAAGTATAAGTAGGTTGCAGTATATTACAATTATGAGGTTCCTTAATAAAGTGCTAATTGTAACTTGGCTTTAAATGTTACATTTTGTATGCAAATTGGCCTGAGGGGAGTTATTATTTGGTGAACCACACTAACATTAGTTTGTAATTTGTATCAAGTGTCACACCATTATTACTAATATGTTAGATGTAGTTTATAGAAAAATACTGCTTTCTCATGAAAGAGAAATAAATTTTGAGTTAGAAGCTTTGGATATTGTTATTATACTTTAAAGGAAAACAAACAGACTCTAGTCAGATTGAGAACCGGACTGTTTAACGCAGGTAGAAGACAATGGGAATCTGTAACACATTAAGTGATTAAAATATTTTTGATTCCTAATTAAGTGTTTAATAGCCTCATAGCAAAGGCTGTTTCTATTATATTATCTGTATTTACAAAATATAGTTTTTCTGATGCTGGCTTATATTAGCATATTAAATCTTTTATTTTCTTATATAGAATTATTGTGAAAGAATGCAAACAGGTAAAATGGCCTTCTCACTGGCTTAGGTGGGAGCAGAGCTGAAATCTGTTTGAACAGCAGTGGTTTTCTTTAGAGCTGCCTTATGTGTGGTTGTCTGGGTAATTGACTTGAAGGGTGTGTATGAGCTCTGAGGCTGGACATGTGACAGCGAATACTCACCATGACTTGATTCAGTAACACCAAGATTAGTGCGGTAGTGTGGGAACAGGAGTGAAGAAAAAGTAGTAGTGACTCGCATCTGTCTCCATGTTCTACCCATGTTAAGTTTCTGAATTTAAGTCAAAGAATCACTTTATTCCTTGATGATGACTACATGTCATGACTGGAAAAATGCAAGAAACAAAATAAAACAAAACTCTGATAAGTGCCTGATGGACCTCAGCACGAGGTTTCCTGCTCCCCACCTGGGAGTCCAGTGAGTGAGACTGAACTGGGTCAAGGCTGTTGGGCATCAAAATGAAAACCCAGTGCTTGTCTTGGCTGAACTTAGAGCGTGACCAGTGACAAGATGTCCACTTTGCTGAAATTAAATTTCTGCTGGACATTTCGAAGTGTTCATGAAGCACTGAGTTGTTAACGGATCCAGATATTAAGTAAATCACAAAAAACCCTCAAAAATACTAGCCAGCGAGCGATTCACCCATTTCATGTGGTTTCATTGGCTTGCTTATATTTTATTTTTATATAAAACATAGTATTCATTCACTATTGTTTGAGTCATTGATTCATTGAATTTCAAAACTATATTTTGATATAATCATTATTTCTAAACAATTACTTTCAGATAATTGTAAAACAAAATAAAACAAAATCTTTCTAAGTATGCTTATATTTTACTCTGCTAATGTATTTCTGTGCAGTGTGGAACCACACAGCCAGGAATACATGGCCCCTCTTATGGATGTCAAAGCTCACTTTGGGAAGCGGAGGCTGTGGGATGCTCTTAGCCAACAGTCATGAGTCCAGGGAGTTCAGGAGGGTAATTGATTTGAAGAATAAATCAGCAAGTTCACACTGGGGCTGGAAAACAAAGCCTCCCTCAGCATTTTAATAGATAGGCAATCATTAATTTTACCCCAAATTACAAGCATGCTTATAATGTTTCAACAGCTGTTGATTAATTGTTGAACAGCAATAATGGGAGGATGAGAAAATCTTGTTGATAGAAAGTGCATGAGGGTCAGCAGATTTATGTGAGCACAGCTGTCCCTTCTAACCTCCAGTGAAACTGTCAGGCCAGAACGCTGCCTTAAACTTGCTCTTACGGCTTATAGAATGCACTATTTATTTTATTTTTTTGAATACATTGGGCTGACTTGTTAAAGCTGTTGCAAGTTTTCATGTGAATGAACTTTGCAATTTTAATATTTCAAGAGGGTTCAAAGTATAGAGAATTATGGTAAATTATGTTCCCTAATAAAAACATCTGAGCTGATGGAGATTGGTCTCTGTGTTGCTGCCTTTGGACAACATATTTAAAGAGGGTGCTTGAGTGTGCTACTTTTTAGGCAGACATTCTCTAGACCTTTACCCTCTTTGAGACTTAGTTTAACTATCTCTAAAATGTAAATGTAAATAATTCTTTTTTTTTTTTTTTGAGACGGAGTCTCGCTCTGTCGCCCAGGCTGGAGTGCAGTGGCGTGATCTGGGCTCACTGCAAGCTCCGCCTCCTGGGTTCACGCCATTCTCCCGCCTCAGACTCCCGAGTAGCTGGGACTACAGGCACCCGCCACCACGCCCGGCTAATTTTTTGTATTTTTAGTAGAGACGGGGTTTCACTGTGTTAGCCAGGATGGTCTCGATCTCCTGACCTCGTGATCCGCCCGCCTCTGCCTCCCAGAGTGCTGGGATTACAGACGTGAGCCACCGCGCCTGGCCAAATGTAAATAATTCTTACTTTCTCATGATATTGTAATAATTGAAGAAGAAAACACATATGATATCTAAATATAGAGATTGGTCCATTAAAGATATGAAATAAATCTTTCTCTTCCCTTCCCTTTCTCTGCCATTCTAAATGAATGTAAGAGTAAACAGATTTACTTCCATTGAAAAACAAATAAATTAAACTGTTATGTTTTACTTATCAGATGTATTTTTTGAAAATTTTTGTGCCATTCTGATTTTAAAGCAAGTTGAACTAATTTGTAAGTGTATAGCAGATTCTAGAAGTATCTGTTTCATTAGTCTTTACAAGAATATGTGTGTTTATTTGTTTAGGGAATAGAAATTATTTTTATGCAATCAGATTAGACCTGCATCCAACATTTCTGGATTATTATAAAATAAATATAAAAAAAATACCTGGGAAGAAATTTTTTTAAAAAAATTATTGTATCTTTATTAACAAGAGCACCAGAGATTACCTTTCAGGATTATTTCATGTGGATAACACCTATGGCTTAGAAGAACATGTGGCATATTTGAACCTCAACGCCCTAGGATAATGGATGCTTCTTTATCATATTCACAGCTACAGTCATCCAGGTAAAGAGAAACTGCCTATACCTACCCATCAGAAGAGAGTGCGTTCTGAAATAATCAATTGTTCGGAAATTTTTACCAGTAAATAAAACAGTTATGCTGTAAATGGAAAGATGCAAATGTAGGTGCTCAATTTATTCAGAACGTGGGAGAAGTGAAGGGAACCAATTTTCAAATCTCCTGTCTTAGAAGACATGGCATGTCAGCACCTACTAAGGCAGACCAGCTGTTTTTGAAGCACAGACTTTGTCTTCAAGCAAATGTTGTCTAACTTATCTACCCAGAGAGAGAGATGACTGAATGCTGCATGGTTTCAGTGAAAAGACATGTCTAATTGCGGGAGCATTTTCCTCTTTAGGGTCTGACCAGAGCCTTGTAGAGTAGTTTGGACACTGCCCTTACTCACCATTTTTAAAAATTCTGGTTTTTTTAAATTTAAACATGAGATATTCTGTATAATATGCTTCAACAGTGACGTGATTATGCTACTCTTATAGCACTGAACACATTTTCCTTGAATGAAAGCAATATGTAGATTCTGAAGTGCAACCCCAAAGCAGCTAGCATTAATTGATGATATCAGTATTAAGTGCCTGCTTCATTTCTTTCTTTTTTTTTTTTTTTTTTTTTGAGACGGAGTCTCACTCTGTCACCCAGGCTGGAGTGCAGTGGCGCCATCTCAGTCCACTGCAAGCTCCACCTCCCGGGTTCATGCCATTCTCCTGCCTCAGCCTCCTGAGTAGCTGGGACTACAGGTGCCCGCCACCACACCCGGCTAATTTTTTGCATTTTTAGTAGAGACGGGGTTTTATCATGTTAGCCAGGATGGTCTCGATCTCCTGAGCTCGTGATCCACCTGCCTCGGCCTCCCAAAGTGCTGGGATTACAGGCGTGAGCCACTGCGCCCAGCCTTCCTGCTTCATTTCTATATGGGCTTTACATTCCTAAGGACAAGAGTTGGGATTTTTGCCCTGGACACAATAGAGACTCAGACACTCAGAGAAGACGCTGGGTGGAGACCCTCCTCTGCTCTGCAAGAATTAGGCACCAGGGAAGCTGCCCTTGGTAGGAAGCAGACCACAGGAGAGGAGACCCTTACCCACTGTTGGCACTGGGGATTTTCATCCCGCCATTTCTCTTCTTTTACCCTCTTTTCAAAGCAGTAGGAAGCTGCCTGTTGTCCCAATCCTGCTTAACATGGGACTTCATCCTCCCTTTACTGCCAGTTTTTCAGAATGAGTTTGGAAGTTGATTGGTGTTTTCAGGTACTAACTTGACCAGATCTACTCAACAAAAAAAAATTCTACTTCCACAGTCAGTTCTTAGCTGGTCTCCTAGGGGCAGGGAGAGTCTATTATTTGTACCTGTCTCCTGAGCGTGGGATCTTGTTTGCCTGGATTGGTTGCTTAGGTTATCTTTGTGCTCAACCAAATGCCGACTCTCAGACAGGCAACTGGAAAGGCTGCAGGTTTTCTGTGGTGGAGAAATCAGGGGTACCCTCCAACTTCACGTGGCTAAGTGGGAGGAGTCAAATGGTCACATGTAACCTCACAGACAAATGTACAATCAGAAATCATCATAAATGGCAGGAAAGAAGACGATGTCAAAAAAAAGAGAAAAGTGGGTAAGCTAACTTACATCGGAGGATCAGAGAAGGCTTCTCTGAGAAACGATGTTGAAGTGGAGACCTGTATCTTTGTTTGGAGTTGGCTAGAGAAGCGGGAGGGAGGGAATAACACTCCAGGCAGAGGTGGCAATGTGTGTGAAGAGTCTGGACCAAGAGACAGGCTGACCTCTGCAATAACAGAAAATAGTCCTGAGGCGGAGTCTAATAAACTAGGAGGAGGATGAGCATACACTGAGTTTCTAAGATCAAATCCTGCGGGTCCTGACTTTATTCAAGACCCCTTATAAGTTAGTAATCTTTTCAAAAAGGAAGCCATAGGTAGGACCGACATGTTCCAAAACACCTGTTTTAAAGATTACTCTATTAGTAATTTAGTAACTACTGAGTTGCTAAAGAACTTAGTAATTTCTAAATTACTGAGAAATAGATTAGAGGCAGTCAAGAGGACAGGCTGGTATTCCAGGGCAGAGGTTTTAGTACTTACTCACAACAGAGGGATAGGAAAGGGGGTGGAAGGAAATGGGCAGATCTGAGACACACTTTTCAGTTGAAATGGCCAGTTATGTGTGTTAGGCTGGGTGCAGGATGGAGGAAGAAAGAAGGAACCCAGCCACTCAGGTTCCCAGTGTGAATGATCAAATGTAAAGAGGTTTGCTAAAAAGTGAAAGATGCAGCCAAGAAGAGGTGGCAAGGGCTGAGGATCCAGAGATTTGTTTCAATTATGAAGTAGGAGATATCAAATAAGCTCAGATAATAATCCTGAAATACAGATAGAGGTATGAAAGTTTGAGGCACGTAGATGACACGGTCATAGGGCAGAGATAGCTGTCGTCTTTTTTTTTTTTTTTTTTGAGTGTCCAACATTCAAATCCCTGACTGATATGGTTTGACTCTGTGCCCCCACCGAAATCTCACCTTGAATTATAATAATCCCATGTGTTGTGGGAGGAACCCAGTGGGAGGTAATTGAATTACGAGGGCAGGTCTTATCCCGTGCCATTCTTGCGATAGTGAATACGTTTCATGTGATCTGATGGTTTTATAAAGAGCCGTTCTCCTGCAGAAGCTCTCTTATCTGCCACCATGTAAGATGTACCTTTGCTGTTCCTTTGTCTTCTACCATGATTGTGAGGCCTCCCCAGTCATGTGGAACTGTGAGTCCATTAAATCTCTTTCCTTTATGAATTACCCAGTTTTGGGTATGTCTTTATTAGCAGTGTGAGAATGCAATAATACCCTGACCATATTCCAGTAATTCTCCACTTTATGAGTTATTGTGTGAGTAAAAAATACCTCCCCCAGAGAAATTGATCCTAGTACATCCCCAGCCTTCCTTGCTGCCACAGCTCTGGACTCTGTGAATCAGATTCACCAACTCTAGACATTTACTCAGGAGCTGGAGGTCCAAGATGGGGAGAGTTGGGGAGCTCTTGCTCTGGGCGGGGATCAGAGGTTGTATTAGTTCATTCACACGCTGCTGTAAAGAACTGTCTGAGACTGGGTGATTTATAAACAAGAGAAGTTTAATTGAATCACAGTTCTGCATGGCTCTGGAGGCCTCGGGAAACTTACAATGTGGCGGAAGGTGAAGGGGAAGCAAGGCAGGTCTTACATGGTGGCAGGGGAGAGAGACAGTGTGGGGAAACTGCCACTTTTAAAACCATCAGATCTCATGAGAATTCCCTCATTATCATGAGAACAGCATGGGGGAAACTGCCTCCAGGATCCAATCACCTCCCACCAGGTCCCACCCTCGACATGTGGGGATTACAATTTGAGATGAGATTTGGGTGGGGACACAGAGCAAAACCATATCAGCCATCACCGTAGCTACAGGGTTACTTTGTGAGTACAGAAGGTACAGTGGTGCTGGTGGTGGTTGTAGTAAAATTTGAGCCCTGAGGCAGCAAGGACAATGGAGAAAGGGTGTGATATTCCACCAACCCAGCTGTATGGCTGGTTTGGGGTATTGCTCCTGGCAGCTTAGCTTCAAGTCTGGTTCCCCAGCCATCTTGATAATTTGGTGAGCTTCCCCAAAACTTTTTCATTTTGGAATTATATTATTATTTTATTTTATTTTAAGTTCTGGGGCACATGTACAGGATGTCCAGGTTTGTTAAATAGGTAAACCTGTGCCATGGTGTTTGTTGCACCTATCCGCCCTTCACCTAAGTATTAAGCCCAGCATGCATTAGCTATCTTTCCTGATGCTCTCCCCATCCCACCCTCCCCCCACAGGCCCCAGTGTGTGTTGTTCCCCTCCCTGTGTCCACGTGTGCTCATTCTTCAGCTCCCACTTATAAGTGAGAACATTCAGTGTTTGGTTTTCTGTTCCTGCGTTAGTTTACTGAAGATAATGGCTTCAAGCTCCCTTCACATCCCTGCAAAGGACATGATCTCATTCGTTTTTATGGCTGCATAGTATTCCATGGTGTATACATGCCACATTTTCTTTATCCATTCTATCACTCATGGGCATTTGGGTTAATTCCATGTCTTTGGTGTTGTGAATAGTGCTGTGATGAACATATGTGTGCATGTATCTTTACGATAGAATGATTTATATTCCTTCCCCACATTGTTTTTTAAAAAATTTTTTTAGCTTAATCAATCAAAGTCTGCTTCTGCTCTTTGCTACTAAGAACTTTGTCTATCATAGATGGGGCTGAGTGTGGTGACTCACACCTGTAATCCTAGCAATTTGAGACACTGACATGGGAGGAACACTTGAGCTTGGGAGTTTGAGACCAGCCTAGGCAATATTGGGGGAAGGGTCTGAGCCCAGTGCTGGGCCCTTGCTGACACAGGTGCGGTCTGCAGGCTGCCAGGCCTGCTCTGAAATCAGGGCTGGGGAAGGGTGGACCAGTGGAACAGTAGGAGCTGTAGAGGGGCAGGTGTCCTTAGAGAAAGGGAGAAGGTAGCAGAGTATGGGAGGGGTAGGGGAAGCAAGCAGGGGATGAAATTTTCCAGAAGAGTTTGAGGGCATAGGAGAGTTTGCTGATTATAAAGCAAGTGTCAGAGATGACACAGTAAAAGAGAGGGCAATATGGGGCAGTGCACGGTGCAGGAGCCCTGTCCTTAGGAAACTGTCCTGAGTGAGATGAGAGAGCCCCCAGCAGCTGGGTGGCCCTTGCCAGGCTTCTCCACTGGAGGGGGCCCCTGATTCCTGAGTTCCTCCACTGACCGAGGCCCGGGGGACAGTGATTCCTCTTTGCAGGCCCCTCTCGCTGCAGCCTGAAGCCTGCGGAATGGAGCCAGCACTGCCAGCATGGCCAGCACGTTCATCTTTGCCTTCCCAATGGACTGTTGCTCTGTCCCTGCTGGGAGAGCCTGGGAAGGGGTTCACCTTGCAGCTCTAGCTTGTCTCTTCCTGTCCTTGCCTTCCTTGGGTGTTCTGGTTTATTCCAGAGAGCAGGACTGTCCCAGCGAGGGACGCTGAGCGCCTGGCTGCTCTTCCCGTCATGGTTGCTGCTCCACCATGAGGGACCCTCTTCCGTGTGCACTTCTCTCCACCATCCTTGGACTCAGACTTCCTCCATTTCGGAGGGAAGCTCAGCCTGAAAAACCTAATACATGAACATTTTTTTCCCCCTCTGTGAATTGTATTCTAGCTGCAGACAACTCACTGACTTGTGGAACACCCAGGCCCATGTGAGGAAGTATAATTTTTGCTTCAAAACAAAACTAGCTACAAATTTATTTATTTTAAAATAGTACAACATTCATAGCAATATATAAACAATATGTAATATTTGTTTAGTTTAGTTTATACCTGTATGACAGTCAGGCTTTTACCTTATTTTTGCTTTTTGTTTTGTTTTGTTTTGAGAAGAGTCTTGCTCCGTTGCCCGGTCTGGAGTGCAGTGGTGCAATCTCGGCTCACTGCAACCTCCTCCTGTTGGGTTTGAGTGAAGCAATTCTCCTGTGTCACCCTCCCAAGTAGCTGAGATTACAGGCACGTGCCACCACACCTGGCTAATATGTTTTTCTTTCTTTCTTTCTTTCTTTTTTTTTAGTAGAGATGGGGTTTCACCATGTTGGCCAGGCTGGTCTCGAACTCCTGACGTCAAGTGATCCATCCGCGTCAGCCTGCCAAAGTGCTGGGATTACAGGCATGAACCACCACGCTTGGCCCTGGGATATTATTTTAAAAGTTAATTAAATATCATTTGAACTGCCACTTTAATTGGGTGTGGATTCCACCATGTCTTTGACAGTCATTATTCTAAATGTTAGTCTAGCTGTAAATAATTTTACAGAAACAGCAGCATTAAATTCTTGATTATTTTGTAATTTTATTTTCTATTAACAACTAATACTTTACATTTAAATAAATATATATTACACAATGAATTTTAACACGTATAAATATATTTCTTTGACCAATTACCCAATGGTAGAACTCTATTTTCTTCATTTTTTAGCGTTTAACGTAACACTCTGATGCATACCCTTGTATATATACCCTTAAGAAGTTTCCTAATTTTTAAGTTAGAGATTGTGCATCTAAAACATTTGTCTATATGTGACTTTCAGGGAGATTGAGCAATTTATACTTCAACTTACATAGATGCTGCTTTCCTCACACATTAATGCTGGTCAATACTTTACCTATTTTTTACTAAGTAAATAAATCATACTCCATTTTTACTATCTTGACCCACTGAATATTGCGGCTGAACTTTTTTGTGGTATATTTCTTAGCCATTTGCATTCTCTTTCTTTAGCAGAATATCTTTTCAAAGATATTTTGTGACCCGTTTTCCCTTATGGGATATTTTTTTCTTTCTGGTTTATAAGAGCTCTTTGTATATTAAAAAATTAAAGCTATCTTTTTCTGGGTTATTTGTCAATTAAGCTTGATTATTTTTTTTTGTGCTACAAAATTTAAAAAAAATTTTTTTTTTTTTTGATAGAGCCTGGCTCTGTTGCCCAGGCTGGAGTGCAGTGGTGCAATCTTGTCTCACTGCAACCTCCACCTCCCAGGTTCAAGTGATTCTCATGCCTCAGCTTCCCAAGGAGCTGAGACCACAGGCATACTCCTGGCTAATTTTTGTTAGCCAGGCTCGTCTCGAACTCCTGACCTCAAGTAATCCACCTGCCTTGGCCTCCCGAAGTGCTGGGATTACAGGCATGAGTCACTGTGCACGGCCTAAAAATATGTTTTCTATTCTATCAATACTTAATCGATGGATTGGTGTGTTTTGTCTTGAGTATTAGTATTTGTGCACAGCCAGCATTTAAGTTGAGGCACTTTCCTTCTGCACTCCCTATGCACTTCTCAGATTGTAACTGACCTATTGCACAATTAAATGCCTTGTGGAGAAGTTCTCTAACTGGAACTCATTCTGTACCATGGCACCCCAAGTGTAACAATGGCTGGGAGAAATAACAAATGTAAGTAGATGTTGGAAGTTTGCCATAGTTAGCATGGAAAGGCTCTCCTCTAACCTGCTGTGGTTGGGGTAAGAATTTGTAGATTTTTAGAAGGATGGTTTACTCACAAAGCTTTAGTGATGACATTTAGCTGGGCACTGCTAGATGTATACAGAATTTTATCAGAGAACTAGGAAATGTTTAGTTTATTGCCATATCTTCAAAGTGCCTTAACATTGTCTAGGGCATAGAGTGGCTGTTTTGGTACACATGCTTGGTATTGCCATCCCTTGCCGCTTCACTGCTGGATTATTCTATGGGTGTGTGGGAGAGAACTCAGTCAGACACCACCATAAACCCTGGCACTACCTGCATGCTAATTGTGGTTTATAAGAAAGCTAGGCAAGTCATAGCTGCAGGAGATCCTTGGTGACATGATTTATGGCCAATTGATATGAATGTTATTATTACTAAGAAGCATTTAGTGAGCCAGCCATTGTGCTCGGCACTTTACATGAATTATCTCATTTAATCATGATTTCTCAGATAAGGATACTGAGGCTGGAGAAGTGGGGTTTCTAGCTTCAAATCATCTAGCTAAGCAAGTGGCAGAATGAAGATCCCAAAAGATTTTTTTCTGATACTCAATTCTACATTCTTCAGCACTTTTCAAAGAGCCCCGAAACAGGGACATCTATGAAACCATAACTATCTTTGAAAAACCTGAGAGAAATGGTCAAAAGAGTGAAATGTACTGTGTTATCTGTATTCCCTTGGGATTTATAGCAGCTGCAGTATGAAATAAAAGCTCATCTCAGCATCAGAATATACACCAGAAACTTGACACTGTTTTCTGAATGTTAAAATTTTTGGCTACAGGAAAATAGGAAATGCTTTTCTAAAGCATAGGACTTTAGAAAATGTGACATGCTATGAGAAAATTGGCAAAATAAGTCACCCAGATTACCCAACATGAGGTAAGAATTGCTAATGTTGACATACAAAGCCGGTGGACGTGGAGTTGATGATATCTGCAGAACTGAACTGCTATGTGGTGACTTGGGGAACTGCATACAAATTTATACTTTCTGAGCAAATTCCTTTTTGTGAAAATAATATATTTCCCTTGCCCCGGGTGGAAAGAGAAAATGGATGTCCTGAAAGTGTACTGGGCGACAGAGAAAGACTGGCCTCACTCGCAATGCTTCTTAGTTAATCCACTTGTTGAGTTCACTGTGTGGTGCTTTGAGGGTTTGGAAACTTTTGGAGGAGTTACTGTTTACTTGGTTTAGCCAGATCAGTGACAGCTACGTGGGGGTAATGTCACTGGTTCTTTATCTTACCAAAGCACATGTTAAGAATTTATTTCTATGCCCATGATTGTAGAATACAATTGTTTGTTTAATGTTCAATGCTGTCTGACCTATGTTTACTCAATATGGTATATAGAAAGTAGTAAAGTTAGCCATTTATAAAATTACTCTTCCCTATCTTTTCTGTTCTTCATATTTCTTAGCTTTGCAATAACATATAGACATCTGTATATACTTCCAATCCAGAATCATTACTCATTACAGAAGATGGATAACTATGTTTCAGTAGGAATCGTGTGAGATTTCCGGGACTTGTGGTAATCATTATTTTCTTAGAAGTATATCTGGTGATCAAACATTGAGCCTATATTGAACTTGTTTTTTTTTTTTAAGGTAAAATTTCAAACATAGACAAATATTAATGTTCAGATTTAGCTCTTTAAAAATATTTCCACATAAACACTGATTGCTTTGTATCATGCTTGAGTATGTGTGTCTGTGCATTTCTGTTATAAAAGCATTAGACAAGACAAGAAGCTACAGAACAAACAAAAAACGAGCTATAGAGTTTTGCTTATAAAAATGTAAATATATTAAAATAAGTTAGACTATTTTTTAGCAATTATGTTGATGCCAAATTGAATACTTCAGAAAATGTCCAATTAGAGGGTTTGCATTTGTCAGTTTCGGTGAGAGGTTTTCACCTCAGTTTAGATAAAGCTTGTGCTTATATAGAGCCAACTACTGGCCAAAATGGGAGAAATGGACTCAGTCCTTGAATGGGGTTTAAAAAAAAATACCCATACAAATGTGTCCAAAATCCTGTGCATTAACTGGCATCACTGTAGAAGCAAGCCGCTGAGCAGCAAAAAGATTTTCTTTTGCACTTGTCCCAGAGATAACCCCTCAGGTCTGAATCTCATTTGCTAGGGTCTGAGAAGCAACTCCACTGCCCATTTTGTGATAATAAAAGGCTTGTAAACCCGTGGCTGTCATTTAACTCCTTTAACTCTGACTTCTCTCCTTAATTCCATTTTAAATCCATGTTCATGCTATGGGTTTGATCTGGATTTGATTAGGAAGATGAATGGTTGGAAAGAAATGTCTTTTTATACTTTCTTTTATCCAGGATTTAAATTTCTTTAAAGGAAAAATAAAATGTATTTACCTCCCTGACTTAATCTTCTTCTGAATGTTAATTACTATTTTCCTTTTTAAATAACAGCACATATGGTCCCTACTATGATTCCAATCTTTTAAAACTTCATTTGTTGAGCCTGGAATTTTTTCCTAAACTTTAAAAGCTTACAATAAAAAGAAAATTGTGATGACACAGAAAAAAAAAACCCTGCTTTTTCTGATGTAATTCAAAATGGGTTTAAAAATGTAGTTGAGTGAATTTTTTTTGATTCTGGTCGCTTCCATGACCTACTTTCCTTCCTAGTCATGACTTGCAAACTGGGGCAAGAGGTGAGGCAGCGCCCATCTGTTCTCATCCTTTCTTTTGCTCAGGGTTCAGTTTCCAAAGTTAGACAACCCGCAGGTGAGAGGCTCCTGTGTGAATAGCTTTGGGAGATTCTAACCTAAACAACAACTGGGAATTCGATTAGGGGAGAGTCTAAGAGCCTCCTCTCCCATGGGGAGAGGCAAAACACTATATTTATTGATTCTTTGATCTGTCTGAGTTTGAAGTTAGAACGGAACAACAAGTACGTTTATAAATCAATTCAGTGTGTTTTCTGTAGGAAGCACGAGGCATTTCATGTCTAGCACATGGGACATATTCATCCAGTAATTTTTTATTTGTCTTTTTAAAAAATTCCTATCCAAATATTTCAAATAAAAATTTCCAAGACTTTAAGAAGTCTTATGAATGATCGATGTCAATGCTGCTTTCCAAGAAACCCTCTCTTATTTAATGTTTAATCCCTATTTCAGTTTTTTCTCCCCATCTGGCAGTTGTCATTTAGGCAGATGGCTACCAGCTGGGAGGGCAGCCTGTGCGTTCCCCCCGGATCCATGGGGCTCAGCAAGCCTCAGGTGAAAGGGCACCAAGGCACACCATTGGTCTTCCTGCAAGCTCAGATACTGACTTGTCACCACCCGAAGGCTTCTAGAGGGACCTCTTTTATGAATTTGAGATCTTATTATGTTGCATTTTTCTGATGTCATGGTAGCCCAACGGGGTTTGATAAAAGGCAATGTAGCTATTATCCCTACACAATCCAATGCTCCCAATTAAGAGGACGCACAGGAAAGCAAAGAGTTACATTAATGAATAGATGGATGCAGAGGAGGTGGGGGGAAGAGATAGTGAGTCTTTAAAGAAATACACCCTGGCTAAAGTCTAGACATAGTTCGATGTTTAAGGAATAGGCTTATTCTTCTCTCATATATATGTGCACATTTTAATGACCATTTGACCTAATTTTTTAAAATAAGATTTTATAGCCATTTGACATAGTCTTAATGATCTATGAGTGTCTTGTTTGTAATATAAGCACTATGCTAGCAGGCTTCTGAAAGAAACTGCCTTTTTCAGGGACTGTTTTGTGACTCTAAGTTCTTACTGACCAGTTCACATGTAAAACTTACTCTTGATTAATTTCATAGTTGCAGCTGCTTTTTTGAGAAGCCTGTCGTTGTATTCGTCTTAGTCCCTGAGCCTCTGGGTCAGCCAGAGGAGAAGTGGTGCATCAGGAAAATTATGTTCTTTTTACAAACACCTGCTACTGTTTTTTTTTTTTAATTTCTTCTTTTTATTTCAAATGAATGTTCATGGGTGAGGAGCAGAAGAGAGAATACAATTAAAAGGCAGAGTTAATAAATATTTGTATATTTTCAGGTTTCTTTGCATATACCTGTACACACTTGCAACAGGCAGAAGCACACACATGCACACACACACACACACACACACACACACACACAGATGTTGTGCTTGCATTTGTCCAAAGCCAGATGAAACTATCCATATTTACATAGTTTTAATTTATTCTTATATGATAAGTATGTTATTATGCTTTAAAAACTCTATAATATTTAGTAGTTGCGTACTTTCAAGTTTATGGGGAGTGCATGTTTATTTAAATATTCTTTCAGTGTTAGACATTTGTTTCTGATTTTTAAAAATTATAAATAACATTTCAAAATCAAACCCATTTACCTAAAATGTTTTAAGCATATGTTAAAAAATTTCATTCCTGAAAGTATAGTTTCTGGGTCTACAAATATGTACAACTTTCAGGCCATACAATTTTGTCCTGTTGAATTTCTTAAGAAGGGCAAATCTGGCAACAATGAATGAGCGTACCTGAGAGGAGTCTATTTCTGGCTGCTCTGTGTGATTCTGGCCTGTTTGTCCTTTTGTTTACCTCCAGAGCTTGGCCCTGCCACAGCTTTGAAATAGTGTTTCAGCGCATCCGTGGGATTTTTTTCCTTTTTTCTTTTGGCACTCCTAGACTGCAGCAATTCGAGGTCAGCTCATCACGTGTGAGCTCTATGGGAACCTTATTGCTCTCTGTTGTCTGTGCACAGGCCAGAATTTGATAAGAATAGTTGCACAGATGGTGGAATGCTCATCGTAAAACAAATCCAGTTCTTCACTATTTTTGGTCATGGCTGATGAGGCTGATTTAAGGTGTAGTTGGCCTTTGTGAACCACAATTTCCTTGCCAATGCATCCAGGATGAATATTTCATAGTGACATGTGTCTCTCTCCTTCCTCACACATGGTACAGTGTCATTTTGATTTATTCAAGTTAGTCTTTGAGTAAGGCTTGCCACAGAAATTATATATTCCATTACTAAGGAATGTTTAGTCTTTTTTTCCATTTTACTCCTCAACACCTAGCAGAGTGTCTGATGCTCAATTATCTCTGGGCTAATGAATGAATCAATGTCTGCCTTGTAAGAATTGGATGAAATGAGCATGTTCGAAAGCCACTTTAAAGAATAAAAATAGCTGTAAAGTATACATATCTGACCTTGTCTAAGGCAGTGGTCCCTATACATTTAGTTTTTGTGCATCAGGTGAACCCCAAGATCTTGGTAACAATGTAGGTGCTTGATCCACTCCCAGAGATTCTGAATCTGGTGCAGGTGAGCTTTGCCAGCAGGTGTAAAAGTCTTCTGTTTTAAGGTGCCTCCTAGTCTAAAATCTACATCTTTCCTCCATTGCTGTGTGTTGTATTTGGTGTGGCAGTTTCCATATACTCCTCTGAAATTTTCTGAGATGAGATCAGAACATGCAAGAAGAGAGTAATTAAACCTGCTTACAAATGGAGAAACTTAGGCTGGAGAAGGTAAACTGCTACCAAAGGTTGTGTGGACATCATGGTCCGAAACAGGACATGTGTCCAATTCTGACATATTCCAAAGCCCATGCTGTTCTGACTACAATAGGCTCTTTTGTCCTTTGCATTGTTTAGCTGTAACTAATTAATTAACAAATATCAGAAAGCCTGAAAATGTTAGCCATTCAATTACTGGGTTAAAGCGTAAAATATAGCTTCTTGAAAAGTGAGTAAATTCATGAAGTCATTGCACAAATATTCACGAGTGTCTGCTGCTAACAGGCCTAAGGGACAATCTCTATAAGCTTAATGTCACATAGGCACAAGTTTTTATTTTCCAGTTTCTCAAAACATAACAAAACAAAACAAATTGGCTTTTTTTGTCTCCATGTTCCACATTTGTTTCTTCTTGTTTTATTTTAAAATGTTGTTTATGCCTCAATGTTTTTCATTATGAAATTCACTTGTTATTCATTCAAAAAACCATTATTGATCATCAACTCTTTTCATGTAATGCTGGGGATTCAAATATAAATGAAAAATGAATCCTTTTTTTTTTGTTAACTTCAAACTCTTCAGTCACTGAATATACCTTATTGGCCAAGACAAGGTTTCCATTAACCAGAACAAGAAATCTAACAGCATAAGAAGATGTGGAGGGCCAGTGGAAGGCAAGGAAGTTCATGACATTAGTTTCCAAACCATTGAGATTGAAGTTCTCAGATGGATATTTCCAGCAGCAATTGGCTACGAAGAATTTGAGACTAGGAAATAGATCTCAGTTGGCAATAAAGATTTAGGGGTGACCTGTACATAAGGGGTGTAAATGAGATTCCTCTGTGAAGCCTGTCTATGTAACCTAAGGGAAAAAGAGAACCAAGGACAGATGACTAAGGAATCATTTACCTGGAAAGACCAAGCAGAGGAAAAGCGACAGAGGACTGCAGAGAAGTCACGTGAAGGGAAAGGGAAGAAATCTCTATAGAGTGACATCCCAGAAATCCTAAAAGGAAGGGTTCCAAGAAAGCAGATGTTGAGAGGTGAACGGAAGTGAAGATGGAGGAAGGGTGAGCTAATCATCTCTTCTCTCAGGAAACTTGACTGTGAAAACATTTGGTGAGATGGGTTGGTGCCTCGATGGTGACCTTCTGCAGACTTGGAATAGGGCAGGGTGATATGTGAGCTCAGTCCAGAGCCAATAAATATATTGCTCATCCTGAAAAATGACTGTTTGTTATTTGTATTGTTGTTCTTTCTGAAGCAAAGTCACCAGAAAGCAATAATTTTGGATTTCTCTTTCCAGAACTTCTGATGATGTTCTTAGCTACAAAACTTGATGAGGTTTTCCAGATGTCCAAAAGCACACTTCCTAACCTGTTTGTATCTTGTGGTACATTTGCCTATACACTTGTTTTACTGTGAGAATGAATTGTTCAAACTAGACGTTATTTGATAAATACACAAATTCCAGTGACAGTAGATATGATATTTTAGCATGAAGGTAAATGTGATAGGATGACTTTGTTTACCTCCTTTTTAGATGTAATTGGCATAGAAACCATACAGTTATCTTACATTTCTTGTATATGCTAGGGAGCGAGTACCCAGTGCCATACTGTCAGTGAAAATTACATTGCAAATATTTGCGCATGTTTAGAGAGTCTAAGATGATTTTTTGCCATTATTTTGCCAGTGATCAAAAGCTTAAGCTGTGTGACTTTCATGCTAGTAATGGCTCACTCCAGGTTGAAATGAACATTATGTTGCGTAGGTCTTTGTTAATTGTCTCTATGCTCTTGTATTTCAAAGTGGGATGCATAAATGAAGTGTTGAGCATTATTTGATATTAAAAATAAAATTCTTTCACATATTTTGCTTAATAAAGAAGTAATAAATAAATGACATTCTCATACTCACAGAGCATCATTTGAAAGGGTAGGATGATCTAAATATTTTTGAGTTTGCCTTGGTGGAAAAAGAAATGACTAACCAATATGGTGACTCTCTTAGTTTCTGGGATACTAAAACTATGTAGGAAATGTTACTGTATCATTTAGTAAAGAACCATTCCTCCTTTGATAACTGTGGTTTGATTAGCTACTTTAGGTGAAGTGAATGTGTAGATGTCATCAAGACATCAAAGTTGAGTCCCACATGGGCATCGTCTATATGCATTCTATCTTGGACACTTGGATGTCTAGTTCTCCTCTCCATCCATGGTTAATAAACTTCTTTTGAAATTTAAACATGAAGATATTTTTCTTAACTTATGCTTTCACAACGCTTAGAACTGTTGCTTTGGTTCATTCAGACTATACATGGGAAACTGCTAATCTTTTTTTTCTTTTTTACCGATTTTGCTTAGATTTTAATTTTCATAACAGCATTATAGTTTTACCAGTAAGCATTTGATATGCAGATTTATTTATTATTGCCATCTGTTTCTGTGAAAGCTATTTAAGTGCTAAGCAGTTGCCTGAATGATGTTCAGGTCTGCATGGGGGGTAATTTTGGAAATCAGAATCCTTCAAAGACAAATATTCAATTACTCTATCAAAGATCATACCCAAATTGGCTTATTTAGCATTTTATTGTGATCACACCATAAGTGTGCCATCTGTATACACAAGTTTTGAGAAGGTTCTATCTTTTCAAGGTTGATTGTTAATAAGCATTTTCTTGTGTCACTAAATTATCTTTTCAATATATTTAGAGTGTTACTAGATTGAGATTATAGCTCAGCGAAATGTATTTAGAAATGCTAGTGAAAGTCTCTATTACCTTCTCTGGATTATTTTAGTCCTCTCTAGCTGCATATGCAAAACTTCACCAAATTAGATATAACTAAACATTTTAATGGGCTAAATTCCAAGAGTGGAAGTCGGGTAGGGAATGGTGTCTCCTCGCCTCGCTCAGCGTTTGCCACCTGGACAGAGCGATTGGGAAGTCACCGAGCTTTCCACCCCACCACATTGTGCCTTCCTCGGCTATTCCCAGCTTTTGTCTTCAGCTTCCCTGGGGCTACAATACTCTTGGAAGGGTATGACAAAATTCACTCATTCTACTCAAATCCTTTCCAGTTCAGTTTTAACCATGACTCAACTTTCCATGACACTTCTAATGTGCTTTGGTGATAGAGTGAAAGTCTCCTATTGAGTGCTTTCCCTTTTAACTTCTCTTAGAGTTGTTTATGAGTTTGCACTACCTATTGTATTTTAAGCTATTTGAATGCAAACTCTTAGTCATCTGTATACCTTCTATGCCATTATTATTCAAAATTATTATTATTATTATTTGAGATGGAGTCTCCCTCTGTCGCCCAGGCTGGAGGGCAATGACTTGATCTCGGCTCACTGCAACCTCCGCTTCCCAAGTTCAAGTGATTCTACTGCCTCAGTCTCCTGAGTAGCTAGGATTACAGGCCCATGCCACCACACCTGGCTAAGTTTTGTATGTTTAGTAGAGACAGAGTTTCACCATGTTGGTCAGCTTGGTCTCGAACTCCTGACTACGTGATCCACCTGCCTCAGCCTCCCAAAATGGTGGGATTACAGGCATGGGCCACTGTGTCCAGCCTCAAAATTTTTTTATCCAATTAAAATATTAAAATAAGGAGCTGTTGCTTATGTACCATGAAGTTTTATAAAGTAAAAAAGTTAATAATTAGATGTTAAACAGAACTCAATGTCTTCCACTTTTCTCCTTTTTTAAAACATGTTAATATTTATTCTTTTAAGACCTAAGAAAAAATATTCCTCATCCCATTAATTTACATCTTTTTGTAGGTTTTAAAATGATATTTACTAGTTGTACATATTTTGTGGGTACATGTGATATTCTGATATAGGTATACAGTGTGTAATGATCAAAGTAGGGTGATGGGGTTGTCCGTTGCCTCAAACATTTATCTTTTCTTTGTATTGTGAACACTACATGTCTTCTGCTCCAGCTACTTTGAAACATACAATAAAATAATGTTAACTATAATTTCTCTACTCTACCATCAAATCCTAGAACTTACTGTTTCCCTCTAACTGTATTTTGGTTCCCATTAACCAATTTTTCTTCATCTTCCCCACCCCATTTTCCTTCCCAGCCTCTTGTAACCACCATTCAACTCTGTAGTTCCATGAGGTCCACTTTTGTAGCTTCTACATATAAGTGAAAACATGCAGTTATCTGTCTTTTTGGGTCTGGCTTATTTTACTGGAATGACCTCCAGTTCCATCTATGTTGCTGCAAATGACAGGATTTTATTGGGTTTTTTTGGTGTGTGTGTGTGTGTGTGTGTGTGTGTGTGTGACTGGATAGTATTTTATTGTGTATATATACTGTGTTTTCTTTGACCATTCATCTATTGATGGACACATTAATTCCATATCTTGGCTATTGTGGGTTGTGATGTAATAAACATAGGAGTGCAGATATCTCCTTAATATACTGATTTCCTTTCTTTCAGGTATACTCAGCAGTGGGATTACTGGATCATATGGTAGTTGTATTTTTAATTTTTTGAGGAACCTTCATACTCTTTTCCATAGTAACTATACTACTTTACATCCACAAACAATGTATGTAAGAGTTTCCCTTTATCCACATTTTCCCCAGCATTTTTTTTTTCTGGTCTTTTGATGATAGCCATTCTAACTGGGATGAGATGATATCTCACTGTGGTTTTGATTTGCAATTCTCTGATGATTAGTGATGTTGAGCTTTTTTTCATAAATCTGTATGTTTTCTTTTGAGAAATGTCTATTCAAGTCGTTTGCACATTTAAAAATCAGATTATTGGTTATTTTGTGCATTAGTCTGTTCTCACACTACTAATAAAGACATACCCAAGCCTGGTAATTTACAGAGAAAAGAGGTTCAATGGACTCACAGTTCTACATTGCTGGGGAGGCCTCACAATCATGGTGGAAGGCAAAGGAGAAGCAAAGGCACGTCTTACATGGTGGCAGGCAAAAGAGGTTGTGCAGGGGAACTTCCATTTGTAAAACCATCAGATCTCATGAGACATATTCACCACCGAAACAACGGTATGAGGGAAACCATCCCTATGATTCAATTATCTCCACCTGGTCCCACCTTGACCTGTGGGGATTATTATAATTCAAGGTGAGATTTGGGTGGGGACACAGAGCCAAACCACGTCATTTCGCTATTGAGTTGTTTGAGTTCCTTATATATTCTTATTATTAATCCCTGTTGGATGGATTATCTCATTCTGTAGGTTATCTCTTGACTTTGTTGATTGCCTTCTTTGTTGTGAAGAAGCTTGTTTGCTAGATGTAACACCTTTTGTCCATGTTTACTTTGGCTGCCTGTGCTTTTGAGGCATTACTTAAAACATCTTTACTCAGACCAGTGCCCTATGGTGTTTCCCCAATATTTTTTTTCTGTTAATTTTATAGTTTCAGATCTTACATTTAAGTCTTTAATTCATTTTGTGTTGATTTTTCTATCCACTTCCTTTTTTATTTAATAATATATCATGGAGTTCTTTCCAGGTCAGAATATATAGATCTAACTAATTATTTTTAAAGTAAAAACTCTTAATATATTCCCCTCATGATTAATATATTTTTTCAGATTTGTTAAAACTATTACTGTTGTTCTTTTGCAACTATAAACAATATTGCAGTAAATATGCTTATGCATATACGCTTATTCACATATCTTTCATCTCTTCAGGCTGGATTTCAAACATGGAACAGTCAGGTCAAAGTTTATATGTTTTATTAATTTTAGAAGATATTTCCAGAATATTTTCCAAAGAAGATGTAGTAATTCACCTATTTACTGGAAATATGTGAGAGGGCCTTTTCTCTTCATCCTTGCCAGAACTGGATGTTATTTCCTATCTATACTTTGATCCTCCTGTACTTAAAACAGACTCCTATATAAATCTTTGTTGACTAAGTAAATCACTTTGGTATTTTGAAGGCACATTTTTCTTTACATCTTTTACTTAATACTAGTTTTCCTTTGTTTATATAGATATTCATAGTCTTTATCGTAATGTAAATTCATAACTATGAACTTGAATCAAAGTTTAATTTGTACGATGTTACTATTTGTTTGTAGGTTTGAATATGAACATTTTTGAAATTTTTCTAACCCCTTGTCTCATGTATCTCTCCGTTACTACTGCTTTTATTATGCTAATTACTAATAACAGCATTTTGTAAGAACAGTGTTTATGCCATTGTTATTTCACATGGATTGCCACAAAACGGAAAGACAGAAGGGTGAGGTCAGTAATTTGCTTATCGTGTTTCTGGATTCTTAAGGGTAGGTCTTTGCTGACTTTTTTACTATGATGCTGTTTGTGTGCTTCTATACTGTCCCTGTACTACATGATATGTTATTCTTTTGCAAGGATCCTTGCTGAAAAAACTGCAAAATCCCTTTCACCATTAATTTGAATAATCTAATCATTTACAGTTTATTTCTATAAGCCAAAAATATTAATCAAAGTGCTTAAAAGTATAATACTAATATGTGTCTGGTGTTTATATACATCGTAAAACATATACAACATTCTTTAAAAAAATTTTTTTTTGCAATAACCCTGTGATACTGGTGCGATTGTGTCTTTAGTTTTACTGACACAGAGACTGAAGTTCCTGAAGAGGGTCTGAACGGTTTCTTTAAGAAATTACAACCAGTAAATTTGAGAACTAAGATTTATAGCAGGATCTCTTGATTCTAAATCAAATGGCCTTTGACACTCGTTTTCAGAATCCTACATACACACAGCTCCTTTAAATATTCCAATGTAAACAGCACTTAACTAAACAAGCATTTTTAACATTTATTGGCTATGTTCTGTGTTTACTGTAGTTTTAGTTAAATTTGTCTTTGATATAATGGAAAATGCATTAATTCTAAATATATTCAGTTTTTCTCAGAAGGAAGATTAAAAACCTTTTAAACCACGAAGTTCAGAGGAGAATAATAGACGAAATCCTTAATTATTAAACTGTTAGGAATTACTATACTGTTTGACCAAATTTTAATTTTGCAAATTAATATCACTTTTTGATCAACCATAGAAAACGTTGCTGACTTTAAGAAAATCATCTTTCTTCCTGTAATCCCAGCACTTTAGGAGGCAGAGGCGGGCGGATCACAAGGTCAGGAGATCGAGACCATCCTGGCTAACACAGTGAAACCCCTTCTCTACTAAAAATACAAAAAATTAGCCGGGCGTGGTGGCGGGCACCCAGCTACTCGGGAGGCTGATGCAGGAGAATGGCGTGAACTCGGGAGGCAGAGCTTGCAGTGAGCCAAGACCGTGCCACTGCACTCCAGCCTGGGTGACAGAGCGAGACTCTGTCTCAAAAAAAAAAAAAAAAGAAAATCTTCTCTCTTGTTCTGTGTGTGTGTGCACACACACACGCATCCACACGCATGTTATAGTTCTAGTCCTATTCCCTGCTTGTTTTCTTGACTGTATTTGTACACAATAATACAGTCTATATTTTTAGTGAAGTGTGCATCTAGAATCAGATATCACTACAATTATACACGTTTAGAGTGAAAGAAGCATACCATAAGTGTATTCTGGTGTTTACTAGATTCCTTCAGACAAAGCATATATTAAGATACATTTTTAAATAGGTTATCAATTTTCTCTATCAGGTGATTGGTGAACTTCCTGGTTCTGCTAGGGAACATGTCTTGACTACTGGAGGGATTGTGGATTCTTGGAGTTCCCCCAAAAAGGCTCACTCGGTGTGCTGTTTTGTTGAACTCATTGATGAGATGTCTTAGAAAGTGATGTTCTTTAAGAAAAAAAAGGGAAACATCTATCATTTAACTATTTACCTCTTACATTATATCTACTTTAATAATACTTCCTCATGTCTGATTTTACAGGTCCTTAAATTACACTTGTTTTTACTATCTGAACAAAAGCAAGAACAACAAATTTTGAGTGTTTTTTCTTTTTTTTTTTTTTGCACTGCTTTAATTTATTTTATCTAGTGTGTAGTATGGCTTTAGTTTTGACTAAGTGTTCTCTACATTTTTGCTGTTGATACTAACACCAATTTATTAAAGGGTAAGATACCATATGTTCATTTCAGAAGTATCAGTTCCATTTTGTTCATTTTAAATTTTAGTATTTGCAAAGCAGTTTATTATTTACTGTTAACTTGCAACAATTTGTATCCTAGCCATTTTTCATTTTTACTTATTTTTCTATTTCAAAGAGTTTTATTTTCTATACTTTTGATTTTTCTAAAGATATATATATATATATATGCTCATTGCAAAGAAAAAGCAGGCAGCAGAAATTTTTGTATTTAAGCATAGCTGAAGAAATTTGGCATGAATTGTTGAGTCCTAACACGCCAATGGATTAAGAATTGCTATCCAACAGTTTAATTAAAGGAGAATGAAAATGTAATATACTGGAAAGAATTATAAACGAAGGTACACCTGGATAGGTACTAAATAGAAGATGTAAAATATGTGTCAATATGGAAATCAAATCAAAGTTATGAAACAATCGTTTTTGAAAATTGGTCTACATGATACAAAATATCTGAATAAGTCATTTTTAAAAAACATGGACTTCCAGTTGTTATGTAGAATTGAAATCCCTCATAAAACTGGTTTTTCAAGCACACTCACTTATGATGATAGCAGTATCACTTTGGGGATAATCCTTGAAGTTGGATGCTAAAAGAACATGTTGATTAATGGCCATTCACTAGTGTGACTGCTTATCTTTATAGATTTGTTTCACTTTTACTGACTTATATTTTAGACTCAGGAGTGAGTTTTATCCAGGCAATACTTTCAAATGGAATTTGCTACAGAAGAAATAAATTTAATTGAGCCCACTCACATTTAAATTTAGAGGTACAAGTATAAGTATGGTGCCACTGAAGTTTAAATGATGTGTAGTAATGAGATTGCCAACATTGTCTCCTGTTACTGTGACTTTATCCATTATACTTAGAGTGGTCATTTATACCCTTAGAATTGCTCATCAGAAATGTCACTAATAATGTTCCCAGAATAATACAATCCACAGAAAATGTTTATGCTAAAACAATCTTTGAAAAAATAATTTCCTTTAAAATGTGAATGTAACTTTAAAAAAACTCTGTATGTCTTCATTTTACATTTTCTTACTCCCATTTCTCAATTAGACTTAAGCTTCTCAAGGGGAGGCAAAGACCTGGGTTCTACTCTGCTTCTTAAATGCTCTTTGGAGCAGAAAAAATTGGTGCATATAAGTGGAGGCCAAACCAATGTGTTTACGGTGATCTGTAAAGCCAATCCCACAAAGATTTAAGAAAACACAAACTACATGTTCATTATCTCTGAAAATTAGTTTGGTAGACTGATAAATCTTTGAGGAATTTGGATTCATCCTACTGGTAGGTAAATCAAAATATTTGAAGTCTAACCATTGTTTTCATGTTTTACTACCATTTTATTAGTGTCAACATCCTTGTCATTTATAAAACTATAATATTATTGATAAAAACTAAAGTTGGAAATCACAGAATGGGCATAATTAAATAGTTAAACTTAATGATATCCGTGGAAATTATTGGTCTAATTTCCTAGGATCTATGATGATATGATGATCTATGATGATCCCTAAGCTACTCAACTAGGGTAAATGAGAATATTTCTTTTGCAAAGATTATACAATCGAAGCATATTTTGTTTCTTGTAATTAACAAATACCAAGTTGGTATTGCATCTCTAAGAAATGTACTTGAAGAAAATAAAACATATGGCTTCATATGAAGTCCTAGGATCTGATTCTGCCTTGAGTCCCTAGCCAAGAGGGCTGGGCTGAAGAGTTAGGGAGTCCATTGCTGATATTATTTGTTATTATTTATTCTGGAAAGCTTATTAGTGACATTCCTGATGAGCAATTCTACAGGTGTAAATGACCACTCTAGGTATGTTATTTATTATTTGGTATATACCCTTATATTGTGATCTGAGGGTATATCACAATACGAGGGTATATACCAAAGAGTTTAAGTGTAAGAGGCATTTACAATTTTAAAAAAACAAAACAATAATAATTTACAAAGTAGGAAAGTCAACGTTATAGGCTGAACTCTGAATACTTATGTATTCTGAGAGCATTGGTGGAAATTTTGAGGCCGAATCTTCCTAAACTCTTGATTTTCTTGGAAATACACAAGTGTCAGACAGATATGAGGAATGCAGCTTTATATGGCAAGTATAGATGCAGTTTTAAACTGATAAATATAGATGGCTGAGAAGGAGAAGCTACAACCATTTCAGGTCAAATCACTCAGTGATTAGAAACAAACTTAAAAGACATTCTGAATTAGTCATTATAATTTACAGTCCATGGTTTTATTACAGCAAACCCCAGTAAATGTTCCTTTTTCACATGGCATTTAATATTTCTAGAAGGACACTAGATTGACTGCATTTTTTGAGAATTGTTTTCCCTTTTTTTCCAGTGATGTCATTTGGTCCACATTTAACACCGACTTTCATAATAAAAGTACTTAGTTTGAGAATTTATTTTTTGAAAGCATTTTCGTGAATACTCTTTTTTCCTCCTTCCTACTCATTTCCTGGACCTTGCCACAGTTATTTTTAATTGTCATACTTTGTAAAAAAAAAAAATACTAACATAGTTCTCACATTAAAGCCTTTTGCTTGGAGCATTTGAAACAGCATTGATTAGCCGAGCCAGGATAAATTCATAGAGCAAGAAGCCACACGGAGCATAAAGGGGAAAGTAAATGAACTCCAGTTAATCAGCTGCACACAGTGACTGGGCCAGCTTGAACACTGAAAGGACTGAGAGGCTCTTACAAAACAGCATTCGATCAGTGAGTCAGGACCCAAACATTACTGAACTGTTACCATAAGTTGCAAAAATAAATATCAGATTGTGTGCTGTGGAATGATAGCAAAATAATTCCAAGGATTATAAAGAGAGATCAGGTTATAATAAAGACTCAGTTTCTTATTAAATATTTTTAGATAGGAGTAATTACTTTGCTAATGAAAGAAGAAGCTGTGCATATCTTATTTTAGGCATATGGTGAATGGATATTTGTTAATATATGCATGTATACAAATGTGTGTGTATATGCACACTCATATATTCCCTATATTCATTTGGAAAAGTTAAGTGATGGAAAATAAAGGTAGTAGGCAGAGTATGAAACGGGGAAAGTAAGGAGTCACAAGCTGAGAAGAGCAGTTACAAAAAGGCAGAAATGTTGATCCCTATCCAGGTGAGGTATAGACACACACACACACACACACACACACACAATGGACTAATCTATTATCTTCCCAAAGGCAAACAATTACATGAGTTTTGTTGTTGTTGTTTGTCCCTCTCTCATATCTGATCTGACACTTGATTACTTGCTTGGAACTGAGTGCGCAGATGCCAATGGATAACTTTTCCTAAAGAAGACTGATGCCATTTCATTATCATGTGGCAGTTGAATCTTACTGAAACAACGTCAATTCATCTTTCGCCAATTCAATTCAACCAATATTGTGCAATATATCAGTTTCTATGCAAGATAACTCAGGGTATGCAAAAATGAAAACCTTTAAGGAGCTTGGAATCTAGTCAGGAAGATAGAATCGGTTTATAATTCACTATAATACACAACAGAATATGTTAAGTGTTATAATAGAGGTACAAATGCAAATACAGATGGTCTCAGGAAGCAGGGAAATGCTAATTTCTATTTGGGAGAGTAGATTATAAAAGCCATCACTCAAAAAATGGCATGTGCACTGGATCTGACCTGTGGAAAGGGAGAAAGGGCAGTTGGGGCAGGGGCAGCATGGTTACAGGTATGGAGGCAGAGGCTTTGGAGGGAAGGATGGGGACTCTAGGAATGTCGACTACAGTATGCATGGAAAAGTCGGGGCCAGGCATGATGGCTCACGCCTGTAATGCCAGCACTTTTGGAGGCCGAGAGAGGTGGATCACTTGAGTTCAGGAGTTTAAGACCAGCCTGGCCAACATGGTGAAACCCCGTCTCTACTAAAACTACAAAACAACTAGCCAAGCATAGTGGTGTGTGTCTGTAATCCCAGCTACTTGGGAGGCTGAGGCAGGAGAATTGCTTGAACCTGGGAGGTGGAGGGTGAAGTGAGCTGAGATTGTGTCACTGCACTGCAGCCTGGGTGACAGAGCGGGACTCTGTCAAAAAAAAAAAAAAACAGAAAAAAATAAAGAAAGGAAAGATAGAAAGGAAAGAAGGAAGGAAGGAAGGAAGGAAGGAAAGAAAGAAAGAGAAAGAAAGAAAGAAAAAGAAAGAAAGAAAGAAAGAAAGAAAGAAAGAAAGAAAGAAAGAAAGAAAGAAAGAAAGAAAGAAAGAAAGAAAGAAAGAAAGAAAGAAAGAAAAAGTCTGAGGTAGGAGATGCACTTGGAAGTGGAGGTCGGTCCTTGGAGACTCCTGCTCAGAATTTTTACTCTGTTCCTAAATGCAGGGGAGAATCCACAAGGATTTTGAGCAAGAGAATGACAATGGAAGTCAAAGCTTTCCCATAAGAAAATTAATCTCATTTTAATATCAGAGATGAAGAGGAGGTGGATAGGATCAGCCTCAGAGCCACCCAATCATTAGTTGTTTTTATAACAAGCAATTGCTAAGCACTGATTTGTTCTGAGGGCTAGGAACAGCAATGTTGGGAATTGTATTAGTTTCTCAGCATGTCATGAAAAAGTAGTAGAAACTGGGTGGCTTAAAATAACAAAAATGGATTCTCTCCTAGTCCTGATGGCCAGAAGGCTGATATCAAGGTGTCACACTCCCTGTAAAACCTCTAGGGAAAGATCGTTCCTGGCATCTGCCAGCTCTGTGGCTCCAAGCAGTCCTTGGTTTGCAGCAGCATAACTTTGATGTCTACCTCTGTTTTCATGATTGTCTTTCCCCTGGGTCTCTTCTGCTCTTCATATAAGAGCTATCAAGTGGGCTTCATCCCTTGGATGCAAGGCTGGTCCAACATACGCGAATCAATAAACGTAATCCAGCATATAAACGGAACCAAAGACAAAAACCACATGATTATCTCGATAGATGCAGAAAAGGCCTTTGACAAAATTCAACAGCCCTTCATGCTAAAAGCTCTCAATAAATTAGGTATTGATGGGACGTATCTCAAAATAATAAGAGCTATTTATGACAAACCCACAGCCAATATCATACTGAATGGGCAAAATCTGGAAGCATTCCCTTTGAAAACTGGAACAAGACAGGGATACCCTCTCTCACCACTCCTATTCAACGTAGTATTGGAAGTTCTGGCCAGGGCAATCAGGCAGGAGAAAGAAAGAAAGGGTATTCGATTAGGAAAAGAGGAAGTCAAATAGTCCCTGTTTGCAGATGACATGATTGTATATCTAGAAAACCCCATAGTCTCAGCCCAAAATCTCCTTAAGCTGATAAGCAACTTCAGCAAAGTCTCAGGATACAAAATCAATGTACAAAAATCACAAGCATTCTTATACACCAATAACAGACAGAGAGCCAAATCATGAGTGAACTCCCATTCACAATTGCTTCAAAGAGAATAAAATACCTAGGAATCCAACTTACAAGAGATATGAAGGACCTCTTTAAGGAGAACTACAAACCACTGCTCAACAAAATAAAAGAGGACACAAACAAATGGAAGAACATTCCATGCTCATGGATAGGAAGAATCAATATGGTGAAAATGGCTATACTGCCCAAGGTAATTTATAGATTCAATGCCATCTCCATCAAGCTACCAAGGACTTTTTTCACAGAATTGGAAAAAACTACTTTAAAGTTCGTATGGAACCAAAAAAGAGCCCACATTGCCAAGTCAATCCTAAGCCAAAAGAACAAAACTGGAGGCATCACACTACCTGACTTCAAACTATGCTACAAGGCTACAGTAACCAAAACAGCATGGTACTGGTACCAAAACAGAGATATAGATCAATGGAACAGAACAGAGCCCTCAGAAATAATACCACACATCTACAACCATCTGATCTTTGACATACCTGACAAAAACAAGCAATGGGGAAAGATTCCCTATTTAATAAATGGTGCTGGGAAAACTGGATAGCTGTATGTAAAAAGCTGAAACTGGATCCCTTCCTTATACCTTATACAAAAATTAATTCAAGATGGATTAAAGACTTAAATGGTAGACCTAAAACCATAAAAACACTAGAAGAAAACCTAGGCAATACCATTCAGGACATAGGCATAGGCAAGGACTTCATGTCTAAAACCCCAAAAGCAATGGCAACAAAAACCAAAATTAACAAATGGGATCTAATTAAACTAAAGAGCTTCTGCACAGCAAAAGAAACTACCATCAGAGTGAACAGGCAACCTACAGAATGGGAAAAAATGTTTGCAACATACTCATCTGACAAAGGGCTAATATCCAGAATCTACAAAGAACTCAAACAAATTTACAAGAAAAAAACAAAAAACCCCATCAAAAAGTGGGCAAAGGATATGAACAGACACTTCTCAAATGAAGATATTTACGCAGCCGACAGACACATGAAAAAATGCTCATCATCACTGGCCATCAGAGAAATGCAATTCAAAACCACGATGAGATACCATCTCACACCAGTTAGAATGGCGATCATTAAAAAGTCAGGAAACAGCAGATGCTGGAGAGGATGTGGAGAAATAGGAACACTTTTACACTGTTAGTGGGACTGTAAACTAGTTCAACCATTGTGGAAGTCAGTGTGGCGATTCCTCAGGGATCTAGAACTAGAAATACCATTTGACCCAGCCATCCCATTACTGGGTATATACCCAAAGGATTATAAATCACACTGCTATAAAAACACATGCACACGTATGTTTATTGCAGCACTATTCACAATAGCAAAGACTTGGAACCAACCCAAATGTCCAACAATGATAGACTTAATTAAGAAAATGTGGCACATATACACCATGGAATACTATGCAGCCATAAAAAAGGATGAGTTCATGTCCTTTGTAGGGACATGGATGAAGCTGGAAACCATCATTGTCAGCAAACTATCGCAAGGACAAAAAACCAAACACTGCATGTTCTCACTCATAGGTGGTAATTGAACAATGAGAACACTTGGACACAGGAAGGGGAACATCACACACTGGGGCCTGTTGTGGGGTGGGGGGAGGGGGGAGGACTAGTATTAGGAGATATATCTAATGTAAATGACAAGTTAATGGGTGCAGCACACCAACATGGCACATGTATACATATGTAACAAACCTGCACGTTGTGCACATGTACCCTAGAACTTAAAGTATGAAAAAAAAAAAAGAACTTCTGTGATACTGGATTAGGGCCCATCCTAATAACCTAATCTTAACTTGATGACATCTGCAATGACCTTATTTGCAAATAAGGTCACACTCACAAGCACAAGAGGTTAGGACTTCAATATTTAACTTTGGGGAACACGGTTCAACCCATAACAGAAATGGAAGGCAGAGCCCAATGGCAAAGGTAGTGCCAAGGCAGATGTGATCGCCACAGCCTAGAAGTTGGGGAGAGAGGAGGCCTAAAATGCTTCCAGACTGGGTCTACCATAGAGGAAGGTAAGAAGGTAAGATACCTTAAGATTCGGGCATGTGGAAGGGGCAGAGAAGGAAAATTGCATGATCTCATACTAGGTGACTTCAGTACCAGTGAAGTTTTGATTGGATTTGCGAGCTGATCTAAGCCACCTCCAACATTCAACAATGGTAAGGGAACCCTTAGGAATTGACTTGTAGGTAAGAGCTACATATATTCTTCATTACAACCTGACTGTCTCTACCTCATGATGCATTTATATCTTTATTATAGCACAGGTAGTTATGATTAAAGTAACTATCAGACTGAAATCCTCCCAAAGATCAAACATTATTAGCAAGCAGGAAAGAAAAAAGATATGTCTAGGAGAGATTTTTAAGTGCAGAAATATCTCCACTCCATCTTTTAAATGCTGAGAAGTATTTTGCATGAAAGGTTAATTCTCAGATTGATGCAATGGTAATTTGACTTTAGGATTGGCCGAGTCAGCTCAGGAGAGTTCTCCCTTTGTAGCTGGAGTTGAGGGGTAGGGTGAGGGAAGTGGGAGGTACAGAAGATGAGAGGGTTTGGGGGACACAAAAAAGGCTAAAGGTAACCATAGGCAGGCTGCCTAAAGCTATCCTGCTGCTAGAATCGCTGGATTCCAATATTTTCTATCTCATCATGTAAGGACAGGAGGCTCTATAAAATGTTTCACAAATACTATGCATTTCACCAATGCAAATTTATTTCTGGCATAGTTTATATAAATAAACCTGTCTAATTTAGATAGAGGTATTTAAAGCATTTGCTATAGCTACTATATAGATTATGGATTACTGGTTAATATATTTCAAGGACTAACAAAGCAACACAAATAGATAAATCAAAATTAATGTATACACAAAAGGACTCAACACTGTTTATCCTGAAAGATTTTAAAGAAATTACCAAATAGACAATTTACAGGAGAATGTCCTTTTGAAAGCAATCTCACACACAGGAGTATGTGGCTCTTCAATGAAAAAGAAAGAAGACTGGAAGAATGGTAAGTCACCGAGACAGCTGGTGTAAGGAAATAGGGCTGAAGCCAGAAGGTGGAGGGAAGGCAACTATAGATCTGAAGTCTCATGAAGAGAAGCTCAGCAAGGTGCCTGTGCCGGGTGGATGGAGGCTGGAGGTAGAAAAGCTGGGAGTCAGGAAGTGTGAGTTTCAGGGATGAGGGGTTGGGAACACCAAGCATCACAGAGAAGTGAGAAGCATGAGGACTAGGAGGTGGTCCTTGGAGTTGATGAGGAGGAAAACTCTTAAGACTTTCAAAAGATTGTGCTGTAAGGATGAGAATGAGAGTCCCACAGTGTAAAGAACTTTGGTGGGTAGATGGCAGTGAAGGCGGGGCTGTGGGGAGGCAGGTGATGTTGGTGATGGAGGAGTTTTTACTTGTTGCACCTGCCCTTTTTAATGAGTGCAATTTTGTTGGGCGTGAGAGTTAATGGGACTGATATGGTGCAGTGGGCTTAGAATAAAATAGGAGACCGGTATTAAAGCAAAGTCTGATGCTGAGGCTGAGGCCACACAAGCAAGATTTTAAGGACAAGAGTGTTTGGGTATTATGAATGACAATGGATAACTCAATGATTATTATACTCAGTGGTTCCTCTGAGTGAGTGACCATTGACTGTAATAAACGACCTTGACTATAATAAAAACAGACCGTGTAATAGACAATGTTGACTATAATAAAAACTAATATATGTAGATATATAATTTTCCCTTTCACTTGTATGAACCACAATTAAAAAAAATCTTATGTATTTCTCAATAAATACTAATTGAATTAAATTTCCTCTTGAGGGATATTGAGTTCCTGTTTCCACTGGCAATCTAGTTCTTACAGTTTTTGATGGAATAGTAAATTGATTTAACATGATAAGTTTTAACATATATGAGATTTGCAATTAGTCTTCAGGAAACATATTCTTTGCTTTTTTGGAGGAAGGGCTACTGTGGATTATCTTGGAATACTAAATCTCAGTACTTAATCATACTTATAAATGTCAAAAATATTTCTTGGGCAGCTAAAATACATGAAACAAGGGGCTGAATGCTATTGATGGGCAAAAGAATGTGTACAACATTTTAATCTGGATGTGAACCTTATATTTTCTTTACAAGGACTATGGAGATTCCTGTTATTTCCTGGTTTTGGACAATACCTCAAGCAAAGTTACATATAATGTGTATACAATACTTTCGTAGCATTGTGTGCACTTATAGCTATGTTTTGCTTATTCTGCATTTATTCACAATTTTAACATATCATTCCCCCTCTAATCTTAGTGCATGTTTTTGCTCCATCGTGTAGATTTATTTGTGAAACATATTGTTGCTTATAGAAGTAAATTGACTTTTAATTGTAAAGGTTTTCTCTTTTGTTGTTTGCTAATATCTATTTGTACCTACTTTTCTCACTCATTATGATTTTGATTCAGGCTGAACATTTTATTACAGAAGAGTTGAAGACCTATCATTTCCAGTCATCTGTGAATTATCATCCTCAAAGTGTCAATGCTAGCTATTAAGAAACAAAAAACAACCTAAGCTTATTAATAAAAGCAATTAATATCCGCATAGATACGATTTACTGACCACTTCCCCAAAACATTTTCTCATTTGATGTTAAAATATCTATATGAAAACAAAAGTATATGAAATAAATACGACAAGAAGTTTTGTTGATCTTATTTTGGCAATGAGAAAACACAGCCCTGGAAAACTCATTGTTGGGATGAATAGTCCACCCAAACTTCTGCTAGTCATCCTATGTACTTGGCAAGTCTACACGTTGCTTCCTGCCAAGACATACACCATCCATTTTGTGGGATATTCTTCTTTTTGTCTTAAAGATAAGGCATTTTTCTTTGATACATGATCAATATTACTATTGCTGTAATTGAAACTATTATTTCAATAGTTCATCCAGAGTACAGTTGTTTACATCTTGATTTGGTGATTTTCAGGGTTAATTATTATATTAGCTTCCTATGACTACCATAACAAAGCATTCCAAACTAGGTGGCTTAACAAAGCAGAAGTTTATTGTCCCAGAGTTCTGGAGGCTAGAAGCCTAAAGTCACAGTATCAGCAGGGTTACGCACTCTCTGAAGATTTTAGGGGAAAATCCTTTCTTGCTTCTATCCAGCTTCTGGTGGTGGCTGGCAATAGGTGCATCTTTGTCTTGTAGGTGCATCACTTCAGTAACATGGTGTTCTCCGTGCCTGTCTTCACATCACCTTCCCTCTTCATATATCTCCCTGTTCAAATCTCTCTTCCTAAAAGGAGAGTCATTTTCTTAGGGCCTGCCCTAATCTAGTATGACCTCATTTTAATTAAATGACATCTTCAAAACTCTATTCCCAAATAAGGTCATATTTTGTGGTTCTGAGTAGACAATCATTTTTGAGTGACACTATTAATCTAGTATATTTCTTAACATTGAAATTACTTTGGAATGTCATAATTCAGCTTTCTTCAAGACAGAAAGCTCAATTATGGGGTTTAATAGTGAGCAGCAGCAAATCAACTTTATGGGATACTGTGAAAAAAATTATTAGTAATGCATTTACAGTGCTCTGAGGACCATGCCCTTCCTCTGTCATGCCACCCCCTTTATTCAGCACATCTGCAGGGCATTTGGAAATTGTGTTTGTTTTATGTATGATCCTAAATCATCTGCTCAGCTTTCACCTCTTCTCGTCCCATGTTCCTCTAGCCACTCTGGATTCCTCCATGGGTCATCTCTTACTTTACTTCCAGTTGCACCTGGTTTTTGCCCAAAACAACTGTATAGTCCAGCCCAGGAACATTCTGCTTTCTCTTCCTGGGGTCGGTGGAGGATGAATGTGGGTCGGACCACACTTGCTGTCAGTCACCATTTCTTAGACTCACTTATTTGTCTGCAATGTTCAGACTCTGGACTGAGTGTTCCACTATGAGATCCTCTACTCCCTTTTGGGAAAACTGCATTCTTCTCACATGACTTATCTTGCCTAAGAAACCAAGGATCCAAAGACCCATTCCCTAACAGTTCATTTCCCAACACTGGTGGAACTCACACCATGAGCGGGAGGGTGAGCTAGGCTGGGCTTTCTCCAGGTCAGTCTGAAGGGAGCTGAGTGCTCCACTCTCTTACCTTCTTTAGGGGCTGATTTGGAGAAGCAGGATTATTTTTTATTGTCAAGCAGAAAAATTTTGATTGGTTCACACACACACACACACGGACACACAAACACACACATCTAAAGACTAAAAATAGTTTTCAGAGGCAATTTAGCCTAGTAGCATATCAGGAGAAAATTATTTTTTAAAGACAAAATTATCAAACCTGATGCCATGCTTTTAAAATGTTTCCTCTGGTTACCATAATGTTCTTCTGGACTGATGTAAAAGTAATGGATCTGTTACTATGCTTGTCACTTCATGATGTCAATAGGTAGAACTTATAGAAACTTTGAAATTATGATGGTTTACTTTGTCCAGATTGTATGCCTTGGCATGTGGTTTTCATGCCACTATTTCTTTAAAAATAAAAATAAAAATAAAAAAGGAAAAGCAACAGAAAGCTTCACAGCCAACTTAGCAGGCAGTGGTCTATGGGTTGAGGGTGTCGGTGGTGAGTTTTCTTCAACTTGCCTATGCATTTGTCTTGGACTAAGGTATTAGCTGACCACAGCCTGAGCTGGCTGCCTTTCTATGGTAAGTGAATTCATTGCACTCTGCTGAAAGCTGGCTCTAGTGCATGGCCAATTGATGGCATGTCAGTGGCATTATTTTTATGAATGCAGGAATAATATCATGTAATTGGAGAACATCAAAACAAATGACCATCTATGGTGGGCTCCACTCACTGAGTTAGGAAATTAATGATGCCTTATTGAAGGAACATTGCATGAAGCTCTGTGGCATATGCCTTGGTGGTGCTACGTGATTTCATAGACCACAAACCATAATGATTCACTTTTCTCAGAGGTGCATTCATCTATGTCTAGTATTGATTCCTATTTATTGTTAACTAATTTGTGGGCTATGTCATTGTTTACATGAGTCAGAAAATGACCAAAAGAGGGAAAATAATACAAAATGAAGGATTTAAGGAATCTTCTAAAGAGATTAACAATGAAATTTACTCTTTGAATGTCTGGGTGCAGATCTGGTTTTTAAAGCAGAATTTCTGTCTGCTTCTTTAATCAATGGATTTATTCACTCATAGACATATGACACATATTGGTAGACATTCACCCTTCACCAGGCACTGTACTATGCTCTGAGCTGGGTACAAGGGTGAATTTTAAAAAATCTTGCCATTAAGGACTTTCTGGTCTTACGCAACATCTTATGCATCTGGTCTTATGCATGGGTGACTCATGCAACATCTCCCATCTTCTATGCCTTATAGTAAGTGTCAATGTCAGAATGTTGACATTAAATAAAACTCTATCATTCAGTTGAGAGTTGCTAAGAACCATAATTAAGATGGGAAAAATGCCATAGGCATTTAGAAAAAAGAGAGAAATATAACTCTTGGAAGACTGGCCTCCATTGGGCAGTCCTACTTTCTTACTTTCACTTCATTCTTAAAATGCCTGCTGCATTTGTTTGTTTGTCCTAACCATAGTATGACAATATTGATTCTCCTGTCCCCTCCCCACCTCCCCTCCCTCCCCTTCCCTCCCCTCTCTCTTTTTCTCCTTTCTCTTCCCCATTCTTCCTTTCCCTCTGCCTCCTCTCCTCTCTTCTCTTTTCTCCTCTCCTAGTTTTTTCTCTCTCTTTCCTCCATCTCTCTCTCTCTCTCTAATTCGATCTCTCTTGTGGACTCTCTATCTTTGTCTATCACAATCTCTTTCCCTGTCACTATTTCTCCTTTTCCTCTCAAAATGTTCTCATCTCTTTATTTAAATGTAAGACAACCTCTCTGTGTACCATCTACCTCTCTGGCCACAATTTTTAGTCTCCTATTTAAGGTCTACTTTCTTTGACAATCGTGGCTCCCAGAGTTCTAGCAAAGGTTCCCAGGTCTTTGAATACCACTTAATCTTAAAAGGCTAAAAACTGTATAATTTCATTTATAAGATATTCGAGAAAGGCAAGACTGTAGGGATAGGATGTGAATCAGAGACTGCCAATGGCTGAGGCTGGGGATAGGAACTAACTACAAATGGATATGAGAGAACTTTTTGGGGTGATGGAAATGTTACATGTTAATTGTTGTGATGGTTACACTACTGTATATTTGTCAAAATTTGGCTGTATGTGCATTTTACCTCAATAAGCCTGACATTAACAAAAAAAGAAAAAGGAAACAGGAAACCTGTGGAGAGGAGGGTATTCACATAATTTTTTCCACTCCTTGCTTTTTTTTTTTTTTTTTTGCGTGGGAAGACTCGGAAAATCTTCCCTTTTCCCATCACCCTCTTTATGTTTTACATTTAGTGCTCTTGACTAAAATTAGAACATTGTTTTGAGATTATAGACCAAGGAATCATAATTACCCAAGGATATTCTATGTATATGGGGTTCTCATTGGTAATCCCAAAAGGAGATGGCTAAAGCAAAAAGCACCTCTCAAATACTTCTAACTCAGTTATTTACATAACAGGGATGACAGCAGAATCTATGCAATCTCATTCTATACTGTCTGGCATTTTAGAGGAACTAAAGCAATAAAAATTTAACTGGCTTTTTTAAGCCCTGAAACGTTAGTAAATTTCCATGCCAGGTTAACTCATAGCTAAAGGGTTAGAGACATATTTTTTATGACTAGCAGTACTGAGGGAGAAGGGCTCCAGCTTACAATGGGAATTCAGTGTTTATAAACAAAGCCCAATGTTTTGATCCATTTCAGAAAACCTTTAAAAAAGAAAGACAGTACTTCTCTTTTTTTTTTGGATGTGATTTGAGTGTATGCTTGGAGAAAGTGGGATTTTCAAAATAGAAATGTATATATTCCCAATTCCATATTATACATCTTGTATTTTAAATGAGCCATGGAAATCTCCTTTCTCACTTCTGACAGACAGCACAAAACTGTTGAATGAACTTTGGGTTAGCATTCCAGAGATGCATATTTCCATCCAGCTCTGCCATGAAACTGGCTCTGTGACACTGGGGAGTGGGTGAGGAGGGCATCTCTGCCTCAGTTTATTTTTTCCATCTGGTTGGTCTGTAAATGAATGGGAAGTTGGATTACATGATCGCTGGGGGTATCTTCTTACATTCAAATACATTTTTCACAGCAGTTCAATACCCTGTTGTATTGTGGATTTTCATCACCACAGCCTTCCTCCTTGAATTCTCATACTTTTGAGTGTTCATACTTTCCCACCAAGATGGCCTGTGTTTATCCCTAATGCATTCCTGGGCACCATGGTGTCCTGACCTTCTATGGCTCTTGCAACCTGGGTAGCTGCCACTTGTAGCAATCAATAGAAGGTGAAGATACTGTCAAGCACAAAGACTTTCCAAAGCTTATGTTCAGCTTTCTCAAGTAGTATTCTTCAGCATCTTGACCTATGGCATACTGACTTTCATAATTAATTGAGATTTCAGAATTTAGAATACATGTTTTAAAAGGAAAAATGCTTTTTAGTTTAAAAGCATTTACATTAAGTTGTATATATTATATGTATTTTCTGAATCAGGATGTCGTTTGTCTGTGTAAGCTTTAGCTATCAGGATGCATTTTAGGTAAGAACAATTGGTTTATTGATGAGTCTATGGTAAATGTGAAAGAACTAGTAAGAAATTAGGAAACTCAAATATATTGCTCTGAAATAATTACTTCATAAAATATTTGTAATGATGGAAACATCAAGATTGAGGAAACATGAGTTTATTTATCTTCCATTCAATTTCTGGTCAGACCAAATTATTTTTATTTAAGAGTGTATTAGATACTTGCACTATCAGAGAGTGTTGTGTGTATTACCAGGCATTGCTGTGCAATGAGAATGCCTTGTGCTGTGGGATTCTGGTCTGGAAAGACATAAGAACAGAGATGACTTCCCAAAGATTTTTGATGCTGTACTGTAATTCTCCTAAATTATTTGAGATATTTTCATTTGTTTCCCAACTGTAAGATCCTCAGTGAAAGAGATTCTACACTCTTGCCAGTTGAAGAGCCAATTTCTCTTATCAGGAAGTTCCTGATAAATTGGATATCTCCTGCTTCTACTTACTTCAGCTTCTTCTTGCTCAGCTTTAAGTGGGAGTACAGAACTGAAGGGAAAGTTTATTGTTCTTTCAGTAGTAATCCCTCACAAAATAAAGCAATCTTGGGAAAATGCACACTTCAGCATCAATCTGGGTAATCTGAGCTTAGAGGGAGAGCAATTAAAACAAAAAAAGAGAAAGTGAGAAAAAATATAAGATAGTTTTAGAATTAATGACTGCATTATTATTTAACACATTAAGAAAGGGATCTAAGTTGTAAGAGTTTGTCTAATGGGTATGGGTTGAGAGTATGTACCTTACTAGGTGCTGGCAAGACACGTGGGAAATATAAAATAGTGGAACCATGATAAATAGGAAGTTGGCTGGGTATTATTTTGGAAGAAATAAAGTGTTGGGAAGAAACAAAGTCATTTGTAAATTCAAGAACCATAAATGCAAGGAGATGGTTGAAGTATCTTAAAAAGAAGAAGTCCATGGCAGGAAGAAAAAGGCCAGGGATTGTGCAGGAATTACCACACATGAACTTGCTGAACAAGATTCTTTCATGTCAAGTGGTATTACATTTTTATCATCTTGAAGGAATTTGGATCTGATGGTGATGAATGTCACATTCTCTTTCCTAAAAACCATAAAATGGAAACAACACAATGCAAAGGCTCTGGATTAATTATTTTGTGCATCATTAAGTTCTTCACAATTAGAACCCCCCTCTTCCACATCTCTCAAGCTGATTATGCATTACACAGTAGGTGATGGCTGTGCAACAGTGGAAAAATTGGCACAACTACAAGGCCTTTCTTATCTTTTCTTTTTCCCATAGCCAACTATTCATTTACAAGGTAGGTCTAGGTCTCTGGTGCAACTCTCTTGGGATAACTTATGTTGTATGAATAATCCTTTTCACATGTTTCCATTTATCTTTTCATTCACTCAGTAAGTGTTTACTTGATGTCTAATAGGTTTTAGGGTCTCCTCTAGCCAGAGATAAATCTTAAGTGCTTTTGTCTTATATTTTCAGACTATCAGTCCTTTTAAACATTTATTTTAAAAGTCATGGTAGGAAGCACCTTGAATCCCATGACATAAAACACATTTATTTGTAGATTAATCCACTACTAATTCAGTCATGTAGTAAATATTTATGGAAAACCTCTTGGAAGCCAGGAACTGGCCTTGGTGGTGAAAACCCAGCAAAGAGCAGAGCAGAGATGTTTCCTGCACTCATGGTAGTTCTTATTCTTGTATACATGATAGAGGTTTAAGCTAGAGAAAGGACGGACAGTGTTGGTTTGGAATGTGTGTGTGAACAGGAGAGAAGGAGAGGATGCCATTGAAAGGTTATGGTGGAGATTTTCTTGAGTGTGTAAACTTTGAATTTGTTGATGCTTCTTAACAAACCTGTGCCCAGGTAAAAATTCACAACACTCCGCGAAGGAGCTTAGGCTCTAGAATGGGATATTTATTTTAAAAGTAGTCCGATTTAGTCTGTTGATTGATTCATGCTTCTCAGTCTCATTATGGAAAGACACTTTTCATAATCATGTCATGGTCCAGTCTTTGTGCCTCTCTCCAAGTTGTCATTGTCTTCCACCATTTCAAGATATTTAAAATTAGACATTTAATATTGTAATCTCCAGTAGGTATAGTAACATTTGATGCCTTCTGATTCAGAGTTGGAAGGGGCCCTGAGTGTGTGATTGTCCAGAGCTTATCATTCAAAGTATTAATAAACTGTATGTCAGATTCAATAAGTGGTAAGAACATGGGTTTGATGATCAGATGTGTTTTCAAATAGTTCCTCTTACTAATGGCACATTCATGGAGAAGCCTCAATATGTATATTGGTAAGTGGGAATAATTAGATCTACTTTTCAAGGTTCTCATGAGAGATAAATGAGAAAAACAATGCAAAGCAATCAGTCCAGGATATTCACCTTTCACCATCAAGCTATGATGACTTTGCAAAACAAAACATAACAAAAAGGTTATTTGCTTTCTTAAGAAGCAAAATGCTTACCTTGACACAGAATCAGCCCAAACTTGTTTTTGTTTCTGTTTGATTTTTTTTTTTCAAGCATAAGGTCGTTTGCTCTTAAATTTAATGGAAAGTATAGCAAACAAACAAACAAACACAAACAAACAAAAAAAACTCAGCTTGTTTCAATGCAAGTTCTCCAAGAATAGATGGGGCCATAATCTGGTAACTTCCCTAAGCAAATACCAATAGCTGGGCAACTCCAAAGCTCAAAGTGAATAGAATGACTAATTTGTGACATCCTCGCAATGAATATTGCTTTTACTTTATTGTTGAGTGTGTGAGATTAACTTCTAACCTGGGAGAGTTTGTCCTTGTAAACTGATGCAGAGCACGTATTTGTGTTTGGCACAGAGCGTAAAGATACATACATCACTTTCATTTTGTCTTAAGGCAGGATGAAAAGGGCCACACAGAGAGGATTAAGATTCAGGATGAAAAAAAAAATCCTTCAACATCTTGGCTGCTCCTTCTCTCACCAGTTAGATCCATTTCTCTTTAAACATTTGGAAGAGGATAGAAGTTGTCATCACTCATCTATTTTTGGGAAGTAGCCTCATATTAACATCCAGGTGGGTTAGGTTGGAGAAAACAAAGAAATCTTCCTTCAGAAATGAACCTAGAATATTTATCCTGCCTGGGTCTATGCAGACCTCTTAAAGCTACATTTGCAAAACAAACACTTTACTGGACCAGAAATTCTGACATCCTGTACACTTCACAATACCACATTCAGCATCTGGTTCTCAGCTGACCACACTGTAAATCAGACAGAAGATGCAGCCCACTTAAGAAACCAGTGAAGAAGGTTTTCTGTTTTTTATTTGTTTGTTTGTTTGCTTTTGTTTTAATGGGCAAAGGAGAATGCCAAAGAGAAATTCCCATATCCTACCATGATGCTTAGTGGGTCAAAATTCCAAATTGGATGTTTTCTCTTGCCTCGCTTAAAGCAACTAAATAAATAAGCATGTTCCAGTTATAAACAACGTTTTATTAGCCTTTTGGAGTCTTGATTTTCTATTCCTGGCACCAGAATTTTGTACTTAACATACCATTAAATAACTCTCTACTTAAAAAAAAGTATATGAGCTGCTTATAAGTTACTATATAGTTGTGCATGACCAAGAAAATACCAGAATTACGCAGGCACAGCAGGAAGTTAACAATGCAGAAGATAACCATGCTTGGTTATAGATAATGCATTCAGTGCTTTAAATAGCAGTTTGCCATCCATGTGTCACTTCACACCAGATGGTTGGAAGAGCACAGGACATGTTTTTTTTTATATTAAAAGGGTACATATAAAAATCTGTTAATAGCAATGCAGTGAAAAAAGAAAAAAGTTCTATAATTTAGGATAAGTGAGTCTTTGTCAAATTACCTTCATCTATAGCAAAGCTTTTTTAAAATGTATTCAGTAAGTAAAAATATTCCGTTTAATGAAATATCAAATGAAATTGTGATATTAAGCTTTTTTAGAGTTTTTAGTAGGGACCTGCTTTTGAGCCCAGTGCTCAGCTTGAACAGGTTAATTGAGCCTTCTGGGACAAATCTCGGCATTGGTTATATTATTATTTCATTTTTAATTCCAAATCTCAGGAGAAAAGTTACTGTCACTCCAGCAAGAGAGTACAAGATGTACGTGAAGGTGGAACTTATTGTTTACTGCTCTCCACATGTTGACATCCTGCCCGCTGCAGACTTATAGGAATATTAATTATGTTCCTTAACCTTCGATGTGTTAAAATAGCATCTGAGTGAAAATATAAGTTTCTGCAAAGCACAAGCATTACTAATTGGGTTCTGTACTTTTAAACGGTGGCTAACGCAGAACAGACTGGGATGATACATAATGGCCTAGAAAAGTGGTTCTCAACTGGGGTGATTTTGCCCTTCATCTCCAGGGGACTTTTGGTAATACCTAGAGGCATTATTATTTGTCACAAGTGGAGGGACTGCTGACTGGCAAGGATGCTGCTAAACCTCCTACAATGGTGTGGGACAGCCTCCCTCAACAAAGAATCATCAGGTGGGGCCCTGTGATGATTAATTGTATGTGTCAATTTGGCTAGGCTATAGAACTCAGTTACTTAATCAAACAGGAATATAGGTGTTGCTATGGAGATATTTTGTAGATGTGGTTGATACCTACCATTAGCTGACTTTAAGTAAAGCAGATGACCCTCCATGATGTGGTGGGCCTCACCTAATCAGCCAAAGGCCTTAAAAGCAAAACCTGAGGTCCCAGGATGGGAAATTAGTCAGATGTATAGAATACAGAATAAGATTTTGTCATTTGCAACAACATGGATGGAACTGGAGAACATTATGTTAAGTGGAATAAGCCAGGCACAGAAAGACAAACTTCACAGGTTCTCACACATTTGTGGGAACTAAAAATTAAAACAATTGAACTCATGGAGTTAGGGAACACATTGATAGTTATGAGAGGCTGGGATGGGTAGGGGGGAGTTGGGGGAAGTGGGGATGGCTAGTGGGTATAAGCATATAGTTAGATGGAGTGAATAAGATCTAGTATTTGATAGTACAATAGGATGACTATAGTCAACAATAATTCACAGCACATTTAAAAAATAGCTAAGAGTATACCTGTACTACAGGCATACAAGTTGACTATAGTCAACAATAACTCCCAAGTTGGGAGGCGAGGCATGAGAATCATTTGAGAATCATTTGAGCCCAGGAGGCAGAGGTGTCAGTGAGCCAAGATCACACCACTGTACTCCAGGCTGGGTGGCAGAGTGAAAAAAAAACAAAAACAAAAAAACAAAAAAAAAACCAAATAAACAAAAAAACTAAGAGTATAATTGGATTATTCCAAACACAAAGAAGTATACCCCATTCGCTGTGATGTGACTATTACACATTGGATACCTGCATCAAAATACCTCATGTACCCCATAAATATAAACACTATGTACCCATAAAAATTAAAAATTAAAAAAATTATATATCTATAATTATATGTATGTGTATATATATATTTCTCTTTCTCTGGAGAACTCTGCTATGGACTATTTGTGGCCCCTCAAAATAATTTATATATTGAAGCCTAAATCCTCAATGTGATGGTATTTGGAGATGGGGGTTTTTGGAAAGTGATTAGGTCATGAGGATGGAACTCTCACAAACGGGGTTAGTGCCCTCATGAAAAGAGACAGGAGAGCTCACGCTCTGTCTCTGCCCTTTGCTATGTGATTACACAGCAAGAAAATGGCCATTTTCAAACCAGGAAGCAGGCCCTCTCTAGACACCAGATCTGCTGGCACCTTGATCTTGGACTCTGCAGCCTCCAGGAATAGGAGAAATAAACGTTTGCTATTAAAGGCACTCAGTCTATGGTAATTTGCTATAGCAGCCTGAATGGCCTAAGGCAGATCTTGACTGATGAAGTCCCAAATGTCAATACAGCCAAGGTCAGAAATGCTGGTCTAGGGACAAAAACAGACCTTCAGGCAGTTGGAAGACTGCAGTTTTGATCTGCCTTTGTATTCCTGCAGCTGGCCACATACTCCACATAGAGCCTTCTCTAGACCACACAGGTGCTGTCTTCTAAACTGTTGCAGCAGTTTTCTATGTAGGGCCTAATGACCTAAGAACCCCTAAGATCTGGGTCTCCATGGTTAAAGCCCTTCACTCAATGAGACTTGGTGAGGTGCAAATATCATTCCTCACCTTCCTGTTCTTTGGGAAGGATACATTAGAAGCAGCAGCTCAAATCAAATCTCCCCCTTTTCTTTTTCTCCCTTGTATATGATGACTCCATTTCTCTGATCCCTGTGGCACTTTTCTAAATTGCCATCTAAACAACATATTAATGTTATTTCCAGATGTTGCCTTATATATAATTCCAGACTTAAGGTGATACAGCCTTTCATCAAGAAAGACTAGTCTTCGCCATCCTCCACAGGTTTTTTTAAAAATAATAACCCATACTATACACACACATGTACATACACATACACACATATGTATGCACACCACACACACATACTCTACACACACACACACATTCACACATACATACACACACGTACGCACACCACACATACATATACACATATACATACACACATACACATAAACACATACACACATATATGTACTAACACCACACACACATATTCACACATACATACACACATATATGCATATATACATACACACATACATACACATAAACACATACACATATATGTACTAACACCACACACACACACATACCTTGCACATGAGATGTGCAAATGTAGGGATGCTGTCTTTAAGTTTTGAACTTGAAGTTGCTGGTCTAGGATGTTACATGAAAAGCTTAGAAACTCCTGGGATAATTTTTCAGCCTTTGGGATTGGGTTTGAGAAGTGGTTCAGCAGAGGAGCCGAGCCTGCCGGGCTTAGTGTGCATAAATGCGTCTTTGTCTGTGGAATCCTCTAAGTTCAACCATTGTCTGAGGGAAATCTGAGAGTGGGAAGGACAGGACTAAGAGGATCAAACATGTGTGGTGTCGCCTTCATGGTGATCTGTGTTCCCCTCCGTCTTTCTGCCTGAGGCCCTGTCTTGACAGCTGCCTGTCGCGGTGCGCACCAAACCCTCCGTGAATCAAAGTGGAACTTGTCAAAGGGGCCTTTTTGTGGGGTTAAAGGCGATTGGCCTTTTCTAGCTTGGTGGGCCTCATGGAAACAGAAATGAAGTTCCCCCTCAGGCTACCTCCAGCTGCCAAAGTGAGCAGAAAGCATTGCTGTGGCCAGGGCAGGGTGCGGCCTGGGGCCGTGAGACCCCGATCCAGCTGGAGCCTGCCCCTCACTGGCACTAGGCGTGCATCAGAGAAGTGAGCAAGAGTGGCTGCGGCAGCAGAAATGGGGCATGCAGCCGGCGTGGCCTGGGGCCAGTGAGCACGGGGGGCTCAGTCCTCCTGGGCCGCGGGCTCATCTCCCGCACAACACCGCGTTGTCCTCTCAGAACAGCTGTTTTCATTTCCCCCTCCTTCCTGGAGTGTCATCCAATTATCACTCCCACACACTTCTTGCAGCTGTACTTTATGGTTGACAAACGTTTTTGCTTTATTGTTCAGGGAGAGCTCCAAACATGAAAAACAGCCGATCATTTATCAAGAGGTTTGAATACAAAATATGCAGCAAGAACCCAGACTGGCTTTAGAGGTGACAGTCAGCAGCACCGAGGCCTGTCTTCTGGAGGTGTGACCTGTTCAAGTTCAGCCACAGCTTACTGGGGGACAGAGTGTTTTGTGAAAGAGCTAAAATAAAGTATTTTTTTTCTTTCTTTTTTTAAAAAATGCTTTTCTAAAAATGCTTTGTGCAAGTAACAGAAAGGTGAAAATTATTCACTGTGGTTGGAGCCCGTGAAAAATACGGGGCAGCAGGTTGGTGCAGTCGCAGGAAGGGGATGGCTCCACTCCTGGGGTGTCTAACTGTCCTGTTCGCTCGGTACTGAGGAGTTTCCGGGGACGTGAGACCTTCAGTGCTAACAGTGGGACAGTTGGCTGGTTACCCTCTAGCCACTTCTCTCAACTGGCAGAAGGGAGGCTTGTATCCTGGTTTAGATTAAGTCAAAGACAGTTTCTAAACAAAGTAGCTTTAGGGTAAACAGATTTTTCAGTGTGCTTTACCGAGGTCCTGGGGATATCACTCATAATTTTTAAAAGGCTCAATCACTTGAAAAGTCGCAGCTTGCTCCTACGTTCAGACTATCTGCACCACATAGCTAAATGTTTGCATAGGGCTTAGAAAAATTTGGAGAAGAAAAACTGTGCCCTTTGAGTTCTGGGAGAGAGAGAGGAAAAAGATCACTAGCAAGAGATGTAAGCATGTGTTAATTGGTGGTGATGGTTGCATTTGGTTTCCATTGCTTGTGTGCTGTAGAAAAACACAACAGGCAAGCACAGAGCGACAAGTGCAGTGGGAGCAGCGGAGTGGGCAGGACGCGTTGTTTTGCTTTTAAAAGATAAATCATCAGTATGCATGGGAAAGGAGCAGCGGTCGGCGGGAGGGTAACCTCGTGAAAGGTGGAATGATATCAGCCTGGCTACCCAACTATGCATCCTTTCTGTGAAGAGAACATGACACAGCTGTTCCGAGGCCTGAGTAGGAGATTAACACGGCAGAAATCACAGTGGCATGTGTGCATTACTTTACCGTTTGCAAAGTACTTTCACCCACTTTATCCTTGTTCGTCCTCACTGCACACCCTGAGACGTGGGGCAGGCAGGGCAAAGATTAGTAACTTCATTCTTAGAAATGGGGATGCCAGCTGGGTGAGGAGCTTGCTTCAGATCACATGGCTAATTAAATCAGAGAGCCAGTACTGAGTCCTGCTCTTCTGGACCCTATTCCACTAGAAAGTTTAACATTTTAAAGGTTGTCAGGGTGAATACAAAACCATGGAAAATACATACTAGTAGAACCTTCTTGACATAGGGCTCTATCTTCCCAAGTTAAGGTGTAAGAACAAAATCTAGAATAAGAAGAGGCGCAGCTTCACATAGCAGGAAGAGCCATAGTTTAAAATTGAAGGTCAACTCTGCAAAAGCCCTAGAATGGCGACCTTGAGCCATTATTCCATCTCTTTGACCTTCGGTTTCCTTGTTTGAAAAATAAGCAATATGATGGCTTCCGGAAGGGTTGCTGTGAGAATTAAAGAAGACATTGTAGGTAAAATGCCAATTTAACACTGAAAAAATTGTTATTTTTTTACTCTTATTACTATGTTTACCAATGCAAATATGGCAAGCAAAAATGAATTTGGATGAGTTAGTTGAAAACAACTGCTGTGGTAACAAGAGGATGCTTGAATGTCCTAATGCAGGGTGTGGCTTTTTCCAAACACTTCTCCCACTAGCAGGCAACATTCCTGTCCGGCCCAAGCCACCACCGCTAAGAAGAAAGAGTCCCACTCTGCTGTATGGCCTCTAAAATACCCAAAAAGGAAGCATCAGAGACTTTGAGGGCAAAACGTCAGGACAGCAGGCCACACAGAAATATGGACAAGTGACAGTGACACTAATATTCCTGAATGTCATTGTGACATTCAGTTTAGCCCTGCAATGCAAATGGTTCTGTCACATAAGACAATGAGTTAGAAGTTAGCCAGAGGATAAAATTAAATTCAGAGTCGCTCATCAGCTATGAACAATGTTACCTGTTCACTTGATTCTGTGTTGAAGGTGAATGTGGCTGCCATAGCCTTAGTAGGTTCTTCAGAAAGAATCTACTTTAAACAAATTAACACACTAAAGACTTCCTTTGGCTTTGAACTTTATTCAACCCTAATACCACTCTAATGGACAATCAGGATTACTTTTAAGAAAGTAGTCGTCGAATATATGTATTTAACTTAGCGATTTTCTTTCCTTCAAAGGCATGTAACATCCTGAAACAGAAGGTGCCTCAGGTCAACTGGCTAGTCTAGTTCATTCAAAAAAGATGGTTGGCTCTGCTATTATAAAAATTCCCCAGATTTCCAAAGGGGTTTATAATTTGCAAAGTGCATTTTTGTTAGTGAATGTCAAGAAGGTCCGTTGTATAGCATTTTGTTCTCTAAAATCTATTTACCTCATGAACATTTTCAAGACTTCTCCTAACCTAATGTGAAATAAAATCTAGACACAACAAATTAATGATATTTGAAATATAAATGCTGTAAACTCAGATTTTTGCCCTTATCTCATTCCTCTATTACTTTCATAAAATGATTTACTCTCTTGCCAGATCGCTTTTGTTCTTTTGCAAAGTTAGAAGCCTGTGCTTCACAAGCTCTGCTATCATGATGACTTTATCTCTAAGGTCTTACATTTGGTTTTAATTTCTTCTACTTTTCTTTTTTAATTGGACTTTCTGCTCCACCTCTTTAAAATCACATTGTTCCCACACTTTCTTTGACACTTTGCTTACCAACCGACTTGCAGGCTTTCATAGTATGATACATTAAGAGCTCTCCTGTGGGCTGTAACCTCTCTTGTTTCCTGGAGCTGTGGATAGGGAGGGGCTGGATCGGAAAGATTAAGTTCAAATCCAGGCTCTGCCTCTGAGCAGTCGATGACTTTCTGTAAGTGACCCAACTGATCTCATCTACAGCATGATAGGCTGCATCAGGGGCCATTCTTTGTCCTACCCTCTGCCACACCCTCAGTAACCTTGTCATGCCCACCCACTCTGACTCTGGGCCTGGTCCTATGACTTGCTATAAACAATAGGATGCTAGCGGAGGCTTGAAAACGCACCTGCACATTCCTACTTGCAATCTTTCTCAATGCCATTGCCACAGAAGGACATGTCTGAACTAGGCTGTTGAGGGATAAGACATGTGAACCCCACCTGAGTTGCTCTAGATCTAGCTCAGTCCATCCTGGAACAGCTGCCATCTGGTCTGTCCCCTAAACACAGGGCTCTAGCTTACCTACATTTGTTCACATATACTTGAGCAGGTTCAGCCCTTGTGCATGGGGCCTGACCCAGAACAGCTTCTCCTTGCACACTCCTCAGCACAATTATTGCTATTTTCCACTGAGATTGTTTAGCTGGTAACTTGCAATTCTTGTGGCAATATAGAACTGAATCACTCTGGTTCCTCAACTTTAGATATGTAAAATATTTGTGACTACTTCAAAAGTTATAGAAGATGAAATGCTAACATGCATATAAAGCACTTCAGCTGGGGCCCGCCATATAGTACAGGCCTGGTAAATATTAGTTCTCACCATTCAGAGACCAGGGCCTGCCATGACTCCTTCCAGTCTTGACTTTGTTGCACCTTTCTTTTGGATAGATTCCTTCCTCTGAATGTATATTTCTTTTCATTGGAAAGCGAGTTATTTTGTTAAGCATGCCATATATATCAACTATGACTTAATTGTAATTAATCATTTTTTTAATCATTTTAAAGATGATGAGGTTACATTTTTACTTCATCCTTGATAGTTACAACAGGTATAGACTTCCTTTGATATTCCATTATTCATAACTCCAAGATTTGCCTTTGTAGATACTTGGTCATCTCTAATCTGTTAACTTCTGTTCATGCTATTTTGAAAGTTTTGTTTTGATTTGCTTTTTACAACATCTTTGCTATTATTTCAGTTCTAATCTCTTTTCAACCAGGCATGTCAAATTGAAGGTTTGTCCTTCACCTGTTTTTCCACTCCAACTCTTAGGATTAGGCCACAAAATGTAAATGTAAAACAACTTCCATTGATCATGTTGAATTCCCTCTCTCCAATGGCAGGTGAACCCTAAATGGTCAGGCTGCTGGCAGCATTAAGAACTAGGATCAGAGCTTAAACCAGAAATACACACACCAGCCATTGCAACACAAAGGAATCAGTTCCTATACAGCTCACACATATTTTTTCAGAAGACAGAAATATGCTCATCTCAGGATGGTACCTACTCATAAATGTCTGACTAGGTATGTGCTATAGACCGAATGATTTGTTCCCCACAAGCTCACATATTGAAGCCAAGTTCTCTAATGTGATGGTATTTGAAGGTGGGGCCTTTAAAAGGTGATTAGGTTATGAGGGCAGATCCCTTATGAATGAGACTAGTGCCCACACAAAAGAGACCCCAGAGAGACCCCTCACTCCTTCCACCATGTGAGGACATAACGAGAAGACGGATGCTTATGAGCTAGGAAGGGGTTTCTCTGCAGGTGTCTTGGTCACGATCACAGCCTCCAGAGCTGAGAATAATCAAATTTGGTTATTTATAAGCTTCCCAGTTTATAGCATTTTGTTACAGCAGTGCAAATGGGCTGAGACAGTATGTGATTTAACACCTTTGATTTTCTGGTTTCCCTAACAGCTCCCTTGAGTCATAAGATTAATGCAAGACAGAGGTAAAGTGTCAAGAAGTAGTTCAAGGGCAAAGTGGAGAGAAGCCTCAAGTAGATATCCTAACAGGAATGAAGAAGAAGACCTGCTTGTGACTGGGCATGGTGGCTCAGGCCTCTAATCTCAGCACTTTGGGAGGCCAAGGCAGGCAGATAGCTTGAGCCCAGGAGTTTGAGAACAGCCTGGGCAACATGGCAAAACCCTGTCTCTACAAAAAATACAAAAATTAGCTGGGCAAGGTGGCACATGCCTGTAGTTCCAGCTACTTCAGAGGCTGAGGTGGGAGGATACCTTGAGCCAGGGAGGCAGAGGTTGAAGTGAGCTGAGATTGTGCCAATGTGCTCCAGCTTGGGCAACAGAGCAAAACTTTGTGGGAAAGGAAAGAAAGGAAGAAAGGAAGAAAGAAAGAGAGAAAGAAAGAAAGGAAAGAGAGGAAGAAAGAAAGGAAAGAGAGGAAGAAAGAAAGGAAAGAAAGAAAGGAAGGAAGGAAGGGAGAAAGAAAGAAGGAAAGAAAGAAAGAAAGAAAGAAAGAAAGAAAGAAAGAAAAGAAAGAAAGGGAGAAAGAGAAAAAGAGAGAGGGGAGGGGAGTGGAGGGGAGGGGAAGGGAAGGGAAGGGAAGGAAAGGGAAGGAAAGGAAAAAGGAAAGGAAAGGAAAGGAAAAGAAAACAAAACTTGCTGGAAGCAGAGAGAAAGACAGATAAACTGGTGACAGATAAACAGAGAAAGACAGATAAACAGTAGTGAGTGATTTCTTTATGGTACCTGCAGGCATAAATTAATTAAAACACATATAGAAATGTATTCTCATAATAATAACTCCAATATAGAAGGAGAGTAACATTATTTCCAGAATATCCTGTTGACCAAGTCAGGGAAATCTATAATGTGGTTTTAAAAGTTTTTAAATATAAAACTGAAAATGGCAATAAACTGGCTAATAGACTCACTCAGCTGATCTCTCCTCTTAATGATATCAGATATTCAGGTCTCACAAAATAAACAGAGTTTGTTGGTGGCATTTTAAACACTGACATACATAATCTATGAAACAAACTTTTCTAGTTAGTGACTAGAATAGTCTGGTTTTCTGCTTTGGATTCATCCATTCACCAGTCATTGGGCAAGATAGTTTTCATTAGCTTCCTCCATTGTCAGCACTATCTAGGCATCCGAAATGCAAAGGACTATAAAACACAGTCCATTTTGCTCTATGTGCTCATTGTGAGCAGCTGGATTCAGGCATGAAAAGTCAACACAGCAAAATATTACAGGAGCTGTGGCAGCAGCATGTGCAGAGCCCAGTGGACGCCCGTGGAAGGAGGCTTACGGTGTGGAAGGCCAGGGCCCTCCTTGCACAGTGGTGAGAAGTAAACAGCTGTTGCAGGTGGCATTCTTGGCAGAAGGCGTTCCTGGCAGAAGGAGCAGTACAAGCAAAGGTATGAGAGATGTGGGGAAAGGAGCGGCGTGACAGCTGGAAGTGGAAACTTAGCATGTTGCAAGAATGTGGTTGGAAGGAGGACTGCTGAGACAAACCACAGTAGCTAGAATACAGAGGGCTTTGTGTGTCATACCAAGGAGTTTGCACCCATCCTCCAGGCAACGGGAGCCATTCCAAGTTTTCAGTCAGGGTCAGCGTGATCAGACTTGTGTTTGGAAAGTGACTTTTGTACCAGGCAGAGAATGAGTTGGAGAGACATGAGTCAAAAGACCAGCTGAGAAACCAATTATTTAAGAGAAGTATGGTGAGGAACTGTGCTAAGATAGTAAGCAGCTAAGTTCACTGTTATTACTCATTTAGACAAATAATTAAGAACATCTAAAATGCATATAGCTGTACTAAATACTAGAGTGTATGAAGAAGAATATGACCATAGTTCTGCCATCATTAAGATTACAATCTGGCAAAGCAGATACTATTAACACTACACAGGCTATACCAGGGGATGACGTGTAACCTGACAGAAGAGGCAGTATGAACAGCTGTAGAGATTCAGATGGGAAAGTGAATACATCCTGTTGGGTCAACCAGAAAAAATGATTTGTGAATATTGTGGAATATCAGACTGGCTTTGAAAGAAGAGTGAGCTTTTTTCGGGGAACATTGTGGAGGAAAACTCAACAAGTGAGGTAACAGCATGAGAAAAAGGCATCAGGGCATATGCATAGCCCACTTTTGATGAGCAGTGAGCCACCCTGTTGGTACTTGTAGAGGAGATGTGTGAACTGAGACTGGAAAGGGAGTTGGTGCCATATGGTGGAGGCTCTGAAATGCAAGAGTGAGCAATTTGTACTTAACTTGGTCTATCATTGGGAAGCACTGAAGGTTCTAATGAAGGAAGGGACATACTACAAGCTACCTTTGAGAAAGCCTTATCTATCATCACTGGATAGAATGAATTAATGACAGGGAGACCAGAAAAAAGCTATTGGCGTTAATGTGAGATCACAGAGGCCAGAATCTAAAAGATAAACAGGAAAGGGAAGGAGGGGCTCGGGAGTAGAAGTCAATGCTGTGAGTCTTAGTGATGGGTTGGGTGTGGAGGATTGGGGGTGGGGGCTGAGTCAGACATAGCACAGACATGTTGAGCTTGAATGACTGAGGAAAAATTAGACCCACAAACAGAAATAAGGAAGTGAGAAAAATGGGATTTTGGGGGAAGAATTTAATTTAGGTCAAATGGCTGGCAGGACACCCAGTTAGAATTCAGTAGTTCTCAAGCAGGGCAATTTTACCACTCCCCTACCCCACCCCACAAGGGACATTTGGGAATGTCTGTAAACACTTTGGTTGTCCCATCTGGAGCCAGGGAGTGCTACTGATATCTAGTGGGAAAACATCCTGTGAGGCACAGGGCAACCCCAACCACAAAGACTCATCTGGCCCAAAATGTCAATAGAGTTAAGGTGGAGAATCCCTGAGCCAGATGTTTCTAGTAGAATAACAGAAATGATACTTAAGGCAGTCAAGATTTTGGAAATCACTGATTAAACAATATAAATTATAGATAGAAATTATTGTGAAGGTAGGCCCAGGAGTTATCTATCTAGAATCTACTGTTCTTTACTACTGTTGCTCCTGGGCTACAAACCTGTACAGCATGCGACTGTATGGAATACTGTAGAAAACAGTAGTAAAGAAGATGGATAAATTTGACTTCAGAATTCTACCCTTGAAAACCCCACCTCTAAGGGAAGGAGACAAAAAAATGGAGCCACATAGCAGACAGAGATAGAGGCACCAAAGAAACCTGAGAGCAGTGGGCGGTGGTGGTGCCGAGGAGCTGGTGCCGACAGTCCCGGGAAAGGCAGCAGGGGGCTAGGAAGAACACACGGGGATGCAGAAGTCAGGCTGTCCCTCAGGGGATCCATGGTAACCCCCTGCTAGCTGCACCATCTTGGACAAGTTACTGGCTTCTATGTTTTAGCTTCCCCATCTTGAAACTGCAAGAACAATGCTCACCTTGAGGGACTGTGAGGATTAGGTTTCCTTTATATGGCTATGCATCATATAATGATAATGACATACATAACAGTGGTGCCGTAAGATTCTAATGGACCTGAAAAATTCCTATTACTTAGTGATGCTGCAGCCATTGCACCATTGTAGCACAACTCACATGCTTGTGGTGACGTCGGTATAAACAAGCCCACTGTGCTGTCAGTCATGGAAAAGTCTAGCACATACAGCTATTAATATATAAAGCTCGTAATACTTGATAATGATAATAAATGACTGTGTTAGTTGCTGGTTTACCTATTTACCACACTACATGGTTTATTGTTATTTTAGGGTGTATTCCCACTATTTATTAAAAAGAAAGTCACTGTAAAGCAGGCTCAGGCAGGTCCTTCAGGAGGTATCCAGAGGAAAGCATTGTTATCCCAGGAAATGACAGCTCCATACGCGTTACTGCCCCTGAAGACCTTCCAGTGGGACAAGACGTGGAGGTGGAGGACGGTGATATTGATGACCCTGACCCCGTGTAGGTCTAGGATAATGTGTGTGTTTGTGTTTTTATTTTTAACAAATCAGTTTAAAAACTAAAAAATAAAAAATCTTAAAAGTGAAAAAAGGTCATAGAATAAGGATACAAAAAAAGAAAATACTTTTTGTACGGCTGTACAATATGTATTTTAAGCTGTTATTACAAAAGAGTTAAAAGTTTTAAAAATTTAAAAATTTATAAAGTAAAAATGTTATAAGCTAAGGTTAATTTATTATTAAATAAAGAAATTTTAAAAATGAATTGAGTGTCGCCTAAGTGTATGGAGTTTATAGAGTCTGCAGTAGGGTACAGTCATGTCCTAGTCCTTCACATTCACTCACCACTCACTCACTGCCTCTCCCAGAGCAACTTCCAGTCCAACAAGCTCCATCTGTCGTAAGTGCCATATAGATATACCTTCTCTTTTTGTCTTTCATACTGTGTTTTTAACTGCATCATTTCTGTTTAGATATGTTTATTTTAGAATCACAAATACTTTTCATGATGCTGTAGTGAACTACGGTATTCCATACAGTCGCATGCTGTACAGGTTTGTAGCCCAGGAGCCACAGGCCATACTATATCTCCTAGGCTATACCAAATCTCACGTCTAATTTTAATCCTCAGTGTTAGAGGTGGGGCCTGGCGGGAGGGGATGGGATCATGGCGGCAGATTTTCTCCTTTGGTGCTGTTCTCACGATAAGAGTTCTCACACAATCTGAATGTTTAAAAGTGTGCGGCACCTGCCCGCTCTCTCTCTTCTTCCTTCTCCAGCCATATAAGGCCTACTTGCTTCCCCTTCAACTTCCACCATGATTAAAGCTGAGCAGATGCTGCCATGATTAAAGCCGAGCAGATGCTAACATGCTTCCCGTATAGCCTGCGGTACTGTAAGCCAATTAAACCTCTGTTCTTTATAAATTACCCAGTCTCAGGTATTTCATTATAGCACTGTGAGAATGAACTAATAGGCTGTCTTCTAACTATATGTGTATATATAGCTATCTTTTATCTCTCTCTCTCTCTTTCTCTCTGTATCTCTTTTGCCTACCTATCTATCTAGTTATCTACCTATCTATCTGCAATGATTAATTTTATGTATCAATTTGGCTAGCCTATGCTAGCTAGTTAACTGGTCAAATATCAGTCTACATGCTTCTATGAGGATATTTTATAGATGTGATTAATGTTTAAATCAAGAGACTTTGAGCAAAGCAGATGACTTTCCATAATGTGTGGGTGAACCTTATCTAATCAGTTGCAGGCCTTCAGAAAAAAGACCGAAGTCCCCAGAAGAAGAAGGAATTCAACTTCCAGACTGCCTTTGGACTCAAGACTGCAACATGAACAACTGCCAGCATTTCCAACCTACTGGCCTGCACTGCAAATTTTGAACTTGCCACCCTCCGTAATTGTATGAGCCCATTATTTAAAATCTCTCTTTTTCCCTCTCATCTCGATTTCTTTCTATGTATATCTGTATCCTATTGTATCTTGTTGGTTCTGTTTCTCTGGAGCACTCTGACTAATATACTCTCACCCATTGTCTATCTCATCTTTTTTATTTTTTTAAAAAAGTAAACTCCACAGGAGCATACTGTGTTCATTGCTTTTTATTTTATTCATTTACCATCTGCAAATATGGTCTACCTTAGTCTCATCTGTATAAGATACTTCATATGGACACACAGTGCTGTGCATCTTCTGACTGATGTTCATTTAGGGAGACCAAACACTTTGGCTGCATTGAGCATCCTTGTTCATACTCTTCGTGCATGTCTAAGAATATATCTGTGGTATACATTTCTAATAGCAGAATTGCCAGGACAGTGGGTATGAGCATATTACATTTTGATAGAAATTACTGAGTTGTTCTCTAAAATGTTTGCACCAATTTACAAAACTGGCACCAGTCAACGAGAAGGGTTGTTTTCTGTATTCCTGCCACCATGTATCATTGTTAGGTGAAAAATAGAATCCCACTGTTTTTGAAACTTACATTCCTTTAACTACATGTGAAAATTAGAATTCAAAATTACCAGCTTATTTTGTTTGTGTTACTGCAAACTGGTGTCCATTTATTTCGTCTGCAAAAACGTGTGCCGTATTTTGATGATACAATGAGCCCCAATGCTAATGCCAGCCTGTATATAGCACCATAGGCATTTGGCTTTGACCTGTAGAGCTGCTGGCTCCATCAACTCCCTCAGTCATTTGGTAAACCTCATAGTACCATGGTTTTGCATTTGATGTGATCGCACTTTCAAGACCCAATTACAGCATTCTGATAGGCATTTATTGTTTAAAATTAAGGCTAGAAATTAAGTATTGAATTTTATTAAAATATTTATAAAATTTTAATAAATATTACTGAATTTTTTTAAAAACAGACACCATTTACTGTAATATCACAAGTCTATCTCATATACTATTATATATTCCTATATAATGTAGGAATAAATCCAACAAAAATATTAAAATTTGTTGGGATAATTTTTTAATGAAAGAAATCATAAAGCTTCATTGATCACCATTAAAAATGGCTTAATTAAATAGACAGATATCTCCTATCTATGTAAGTTGGCTAGGTTCAATGTTTTAAAGATATCAGATCTCCCAAATAGATTCAATGTAATCCAATAAGAATCCTAATAGGTTTTTGGTAGAACTTAAAATGCTAAATCCAAAGTTTATATACAACTGGCCATTTATATGTTTTATATAAAAGGGCCAAGAATAGCTAAGATATTCATGAAATAGAAGAATCAAGTGGGAAGACTTGATCTAACAAATATCAAGAATTATTATGAAACTGAAGTAACAAAGGCAATGTAGTAAAGGAAAGGACAGATGTGAGCAGCTCAATGAAAAAACATATGTGTACATACTCGGAAGCAGCACTATGGAAGTAAGGAGATGACTAGATTCCCAACAAATGGTGATAAGAAAATCGAATACCTGTATAAGAAAAATGAAATGGACACTTATTTTACAACATAGCCAAAATTAGTTCCAGTTGTATTAAAAGAAAAAGTGTAATAAAGCCATAAAACTTCAGAATATAAGATAGAAATAATATCTTCATGGTCTCAAGGCAGAGAAGAATTTCCTAATCTCTTTAACAATTAAGGAAGAGATGATAAACATAATTACATCAAATCTAAGATATATTTTCATCAAAATAAACCTTACAAGAGTGAAAAGATAGCTATGTAAAGAGAGATTATTACAAATTTCTATCAACATCAATATTCAAACCTATATTCCTATTTATATAACCAAGAAAGATTATTTAAAGAATTTGCAAATCAATAAGAGAAAATCAATAAGATACAAATCAATAAAAGAAAGATAAGTCAATAGAATAATGGGTAAAAACATAAATAAGCACCTTATAGAAGAGGATATACATTTGGATATTAAATATGTAAACATTGCTAAATTCCATCTTTAAACAGAGAAAAGCACATTAAGACTACAATGAGATATATACTCACAAGAATGGCTAAAATGAAAACGCCAAGACTACCAAGTGTTGGCAAGGCAGCAAATCAACAGGAACTCTCAAGAACCCCTCTGAAAACAGGAATGTGCATTAGTTTCGTATTGCTGATGTAACAAATTACCACAAATGTAGTGGCTTAAAACAATACAAATTTATTATCTTACAGTTTTGGAGGCTAGAAGTCAAGAATCATTTTCACCTGGGCTAAAGTCAAGGGGTCAGCAGGCTTGATCTGGAAATTCTGAGATTGACTTGTTTTTCTTGTAGCTTCCCCTTCCATTTTTAGCTTAATACTTTTATTCCCATTAATGAAAACAGTAATTAGACTCAAGAGAGGAGTTAAAGAAACTATGTGAACTATTGAGAGCTTATTGTCCAATTTGGTATTCATTGAAGTATAAAATGCCATTTTGATATAGTTAGGTAGAAATACAAATGAGATATTTTGTGGTTTGTTGGTTACAAGAATAAAACAGGTCTTTATCGTTATTTCCCTTTAAGAGGAAATCTGCAAGATAATTCAGGAGAAATTTTTAATTGTGGAGTGCCCAGGTAGCCAGTTTTTCATTTGGTTTAACAAGAAGATACCAATAGCTCACTCAAATGCTCTTGCTAAGCATACAGCAGTAGTTGAAGTATGACATGCTATTGCAGTGTTTTCTGCAATAACTCCTTCATGGGTTGTAGTAAAAGTTATTCCAAGAGGGGTAAGAAGGAAGCCACAATTTATGGACATTGCAACAAGCCAGCATCAGTAATTTCAACCAATGTAATTGGTGAGCTACATGCTGAGAATGTGTGATACTCCCCAAATGAAGAGATGTCACTAGAAAGAAAGAGATTAGCTTTTCAGAGTGCGGCCTGGTTGAGTTAAGATAGCCAGGGTCCTGGTGTTTGGCCAGGCAATGAAATCATAAATCGCGGTGCAATAGTTCCAAATGGTTTTGGCTAGAGAAGACAATGCTGCCTGACCTTCTGGCCCTGACACTTAATTACTCTGCAAGTGAGCTTCTGGATTCTCCTTAGGCAGCCAACTTCAGAATGACAGACCTGGACCCGGAGAAATGGTTACCCCAAACCTCTGCTGCTGCTCCATTCTGAAGGGAGGCACACACTGACAGGGAGTGTTCCGGCCACTCCTGTTTCTTGAATAAAGAAGGAATGTGATTGGGAGGTGGCACAGTTAAAGGACATGTTACCCGCCTCCAGAATCAGTGTGACGCCTCACTAATGCTAGAGCAGATTGAAATCAAATACATATGTAGAGGAAATAACAAAAGATGTCGCTTTTGCTCAGGCTTGTTTCAGGGTTTAAGGATCTGGTGCAGAAACTGCCTACAGAAAAGTTTGGGACCTTTGGCTCAAACATTCTGAAATTTCCATTCAGGTAGAAATGGTGATCTACACCATTATCAAAAATGTGTTTATTTTGGCTCTGAAGCCTCTTATGTCAAAGCTAAGGAATTTAGAATGAGAGAAATACTTTCATAAGAAAAGACTAGGAAACTCACCTCTTTCAAAATCTACCTAAGCCCTGGTTCAGATTTCACCTGGCCAATTATCCACAGGGCACTAAAAATGCAGACAGAGGATTTTATTTTCTTTGCTAAGATTGATATATTCTTGATAAAACTGATATATTTTGAACCTATTTGATAATCAATTCATATAAGGAAGCCTCATTTCTTTTAGTCCTGTAGGAGGTATTGAAAATATTTGAAGCTTTAAGGGACAGCAAAGAATAAACATACAGAAATTTCAGCAGCCATAGTTGTAGAAATACCAGCAAACTGAAATTCTACAAATTGGAGAATTGTACTCATCCACAGATTAAAAATGAATTGGCAAGTACAGTTCAGTTGTTAAAAGAGGATAATATCCCAATACTCAATATGAATAAAACATATAGGGTGCATGTAGCCAGAGCCAAGCATGAATGCCAGGGTATTATTGATAACTGATGGTTGGCTGTTTATTGAATCTCCCATCTTTGGCACTTGGAACTACTCTCTTGCTGTTTGCCTTGAATTTCCATATTGGACGTATTTACTTTTTTTTTTTTTTCCAACTGAGGACTCAAAACTAATTTGTGCTTATATTAAAAAAGCTTCCAGTATTAAACTTAAAGTTAACTGCAAATGTACAAAGACGCTGTTAATCATTGTGTGTTTCCATATGTCATATCCCATAGAAAGTGTGTTTGGACAGAGGAGATGGTTCTTAGCTTTCAGCTCGGTATGCATGCTGTGTCGTTTTTTAATTTAATGAATTTTAGACTTATGACCATTTTTTGTGTGGTAGTTTCTATTGGTCTGTAGATTGCTATCTGTCTGGATATTTATCCTTTCCAGCAAGTTTCATCTACTAAATAAAAATAGGCAAATTCCTACCCAACATGACTTGAGAGGCCAACAGGCAACAGCCCCTGCTCAGAACTAGGCCAGCCATCCACAACCATCTCCAGCCACAACCTCTGTGGAGCATATTTCATGTACCCATCACTATGCGTGTCCCTGTAGGACACACATGTGCATTCCAAAGCAAACCCCCAGGCCTCCTTCCTTCCTAAGAGTCACTTGCCTAAGAGATGATGTCCCATCTTCCTATTTTATCTATGTCCTCATTTGTCAAACATTTGAGCTGATTTTCCTCTTTTCTTTATTTTTATAGAAATGAGGTCTCATTATGTTGCCCAGGCTTGTCTCAAACTTCTGACCTCAAATGATTTTCCTGCCCCGCCCTCTGGAAGCACTAGAATTACAGGCATGAGCCACTATGTCTGGCTTGATTTTCCTCTTTGTGGGTTGACCAAAAGGAAAAATAACTGCCTCAACCAGCATTTACTCAAACAAGAGGAGATTTACAGCTTGCTATAAGAGAGGCAAGGTGTATCTTGGACATGGGTGTGATCCCACCAGCTCAGCTTAAGCCCTTTCTCTCTGGCTCTGCAGCAGTCCTCAGTTCAGCACCCAGCTGAGAGTCGAATCCAGGGAAGGCCTGACCTGCTGGTGAGGTGATGTGCAGAAGGAGTCCCTTTCTTTGGCCACACGCACTCGTTTGTTTACTCAGAGGCGAAGGCAGTTTTCTGTTTCTATAGTAATGGCACCTGCAAGCCCCACAGCTCCTGCACTGTGGAGCCAAACTACATCCCTAAATGTTTAACTTCAGAGCCCTGGCTGCCTCATAACTCTTCCTTCCGCTATTCCTCGGAGGCCGTAAAAGGATTTTTGGTATTTAAATGTTTTTCAATGTGGAGCCTTGGTCCAAAGGAAATATCTGGCAGAGAAGAGATAAAATCAGGCCTTTTCGGTTGCATCTTCAATACTTGAGGCCTGGCCCTCTACTAGGCATCTCTATTTGTTTTTCCCAGGAAGGTTTCTGGGTAGGGACCTGAATGTGGCTGTAGGGTGTGTGCTGCACATCTGTAGGGGGCGCTACTGGATTCATAAACATGAGAACTGGCACTTGGAAGTACGCCAGTCAGCTACAGCACGGGGCCTGGGTGGACTCTAGCTCCCAAACCACTCTTCTGACTATGCAAGGGTCACAGATGGAGCTTTATCATAAATATGTTAACTCCAGTTTATACTTTCTCAGTGTTTAGCAGAAGGGAGCTAGGTCTTAGGAGGTCAAGGGTGTGGGACAGATAGCTGGAGGAGGAGCTGGGGAAGAGATGTGAGTCTGTCTGGTGTTAGAGAAAGGAGCCATTAGAGAGACACGGCAAAGCAGCTCTCTCTCCTTCAACGTTTTCCCCATGCAATCCTTCTCTAGGTGCTTGAGCTGGCAAGGGGTAGCCTGCCATTCTTTTGATTCTTCTATAATCACAATTCCAGATTTAGACGCCAGCCCAGAGAAAGAGCTAGGAAAGCTCCAGCTCCCTAAGGCCCAAAGGTGGCCAAGAAGGAATTATGAAGAGGTTTAATTTTTAAAAATAATGATATGATCTTGCTGCTTTAATAAACAGAATTTTGTGAAGTTCTAAAACAAAGAAACAACAAATAATTTTTTTCTCTCCTTCACCCCACCTCAAATGAAAAAGAAATTCTTTAAAAATAAGCCCATTTCCCCAACAGTTTTGTTCCGGGGTCCCTGTAATGTCAATCTTCCCATACACCCATAAGTGGTATAGAATGGCAGTAAGTCTTAGGATCTGAAATTCTCTGGTTTCTAATATATTCACATGACATCAGTCTGTTAAACAGACGATATTTAACTTATTTAAATGTTTGATTCTTTATTTTTAAAAGTGATTTAAAGCTAGTCTTGAATAGCTAGAATTCATTCCGGATTTTCTTAAAATCTTTCCGGATTTAATAGCACAATTTGTATTTCATGCCAGCCCACCCAAGGTGTTAGCAGAGATGGAATCTCTGATACAGTGATACAGTGTAGTTTTTAATGGCCTGTTATATTATCCTTTTCTATTAGACTCTAGAAATATTGCAATGCATTTGCAAATAGAACACCAGTTGAATAAAACCGTGAGTTTGACTGAATATAATATTATTTCTTAAGGAATAACAATGTGAAAAATAAAAAGTAAATTCAATTCCTACTTCAAATACCTTTTATATGACAGCCAAGCAAAACTTAATTAAAGTTAATCATAAAAGCTTAAAATACCATCTATTTTATTTGATCATTTTGGTACAGTATGTGTCAGGGACCTATCTATATGGAAACTGTTCTATAAGCCAATTGTATTTTACTGCTTAATTATATAGCTTGAAAAGCAATAGTGTGAGAATAAAATATTTAAAAAGATGTGAAACAGGCCTAAGTGTTCTTATTTGACTTGCAGGCTTGGATGCTGCTTTCACAAAGATTTGCTTTTTATATGGTATTAATCAGCTACTATAAAGGCAGAATGGTTAATAAATCCATCCTGCCAAAATTGAGAACTTGGTTTTTGCAAAAATACCAGTGACATTTTGGTTGGACTGGGATATAAGGTGTCTGGAGGGTTAACTGTACATACCGTTGAGAAAGGCATCATCTATGCCCTTTAATATATGTTAACAGGAGTTTTAGTGCCTTTTTATGAACCTCTTTCTAGGTATTTCATTGTCAATCTTTAGGTTAACACTGTCTTCTAAGACTACAAATACCTGGGATGCGAATTAAGCATTTAGTTGTGTATTAACTAATTTTGCTCTAATGTAAGTCCATTTAATTTGATCCTTTCTTCTTGCTCTCTCGTCACAGAATGAGAAACACTCCGGGGAGGAAGAGAAACAAGTACCCCCATTCTGCCCCAGACTTCAGTTAGGGAGCTCCAAATCTGAGCACACACTGTCAGAGTAGCTGGAGAGGGGAATAAAGATGAGACCACCTTACAGGAAGCCTGATTCTAAGAACTGAACATAAATTTGAAACTAACTCTCCTGATTTCATATTATTTTTAAAAGAACTGTCCCTGAAACTGTGATCACCATATTCCCAAAACATCTGAGCATATTGTGATACCTAAAAGCAAAAGCATTTGTTATCTTGTATGCCAGATTTTAGACTTAAAAATCTGATATTCAAAAGAGAGTTTTCTGAAGAAACTTCCCAATACAACGAAAACAATAACTCAATAGCACATACACACAAAAACAAAAGAAAGAAATTGCAGACTATAAAAGGAATTTGCTTTTACTAGCATAGAAGTGAGAAAAATAGGGAGTAGAAAAAAATTTTTACTCTACCTAATTTAGTTCTTATAAATAATTTCTTTCCACCAAAAAAGAATGCAATGAAGGTTTTCCAACTCATTCTTTTGTTCCAGAGATTTATTGCTGTGAAAATGTTAGCTCTCATCTGATTTAGTGTCTGGGTGGTGGTGTCCTCTGGTAGAAAGAGGAATCCCTTGACAAGCCCAGGCAGTCTTGGCCCCTGGAGGTCTTCCAATAATTAGAGTCAAGCAAATCCCTGGAGGAAACCAGTAAGTCTGAGAAGCATTCCTCTTGTCTCTCTGTCGTCCTCTGCGTACTTGGAGTTATTCTGATAAAGCCACTCTGTGTCTCAAGAACTCAGCTTGCTAAGCTGTTGAAACTAAGGTAGAGATAATTGACGGGAGATGAAAAGGCCTGGATGCTGGGCTGAAGTACTGGGGGTGTGAGCAGTTCTGAGCTGTGAGCTGCAGTATCATGTAAGTACAGACAGGCAGTGTAAACACGGTGATTACGGGCCGGCGCTTTCAGGTGAGTTGACTGTGTGGGAGTAAATTCCAGGCTGCTTTTCAATTGAACAAACAACATTTTCAGGTTCCTGCTGTTTCGTTTGATTCATTTCTACTGCAAGGCTCTAGCGATATAAAATCGTATGAAAGTGCCCATTTTGCAATGTTCTGGGTTTAAGTCCTGCAGCATAACAGCCCAGCCAGTCTGCCCAGCCTCTGCGTATGATCACACAAAATTCAGCTGTGCTATAGAATAACTGCTCTTCAATTAGGAACGCTGTCAATACAATTGATTCTTCCAGAAACCCTGAGGCAGATTGGTCATATGTTGAACACACTTGCAGAGTCACTGCCTACTCATCCCAAAAGGGATGGTCAGAAGTTACTGATCCCAGTAACTTCAAGACTTGCATAATGGCTGGATCTGCCTCTCCTAATCTGTCTTTTTATTCCGTTCCAAAGGTAACCTCCACCCTTGTGAGGCCAGTCTTGGGCCTGCTGGAATTATCCCTGACTTTAGGTCATTTCTCATGTATGATATTTATTCCCCATCAAGTATTTATTTTACTATTTAGCTATTTCCTGGGATTAAGGTGGTGATTTACCTTATATTAAGCTGTGAAAGTTCTTATTATTTTAGTCAACACATTAAACCTAGGGAGGCATCTAAATTTTATGACTCTCTAATTAGAAATGAATTCCTAGAATTTTTCTCTAAATCATCTGAGGTGGTGGTATCCCACTAACCCTAACACGACGGGACACATACACAGAGAACTGAGCATAGTAGATTGGACGTTACCTTCAATTTTCTTTCAAGTCCTGGATCTCTTTGGGGAGGACTGATAGATGTCCCTATGAGTTCACGCATGTAATGTTCACAGAACAGTGTCTGTGGCCTAGTAAACACCCAGTGTTAGCTCTTATTTTTTCTTCACTTTTCACTGTTCTGCAGTAAAGACAAAAGTGGAAATCTTTTGAGTCTTGCCAATAACCAACATGAATGGAGAGGTGAGAAGACTCCACCCCACTGCTAACTGAGGTGCTAAATGAGAAGATAACACCACCTCACCTAACTGTACATCATTGCCCTCTAAATTCTGTTGATTCACGGATTACAGAGAAAGGAGATGAACACACTCCTCCCCACTTTCTGGGAGCCCAGTCTGGCCACATTTCCAGCTGTGAACAAGTGGTGGATGTCCTCAGCCTGTGCATGTTGATGTTTCACACATGCTGAGATTCAGAGACAGGAGGGCGCCCCTCCTACAGCCAATTTCCAGGGAAGGGCAGGATTCAGATTTCCTTTTCAGCCAATGGTGAGACCAAGGTTAACTTGAAAAATAATCCAGGACGCAAAAAGAATTGAAAACACATCAGCAGGATGAAGTGGCTAATGCCTGTAATCCCAGCACTTTAGGAGGTCGAGGCAGGCAGATCACCTGAGGTCAGGAGTTCGAGACCAGCCTGAATAACATGGTGTAACCCTGTTTCTACTAAGAACACAAAAATTAGCCAGGCATAGTGGTGGGTGCCTGTAATCCCAGCTACTCGGGAGGCTGAGGCAGGAAAATCACTTGAACCTAGGAAGCAGAGGTTGCAGAGAGCCGAGATTGCACCATTGCACTCCAGCCTGGGCGACAGAGCAAGGCTCCATCTTAAAAAAAAAAAAAAAAAAAAAGAAAGAAAAAAGAAAATACACCAAAAAAATATGGCAAGCAATGTTTTCATGTAAACCCTGATTTACTTCAGGCACTCATCTGAAGTGTTGGGTGTACACGATTTGTGGAACTTTTTAATGGCAAGATGATCATTGGTCAAAACACCAATGTACCAAATTTCTTTGGGCCCGTGAAATATGAATGGGCCTTGTCTACACGTCCTCTTGTGATTCTTGTTGTCCTTGCTCTCCTTGAGGTCAAAGGTGAACAGGTTTCAAGCCTCCACTCAAGGGAAGGCTCCTTCGTGGTTCCCACAGGCTCCCCTCATAACTGGGTACAATAATTCTGACTTGGCACAGTCTGGTTCCTTGTCCATGTTGGCATCCCAGCTCAATGTCTATTAGAACTACACATAAAATCCACACAACATCTCTAGTGTGCTCTGTCCACTGCCTCTGTGAGTCTTCCTGAATGAGATTGCCCACATCGTGTGTTCTGATGTTTTGGAAAGCCTAGCAACTGCTTTACAAAGAGGCTAAAGCAAACATCAACACACAATACCATGTGTATTAGTCCATCCTCACACTGCTGTAAAGAAATATCTGAGACTGGGTAATTTATTTAAAAAACAGAATGAATTGGCTCACAGTTCTGCAGGCTGTACAGAAAACATAGCAGCTTCTGCTTCTGGGGAGGCCTCAGGAAGTTTCTAGTCATGGCAGAAGCCAAAGGGGGAGTGAGCCCTTTCCATGGCCAGGGCCGGAGGAAGGAGAGATCTCATGAGAACTCGCTCACCACAACCAGATCTCACGAGCACTCACTCACTGTACAGCACCTAGGGGGATGATGACGAACCATCCATGAGGGATGCACCTCCATGATCCAATCACCTCCCACCAGGTCCCACCTTCAACACTGGGAATTACATTTCAATATGAGATTTAGGTGGTGACACAGATCCAAACTATATCACCATGGGCCAGGAATGTTCATTTGTGGCTTTGGGAAAGAAAGAACCGTAGATAGGTCATTTGTAACTTTCCTGCATGGAGTTACAAATACTTGGGTTGCTTGTATTCCAAAGCTTCTCAATCACTTCTCATATGGTTTGGCTGTGTCCCCACCCAAATGTCATCTTGAATTGTAATTCCTATGTGTTGTGGGAGGAACCTGGTGGGAGATAATTGAATCATGGGGTGCTGATTTCCCTATATTGTTCTCATGGTACTGAATAAGTCTCACAAGATCTGATGGTTTCATAAGTGGTTTCCCCTTTTACTCGACTCTCATTCTCTCTTGCCTGTCGCCATGTAAGATGTGCTTTTATACTTTTGCCATGATTGTGAGGCTTCCTCAGCCATATGTAACTGTGAGTCGATTAAACGACTTTTTCTCTATAAACTACCAAGTTTCAGGTGTGGGGTCGAAGCCCCCACACAGAGCCCCCATTGGGGCACCGCCTACTGGAGCTGTCAGGAGAGGGCCACTGTCCTCCAGACCCCAGAATTGTAGATCCACCAACAGTTTGCACCGTGCACCTGGAAAAGCCGCAAGTACTCAGTGCTATCCTGTGAAAGCAGCCAGGAGAGGGGCTATATATACCCTGCAAAGCCACGGGGGCAGAGCTGCCCAAGACCATGGGAACCTATCTCTTGCATCAGTGTGACCTGGATGTGAGACATGGAGTCAAAGGAGACCATTTTGGAACTTTAAGGCTTAATGACTGCCCTACTGGATTTTGGACTTGCATGGGGCCTGCAGCCCTTTTGTTTTGAACAATTCCTCCTATTTGGAATGGGTGTATTTACCCAATGCCTCTACCCCCATTGTATCTAGGAAGAAACTAACTTGCTTTTGATTTTATAGGCTCATAGGTGGAAGGGACTTGCCTTGTCTCAGATGAGACTTTGGACTGTGGAATTTTGAGTTAATGTTGAAATGAGTAAAGACTTTGGTGGACTGCTGGGAAGGCATGATTGTTTTGAAATGTGAGGACATAAGATTTGAGAGGGGCTGGGGTGAAATGATATGGTTTGGCTGTGTCCCCACCCAAATCTCATCTTGAATTGTAGCTCCCATAATTCCCAAGTGTTGTGGGAAGGACCTTGTGGGAGATAATTGAATCATGGGGGTGGATTCTCCCATATTGTTCTCGTGGTGGTGATAAGTGTCATGAAATCTGACGGCTGTATAAGGGGTTTCCCTTTTTAATTGGATCTCATTCTGTCTTGCCTGCAGCCATGTAAGACAGGCCTTAGCACCTCCTATGCCTTCTGCCATGATTGTGAGGCCTCTCTAGCCATGGGTAACTGTGAGTCCATCAAACCACTTTTTCCTTATAAATTACCCAGTCTCAGTATGTCTTTAATAGTAGTGTGAGAACAGACTAATACAACTTCTTTCTGTTTGATAGGGATGATGATAGATTTCTCTTTTCCTAAGAATTTAAGTCATGCCCAGTGGGAGGATGGAAGTACTATCCTTCTTTAGCAAATTTTAATGGTTCTATGTGTAGAGTGGGCTTGAGTAAGTACTGAGAAGCACTGTTTTTCTGTGCTAGGAAGAGTAACCCTGAAAGAAGGAGAGAAGTACCTGCTGGGTTCAACTCTTCTTCCCCAGGGCTTCCACCCAGACAGGTGGCAGTTGATGGGCTGGGTGCTGCACCCACGTTCTGTTTTGGCCCCATTATTTAATGAACATTTTCCTTGCTATTGCAGGGTGAATGTTGTTAACAGGGAGTCTGTTAACACGGCAAGGGGGTCTTGCCATGGAATCCAGGGCTTCTCTTTCTGCCCGCTTCTCTCTCCCATCCCTGCTGCCTTTTCATCCTCAGCCTCCTGTAGTTCTCCCCTTCTCATTTCCAACTTATATGGAACTCAATTTGCGTAGAGAACGTCTCTGCTCCCAGATTCCCTGACACATTTCTTTTTTCCCATGGAAGAGAAAAAAGGCCTCCTGTGTTTATTTAATCCTAAATGTTCTTAGGCTCAGCCTCAACCTATTTGTCAAAATTAATATATTGATATATCTCTGACGATTACTAGTCTATGCTCCTTGGGCATGGTGCTTTCAGGACAGTATAGAGATTGAGAACTGGAGCATAGAGTCTGCTCTTCTCACTACTTTTTGGCTGTGTGGCTTCAGACAAGTTATTTAACCTCTGTGTGCCTTTGTTCCCACCGCTATAGAACAGGAATAATTGTGTTACCTATTTCATATGTGTTTTGTGAAGTTTCAGTGAGGTTCAGGAAAAGCGTTTTTATTTGTGCCTAGTACAGAGCAAACTCTCAGTGTATGACAGCTAATTATTTTTATTTGACTTTAATTATTAACTCTCCGAATTCTTTGAGCTGTCATCAAAATGCAAATGCAATGACAAATATATTACAGTTTCTTAATTTTGAGAAAATAGGAGTAATGAGGCCCTTTACAGTTAGCTAGAATATCAGGCTATGCTTTATTTATTTATTTATTTATTTATTTATTTATTTATTTATTTGAGATCGAGTCTTGTTCTCTCGCCCAGGCTGGAGTGCAGTGGCATGATACCGACTCTCTGCAACCTCCGCTTCCCGGGTTCAAGTGATTCTCCCTTCTCAGCCTCCCAAGTAGCTGAGGTTACAGATGCATGCCACCACACCCAGCTAATTTTTTGTATTTAGTAGAGACAGGGTTTGATCACGTTGGTCAGGCTGGTCTCAAACTTCTGACCTCAGGTGATCCACCCACCTCGGCCTCCCAAAGTGCTGGGATTACAGGCGTGTGCCACCGCGTCTGGCCCAGGCTATGCTTTAAGTGGTGGAGTTCTAGGCGGAAGCTCTCCTATCTGAGAAGGTGCCACCTTCACTTCACTTGCTTTTGTTCAAGAAGAATGGTCAGAAAAGAGGAGGGTAAGCAGGACCAGAAATGAGGGACCAGGAATGTCTACAATCTAACTTGCCATATTAAAAAGAACATTAAGAGTTTGAGGACATGGCTGTATATGCAATTTTGGTAAAAATAACTTTTCTTCAGTTTTGCATATCTAAAAAATGAAGATAATACATTTATCAGCTAATTTTCCAGGATTATTTTGAAGATCAAATCCATTGGTCTATTTGAGTAATCTATAGACGTTATTTATATGCAAGATATAATTTTTCTTTCTGTTTCTGGTTAAGCCCCCAGGGAGTGCTTGTGGGATTCCGGAAGGTGGAAAGAAATAATTTCCCCCTTCAAATCCAGTAAGGCATGTTGCTAAATTGTCAGTGTGCTTAAAAAAAAAATAGAGACACATTCAGATTTCTACACTTTTTAAAATCTGAAATATAAAGCTTCCTTAGGGAAAGTTACTGTCCCAATTAAGAAATTTATTCATACATGTATTTATGTAAAACAGATGTATTAGACAAAAACTTTGATGCTTTTCTCAGGATTTTAGAGAATTCTCACAATTCATAAGTTAGAATAAGAAAAAAACTCATTTCTAATTTCTCTTTACTTTTTTCACTTAGTAACAATTTACTGTGACTACTTAGCAAGCACTTTTGACATCTCTGATTCTGGTATCAAATGTCGAGAATATGAGAAGCTGCCTTTATCTATTACTCCCAGAGTGTTCGAATCGGCATCAGGTTCCCGTCCTGACCTGGGACACTCCTAGGTTTTTCTAAGTTCCTTGAGAGCTGGGCTTGCGTCACTCATCCACATCTAGCAAAGCCCTTGGCTCTTTACAGGCAGGTAGTAAAAGTGCGTTTGCTGAACTGCACTGAACTGCTGGACTGTGTCAGTCAATCCATCCACAACGTGAAGCTACAGAGTGATGGCCCATGAGGCCGTCGCGGAAATGGGCAGTGATAGAGGCATCATGAGACCGTTCAGCCACTGTGAGCAATACATCAACCTCAGCGAGCCTTTAATTAACGAATGTCCCCATTTGCTCTTAGCCAAGACCATGTGCCTTTGAGCTGAGACGAATTCAGACACTCAGTCCCTCAGAAGGATGATCAAAAGCAAGACCAGAAAGATGTCACAATTTACAATCTGCTGAGGCACCACTGGGCTTCCTGCCTAATTTCCCCTAGCTCTCCCTGTAGATTCTAGGAATGTAGAAGAAAAAGATATTTGCAAGGCAGGCTTAGCTAGCATTCCACAAATATGTAATAGAATGAGTGTTCATGTTGACACCTGTAAAAATCTTACTTGAATTTTTCCACATTTATATTTCATATGGTAAAGCATTTTAGCTGTAGGGAGACAGTCAGACCTCATCTGTCCTGCGGCATTGACACGACTACTTTCACTGCATGAAAAAACTTTCTTAGTGTGATTTCTAGGGACATTTAAAACCAGCAGCTGAGGATGACATGGATATTTGTTTTGCTTATGGACACAGGATGTAGATTAAATAATTGCATGGCAACAGGTATTGCAAAGGTACTTTTCCTCGGGATTTTTCCTTTTGGCTGTTTTGCTCTTAGAAATATCAAACATCTGCCCAGGGCAAATAGCTAAATAGCTGCAATTTTCTAGCTCCTATTTTTGGCTTTCGGTGCCAGAGGCATTTGAACACCCATGTTGGAGGCTGGGTTCTCATGGAGACTTGGGAACTGAAGACAGCCAAGCTGTTTCAGATCAATTGCTCTCCGTGCTTAAAGGGCTAGTAAAAACAGGTTATAATGTTTACATGACTTTTTATGGGTCAGAGTTTATTACAGTTCTATTCTATGGCCTACAGCAGAGGAACATTTTACAAGATTTTGCTGCATTTGACAGTTCTGTTTCAGTGCATCTGGTAGGGGAAGTATTTTTTTTTCCTTCCTTTTTTTCTGTTTTTTCTCTGTTTTATTCTTGTTTTATTCTTTCCCTTCTGAAAACAAAGTGGGCTCTTAAGGCTCCCTGATTGCAAGCAATCTTTCTTTTCCTTGGAAAGCTATCAGCCAGTTTAGACCCAAGATTCTATAGAAGGTTCTGAGAAACCTTACAATTTCAAATAGCTTTCAGTCTTCCTTTGGAGGTTCATATACATAATAAACAGAAGGATATTTTACTGATATGTTTGCATTTGCATAAATGTCTTGTGATTTTTCTTTTCTCTGTATTAGTCAGCAGAGTGTGGTGAACCAGGCTCTGGACTCTGGGGACTGGCAAGCTGACATTTTTATTATTGTTCCACTATTTGTTTATTACTTCGGGCAAATTTCTTAACCTGAGTTTGGGGTTAACGACACCTACTCACAAAATCATTGTAAGGGTTAAAAATGAAATTATGCGTCAGTCAGGCATAAGATAATGGTCATTTTTTTCATTGTTTTATTAATAACTATTGTGGAACACCAACTGTGTGTTGGACATTGTTACGTGCCTTAAAGATAAAGCAAGTGAACAAGAGTCATGGTTCCTGCTCTCAAATTCTTCTGGGAGAGAAATAGAAGATATACGACCCGTGTTTGCCAGAGTTAAGTGCTAAGAAGAAAAATAAATCAGAGTGAGAAGCAGGGAGTGCTGTTTCAACTAGACTGGTCAAGAAAAGCCCTGTGATGAAGTCACATTTGAATAGAAGACTAAATCTAATGGCTGATTAGATTAAGCCTTAAAGCTGAGGAAGAATAAACAGGAAATGCAAGGGCCCTGAGGCAAGAGAAAGAGTGATTTGTTCCGGAACAGCATGGAAGTCCAGGTGCTGGGCCCCTGCACTCTAGGGAGAGAGGCAGGAGATCAAACTAAAGAGATAGCTGGGCCAGATCAAGTAGGGCCTTCCGGGACGTTGTGAAGGCTCAATATTTAGTCTAAGAACAATAAAGAGCCATTGGAAGCTTTGAGCAAAGTTAAGCCATAATCTAGTCCCATATTAGAAGTATCATTTTGGCTTCCATTTGGAGAACAGACTGTGAGGGAGAAGGGGAAGGAACTGGGAACAAACCCTCTTCTTACATAGCCAGGGGCAACACAAGCCCTGGCAGCCTCGCTCTCCGGAAGTTAATGTTTTATGTGTTGAATGGGTATCTTGCTTTTTGTTATAATATGTGACTTAGTTTATGTATTGAGATCATATTAATTTCATTTATTTCTGTCATCTTTTTCCTGTTATCAGCTTTATTTTAAATGTTTAAAATGATAGCACGTCCTCTTAAGTGACGTTTGCTCTTAGGTGCTTGTGTCAGGAGACCAGCTATCGGTGTCTCTCTTCTATAAGTACTGTGGTTTTTAAAAGTCAGAATAATTCAGCCCAGGTTGGTTATAACAATGGTGGCCAGGACACTGCCCAGTGAGTCCGTCAGGGGATGCTTTCTGCTCATGGAGTTATGAGTTCAACCAGGGTATTTGGCTCCTGGAGAACCTCATTCACAGATCAAATTCAGCCACCCAAAGTCTACCAAGAACTGTAATAGGAGGAAAATGTGAACTCCCCAGCAGGGTGGTTCTCAGTCTTTCTGTGCCTCAAGTTTATCTATGGGGGCCTTAAAAAATATAGAGGCAACTGCGCTGACGATCCGGCGGTTTAGAGACTTTCACTGTCAGCAAAGAATGCCCCACACTTTTGTGGGAGGAATGACAGGGAGAAGATGGGGCGTTTTAGTGATACAGACACTATGGAGCAATTGAACGTGTTTAACTGTTCTCCCATCCTTATAATCCAAGCACCTAAAGTAACTGTTTTCATCTTATGAATCACACAGAACAATAATGTTCAGAGCTGTCCTTACTTGCAGGCGAACTAGAGCGCTGTCTATGGGGCAAGACTTGAAGGGGCTGAGACTACAGTCCTCAGGTCCATGCTGCCAATCATGCCTGAAATTCCACCACAAGAGATGAACGTTTTAAACATTTGACCCCTATAAAAATGCAAACGCTGCTGGGAGGGATCGTAAATCATTAATACCACTCTATGAGTTTATCAGATCACTCCTTGCTATGTTGTAGGAGGGAGAAGGGCTGGGAATGAGTAAAGAATGCTTACCTGGTGTTGGGTGTGGCAGGGAAATTGAGAACAGCATTGAGATTGGATCTTTTGAGGACAGGGCAATCAGGCCAGTGAAAGTTTAAAGTGCAAAACCTTACTTGTTACATACTTTGCGCGGGGGAAGCTGGTAGTAGCAGCGAACGCTGTGATAACATGCAAATAATTGTTCTATAGTTTCCATTTACGCAGGGGTGATTAAAACCATTTATGCGATTGGCCACAGAGAGGTGGTCAGAGAGGTGGGTTTACACTCCAAGTTGCTCTAATTCAGCTGTTTGAAATAGCAGGCTCCCACATCTGTTAAGAAATATATATATATATATATGTTCTCCTGAATTTTTATGAGTTGGACTCATCACATCTCTGCTTTGGCTTAAGAAAATAGTAAAAGCCAGAATATATAACTGGTTTCCATCCCCAAGAGTGGGTACGCATATCATATTATGTGATCCTTGGAAAACGTCCCTTCCTCTGCAAAACCTAGCCACACTTGGATGTTTTCTTTTGCTCAAATTGACTCTTTTTGCCAACTGTTGGACTCACTCTCACAGTACAGGTGGTCAAATCGAAATCAGGAATGAACACACGGCACATTTCTTTTGACCTTATCATATGCGATATTAAAAGATAGCCTTTGTGTATTTACTTTCTGTCCAGGCCACACACACATACCAAGCAATGTATTCTTTGTTTAAATATATAAGACATGCTTAAAATGTTCACTGGGATTTTATATGGAATATTAGTTTTTCTTGGAACTTTTGGCCAATGGCACATTTTTGGAGAAATTCTCAAACCTCCATAATTCAAAGTTGGCTGTCATATCTGCAATTGTCCAGACAAAAACAAATGATCCAAGATTCCCAGTGCAAATATCATGGAGTCATGACATAGAAATAAAGAAGATTAGTTTGCAAGTAAATTACCTTGTCCATCTTTGTCTCCCCTTCAGGTTAGAGCTCAACGCTTCCATATTCAAACCCCTCAGAAATGTGTGCTAAATGAATGAACAAAATCGAGTATATGTTAGGGAGCCATGACTAGGATGCTGGTGGGCGTCATCTAATAACACTGAAGAAGGGAGGGCGTGTCTTGCTTAAACAATAATTTGGATAAATATAATCACTGTCTTGATTGTTGTGAAGGTATTTTAGTGGAAGTGCACTTTTCTCTAAAGATATGGGACCAGAGACAAAAGTTTGATCAGTTTTCAAGTATGTAATTATGACATTTACAACTGTTTGAATTATAGAAGTATCAAAAAGCGCTGCTCTAAAGGTTGCTAACTCCTTATCATAAAAAATATTCCATAAGAGGTTAGATGATAATTCCTCAGGTTTTTGGGAAACAGTCTCTAAACTGAGAGAACGATTGATAATGATTATTAGAATCTACTTCAATTCTATTATTACATGACGTGTCTGAACTCATATATTAATATATTAGTATCTCATTTCCTTCACATATGGCTGTTTATAGCCTATATATTTTCATTCTTCACATAATGCCCTTAGTCATGTGGTTGTGTTTTGCTATCTTTTGATATATCGTTTATCCATTGCATAAGATTTCAGTTTTCTCATTTGACTTGTGAGATCAATCTCATAATTTTAAGATCAGGCTCTGTAAAATACTTAGTATTCTTGCATGATAAGTACAAGTGAAGACCTGGGTAGGCCAAATGCCCTGAGTTTTATGTGAAATTATCAGTGGGTTTCCTAGTTATCACAGCTGAACTGGAACAGTTAAGGCACTACAGGTGTCTTTATTTCAGTTGACTATTTCTGACAAGACACACTTTGAAGAATCAACTTCCTCTATATAAAACAATATTTAATTTATAATTCCCTATTATAGCTAAAAGTAAAAAAAAATGCACTATCCATAATATGCAAAATGCAAACAATCTGCAATTTATTAAGTACTTTATTTTAGTTCTCAAGATAAATGGGAATAATACAGGATAAGATGCCGTCCTTCAAGAAGTTTAGTTTCTGGTTGGGAGAAACTGAAGGAGATGATATAATATGATATGATTGATATGATATGATATGATATGATAAATGCAGAAATGACTACTGCACATGATAGGAAGTGTTAACTGACAGAGGTGGCACCATTTAGTTGATACTTCAGTTCCGAAAAGCGAATTGCTGAAGACTGGAAGGTTAGTGGAAAAGCTGGCTTCGAGAGGGGCTTGGAGGCAGTGCAGAATGTGAATATACAGGTGAGGAGGAAGGGCTTTGAACCAGCCACAGAAGGAAAACAATGTAAGAAATTGTGTCTTCCACTCCATGAAGGGAAGTCATGGGAAACAGTCCACAGTCTACACAGCCTGAAGGGCCATGCATCAGCACATGGGTGAGCCAGTGAATGCTGATGTAGGTAAATGGACAGCGACTCCATTATTTGAAGATGACCTGGAAGAGATGGGTAGGATTGATTACAGTAGGAAAAGAATGGAGTTAGTGAGAGTCTAGGGAACACTCTCATCATTGAGCCAAAAGATAGCATGCACCAAGGGCCTGAAACAAGAAAGTGGTATGCAGACAAGGAGAAGATGAATAAGAGATACCACAAAATCACAATCCAAGTTGACTAGATGTTCAGCCTGAGTTTAGGAAAAAAGATGTGATAGGAACTTCAGAGAGAAAAGCAGGTTTGGAGAAGATGTTGAGTTTCTCTGTGACCATGCTGAGACGGGGTGTGGGCATGGCAGGTGGGCTTACATGTCACCAGGTGACTGGGAAGGTGGACCAAATTTTAGAAAGTGGTTTGGGCATCTGTATATCCAAATTTGGGAGTGGTCTACAAACAAGTCTCAGTAAAAGAATGAGATAACTAAGGAAGGAACACATAATGTATATTTTATGAATTATTTAACCTTTTAAAATACGAACACATGGTATTTTTCAAAGCATATTTGTTTTCTTGAAAGAATGAGATGGATTTTGTGATTGGGACATGATTTTTGGGCATATTCCTGTAACAGAGAACTGGTTTTAAGAGAAAGAAAAGATTTCCTATATTAACTTGTCTTTATTTCATGTTTGTTTTTACAAGAAGATGAACGTGAAGCAAGGTCTTTAACAAAATATTTATGCTGTGTAATATCATTTTAATAAACTTCTAATATTTTTCAACAAAAACTGATAAATTTTTAAATGAATCACAGTATAATATAACATTTTATTGGGATTCAAGAAGCTGCCTTTTTAACTGCATTTAAGAAATGATGATTTCGTCATCCTCCTCAGAGGAACAATTAGCATGAAAGTAGATACTGATTTGTGCTCAGCCCTCTATAACTGCAATAAGCCAAGAATTCCATGGTCTTTCCTATAATGATAATAACCATTGTCTACATTTAATTTCTGCAGTTATTAATCTGTTTTCTCACTGTTCTCCTGATATAATGTCCTGGAAAACAGGAAAATAAGTGTTTTTATAATCTATGTGGCATAAGTCCCCCAAACCAGAACGATTTCATGAGATTGTAAGTTCGTGAGCAATGAATCTCAAATACCGTGTATCATGGAAGAAAAGTGAGCCACCGTATCCCTTTTTGGACAACTGCACATTTTCAACACTTTTTCTGCACAGTATCACCTCGAAGGGCTACTCTAATTAGTCAAAGAATCTTTCCTCCCGGGTGTGACATTTTTGCAGACATGATGTCACCTTCCAAAATTTCTTGGCTCACTGAAGGAAATATGAAACGTGTTGACGTTATGCTGGAGATTAATTGGGTTCTAATTTTTAATTTTGGAAATCTTCTTGGTCCTTTTGAGTGACAGCTGAGATCAAACTTGCGAATATATTGGAATAAATCTCCTAAGGGGATACTATCCCTAGGGAGCTGAAGATCTTCATGGAGATGTCGTGCAAGTGTGAGGTGTTTCGTGGGCCGCCTGTGGCAGACACACTGAGCTTTGTGTCAGGTTTCACTAGAAGAAGAGATTAAACAAAATGTAGATAAAACGAAACTAAATTAGTCCACTATTTTAGATTCTAGGCATTTGTTACTGAATTTTTCAGACTCTCTCAAATTTCTGGAAGGCTTTTGAAGATTACTAGGCTTTGTGATTTATCATTACTTTTTAAAATTTTAAGGATTTTTTAACTTTAATCCAAAGTAAGATGGTAGAAACTTTCTATTTTTAAATAAGTCATTATGTATTAATCCAGTAATATTAGTGTATGTATTTTGAAATTAAGTCATACTATTTTAACTTAAATTGATTTCATCATTTTTTAATATACATCTAGGTAAAATTCACAAAATATGTATAAATCAATTTCTTAGCTTGGGATTGAAAACTAATGCTACCTTAGTATCACTTACACTTAATACCACTTTAGCAATATAAATACAGGTTAAATTTATTTCATCCATAGGAAACAAAAGAGAGCATGCTTTAATCAAAGGTTTCACCTTCACATATGTTGTAAAACTTAATTTTATGTTAATATTGAGAATAATATCTCTTTACCTAATACAACAATAACTTTTAGGAGTTGAAATAAATTTGCTCTTACACATGGTAGTAGGTATATCTAAGAATATTTTAAAAACCATTAAGAAAAAAAGGCTGAATAGCTTTAAAAAGATAGTGGCATCTTGAGTTAGGAGAGTCGACTCCAGTGTTTAGAAGTTCTAGAGAAGATCAGATTTAGAAACTGAAGGTGAGTGCCAAGAAAATCTTACTAGTTAGGAGGCCAAAATCTCCAGGTGGGTTCTGTAATCAGGGCCATAGACAGGCAGCTACAGTCTGGAAGCAGGAAGGGGATTGAGGGGAAAGCCTGTGTGTCGGTGGGGGGGCATGCTCTAAACTGACTTAAGGGCAGCGCACCCAGCAATGCAAGGTAGGGGATTTTAAAATATCTTTGTCTAAGCTCTCAGAGCGTAGGGGCAGGGTGGGGGAAGAACACACCAATGCCAAAAGAAAAGCTACCAATGCCGGAATCCAGGCAGATTTTTAAAACCACCTTGACCAGAGCTAGAAAATCTGATGCCTGAGAAGGTCATGAAGTGAACCACCGTGTGAAGCAGGCAGGTGTAAGATGAGCTGCTTCTGCTGCCAGTAGGAATAACACCGGCTTCTTACACCACAGCACGGGCATGCAGTGGGCACTGCCAGAACATGTAGAGGAGACAAGGTCCAGGGGCAGCAGAGCCTGACCTTGGACGACCTTGGACATGAAGTAAGGAGTGTGGATTCAACGTCGATGGAAAGCCTTTGGATGCCTAAACAGGTGGCGACACAATCTGGTTTGCAGTTTGAAAGAAGACTGTGACTTCCAGGTACAGAATGGAAGGGAGGGTGTCCAGAGTGGAATTGTTTAGGCCAATTAGGAGGCCAGGACTGCTCCAGGTGTGACACAATGATAGTTGGGAGTAAGAGGTGGTGTTGAATGGGAGAATAGGAGATGCCAGATCCAAGCGGTATTCTGGAGGTGATGTCAGCAGGACCTGCTGAGCGAGGATGTGGTGGTTGAGGGAGAGAAAGAAGTCCACTGTGACTTCTGGTCTCTACCTTAAGTCAAGGGACAGATGCTGAAAGCAGACCTCATTTATAGGTGCTGCAATCTCGTTGTTTTAGGTCATCTGAACTTATCAAATAATCTTCTTGTTAGTGTATTCCCGTGAAAAGCTCAAGCAACCATCACCCAGCTAATACCATGCTTTCTCCTTACCACTGACAAATGTTGCCTCACTGAGAACCTAGATACATCTTTAAATAAATCTTTGTTCAGGAATGAGTAGGCATTTTTGTCCCAGTGTCCTAAGTTTCTGTGGAATATTTTCACAGATTTCATTCAAAGCATACTTTAATAATGAAGAAAGATGGCACAAGACATGAAATTGATTAAAAAAAAAAAACAATGAGGTGATTTGAAGGTCTTGGTGCACATGTGCTGATGGCAATGTTAAGACAGAGGTAACCATGCTCTCTGTGCATGTGCCTACATCCGAAAGCAAACCTGAAGTGTCTTGAAGAAAAGTTGAGAGTTGGCAATGAAGAAATCTCACTGTAGCGTATAAGCTGTGTCCCATTACTGGATATATACCCAAAGGATTATAAATTATTCTACTATAAAGACACACGCACACGTATGTTTATTGCCATACTATTTACAATAGCAAGACCTGGAAACAACCCAAACGCACATCAATGATAGACTGGATAAAGAAAATGTGGCACATATACACTATGGAATACCATGCAGCCATAAGAAAGAATGAATTCATGTCCTTTGCAGGAACAGGGATGAAGCTGGAAATCATCATCCTCAGCAAACTAATACAGGAACAGAAAACCAAACACTGCATGCTCTCACTCATAAGTGGGAGTTGAACAATGAGAACACATGGACACAAGGAGGGGAATATCACACACTGGGGCCTGAAAGGGGAGGGAGAGCATCAGGACAAATATCTAATGCATGCGGGGCTTAAAAGCTAGATGATGGGTTGAAGGGTGCAGCAAACCACCATGGCACATGTATACCTACGTAACAAGCCTGCATGTTCAGCACATATATCCCAGGACTTAAAGTGAAATAATAAAAAAAGAATATAAGCTGTGTAATAAGTAGTAATAAGTACAGTGATAGAAGTTTGCATAGATTGTAAAACCACTCTACCTGGACAAATATGGAGAGTCCTTTGCTGCCCTTGCAGTACACTTTGAATCATGAACAGACCTGGCTTCCACTCCTAATTCTGCCACTTACTATACCTGTGGCTGCAGGAAAATCATTCATCTTTCTGAGTCTCAATTTCTTTATTTGTAAAAGGTGGATAATAAGACCTACTTCGCAAGATTGCCATGACATTTAAAAGTACTCAATTTGAAGTGCCTACCACACCTATTTGGCCAAAAGTAATTTCTTTTTATTAAAAAATTTCATAAGATTATCCATTCATTTACTGCCTTATTCACAGACCTATTAGAGGCTCATTAACGGTTACTACGGACCAGGCTAGCCACAGCAGATAGAAAGATGAATGAAAGTAGCCCTGCCTTGGCCTAATATTACAAAATAAATTCTAAACTTAATGTGCACTAGTGCTACTGGAACTAAAATTAGAAAAAAAAGATTATCTGGGAAGGCATGAGAAGGGATTGGAAGTTCATTAGAGCCTTATTCAAAGCACAGAAAGTTAGAGAGAGGTAAATTGTAAAATGAAGGCAGGAAATGAACAAAATGAATGCAGAGAGTTGCATTGCATATGCAGGAAACGGTGAGTGGTCTAGTGTAGGTGCCATGTGGAGCATATGACGGGGGTCAGACAGGAGAGATGGTAAAATCGAAGAGAGCAGGGAGTTTGGACTTCACGTGACACGGAGAAACAGATAAGTGTCATTACATTTCTAAGCCAAGTTTTGAACACTCAGCATACACATGCACACCTTCATACACAACATCTTGGCATTTGCCATTTGAAATGGCTGGAATGTGTTTCATCTGCCCTTTACGCTGGTAAAGAGCCCTTTTATGAGGTTCTTTATGAGGTACACTTGGCATATGCTAGGCACCCATATGTCAAGTGTGCAGTACGGTAACTTTGACATACGTATAAACCTGTGAAAATGTCATCATACTCAGGACAGAGGACACATCCAATGCCCCCAAGAGTTGCACAGGCCCCTTCGTCATGCTTCCCGCTACCTCCTTACCTCCCTTCTCTAGGCAACACTGATCTATTTTTTGTCACTGCTGATTAGTTGGTAATTTCTGGAGTTGTATGTGAATAGAATATTACAGTCTGTCCTCTCTTTTTTGTGGACTTCTTTTCCTCAGAGTGACTATTTGAGATCCATCTAGATTGTTTTCTTTATCAGGCATAAATTCTCCCAGTGCTGAGCAGTGGTTAATGGAATGAGTGTGTTAGGATGATCTATTCAGTCCCCATTGGATGGATGTTTGGCCTGTTTCCAGTTTGGGGCAACCATTATTTCCTCTCACTCCCACTGAGCAGACCTTAGCCACATGGTCACTCTGAATCTCAGGAAAGACAGGAAGCTGGCTTTGACCCGATTTCCCCTGAAGCAGGATGAAAAGGATGCAGTGGGCAGCTATTGCGTGTGTCAACGTGAATGAGCTGTGTTTAGCTTGGTACATTTGACTGTTTCACCAAGTTGACCTTGTGGGCAAGTGACAGGAGGTGTAATGTGACGGGAACCTGTGTGGCTAGAACCACATCAAAAACAGGCTTCGGAAGAGCGTTTGAAACACATGGACACACGCGAACATTCCTGCCTCCAAGGCTTTCCTGACAGACAGGTAAGGCACACTCAGAATTTGAAAATCATTTTATATATACTGTATTCTCTCAAGCCCCGTTCCATTTTTATGATTTATAAAAAGTAAATTTGGACTTAATGAACCCTGTAAAACTCCTTTTAGTTTAACATCCATCAGCAAGATCCGTCAGAAAGACAACATTCACACACTCACAGAACATGCCCGTGCCCTGGAACAGTAGACCCCAGGCTCTGTGTGAACCTCATGTACATTATTCAGATGTGAGGGTCCTATCATCGTAAAAACAAAAATGTTCTTGAAGGCCTTTTTAAACATTAAAACTTCAAGATAGTGATCAACACCTACAATTTCCTATCAGAAATGTAATGTCAAAAACAAATAACACAATATGATAAAATAGTTTATTTTTTAAATTAGCAAATCTCAGTTATGGTATAATAAAATTATCACAAAGAGAAATATTATACTAATATTATTCATATTTTTGGTTTTTACAAGTTAAATATTCATTTTTTGTTACCTCCACCTTCCCACCCTCTAATGAGAATCACTAGCATTCAGAGACGCATTATCAATATCATTTAATTTCACAGTGAAAAAAACGACACAAGAAGGTATTTAAATGGTAGGCTCAGACACAGAGCAGTATAATGAATGCACATTAAAAACAACAAAAATTCCTTTAAAATGTCTAAGTAACTCCTAATCCTTTCTTGAGAATTTGAGATATTAATTTTTGACTTGTTCATTTTGTACTATTCAATAAACTACTTCAAGTAAATGGATAAAATTAAAAATCATTTCTAGGATTACATTTAGTGGAGTGAGAGCAATGATGAAGCTTTTCCATTAAGTTCCAGGGGTGCAGTGAATATATTAGCTTGCGGTTGCCACCACGGCGGATCAGCATGAGGCAGCACCAATGGGCATGGAGTTGTTTACCCATCCTGTCCTAATTGGCCCCCTTAGGCTGTTGCCAGCAGAACTGGCTTTCTGATTCTAATGAGTAATGAAGGCACTCGGTATCTCATGCCAGTATCTGAATGGTGGCCCAGTCTGGCCCTTGCCAGGGTAAGCAGTGGTGGTGTTAATAATCATGAAGCAGCCTTGTGGAGCACCACTCTGAAATTAACTCTGCAATCACAACTTATTCCTAACCACTTAGTGTCACGAGTCGTAACAAATGTTGAAAATTACATCAAGATATTCAAATAAGTGATTTTAAAATGTTACTCAAGGCTTCATAGTTAGCATATTTTATCTAGGGAATTTAAGACAACTTATTGCATCCAGACGGTATAAAAAGGGTCTTTAAATGTAGATTTTGGTTTTTGCTAGAGGTGTGCAGAAAGAGTAATTGTATAATAACCTCTGCAGTCTTGCTCCCAGTCTCCCACAGACTTTATAAATGGAGGCGCGTCTCTGAGACACGGTCTGTGACCAAAACTCCCTGCTGTGTCATGGCATTAGGGAGAGCCTGGTAACTTGAGAAGTACTCCTGAAATGGAATGGAACATCCAGCTCTCCACATTCTATTTTATCGGTGTCTTCACTGCTCGGCTCATGCATTTGTTACTCTGCTTATCCATTCTCATGATACAATACAGCCAGTGCGCTAAACACACACATCTTTGCCTTCCTTTGCTTCAGATTACCTTTCCCTCCACTCTTCTTGAGCAAATTGTTTCCAGGGCAAAATCTGTATTTTTACCTTGATCTTTCTAGTCACAGCTGTTCATTTCCCTTCCTTTCTAACCCTACTCTTCAATGTCAAGATTTCCAATGTTCTGATCCACTCCACTTTTCTAGTCCACCATTCTCTGCCTGAGGCCTGTATGGTCCCCATTTTCCCTTGATGACTTAGAGAATAAATTCAGTTGCAGACTCAAGGAAACATTTAATTTTCTCATTCCATTTGTATTTAACTTTAAAAAAATCAACATGAAAATGAACCCAAATATTCTCTTCCCAGTCTTCTTCTGGTTGAAAAAAAAATTTTTTAGTGGAGACTATTGAGCCCAGTACAAGTTTCTTACTGAAAAGCAAATTATAACCACAACAAGACGCCTCTACATGCCTACTGGAATGGCTAAAGTTTCAAAGAGAAAGACTGAGAAAGCCAAATGTTAGTAATGATTTGGAGCATCCATTGCTTGGGGTGGTGGGAACTAACAAAACCACCTTTGAAAACCTTTGGATGCTTTCTTTAAAAGTTAAACATTTGGCTGGGCATGGTGACTCACGCCTGTAATCCCAGCACTTTGGTAGGCCAAGGAGGGCAGATCATTTGAGGTCCGGAGTTCTAGACCAGCCTGGTTGAAACCCCATCTCTATTAAAAATACAAAAATTAGCCTGGCCTGGCGGCGGGCTCCTGTAATCTCTGCTACTTGGGAGGCTGAGGCAGGAGAATCACTTGAACTCACGAGGCAGAGGCTGCAATGAGCTGAGATTACGATGCTGCACTCCAGCCTGGGTGACAGAGCAAGACTCTGTCTCAAAAAAAAAAAAAAAAAAAAAAGTTATTATATGACCTTGCCATCTTCATAAGATACATTTTTATACATAGTCCTGCAAAATTTTTGAAATAGCAATATCAGTTAGCTTTACTAAAATCCGATAGTCCAGTTAGAGCCTACTGTAATATTATATCAAGTCTGCTCTCAATAATGTTAATAATTTCCTAACTGGTCCATTTACATCCTCTTTCTAATTCTCTTCCTTGTTGAGTCTTAGGCTGTTTGACACGGTTGACTACAAGCTTTCTTTTCAAAGTTCTCATCTTCCTTGGTTTTTGTGATATTATTTTGTTCCAGTTTCTTTTCTATCTTGAATATATTTGTTTGGGATACTTTCTTTTAATAATTAAAGGCAAACGCTTGTGACTTCCCCAGTTTCTGCCCTGTGTCTTCCTTCTCTTTGCCTGTTTTAAGTACTCCCATAGAATTAAAAAAATACTTTGATGCCAATTATTACTAAATATCTAGAATAACTGTTGACCTTTTGCCTGAGATATAGATTGCAATTTTTCAGTGCAGTTATTCCTGGCTGTGATGGTTAATATTAAGTGTCAACTTGATTGGTCTGAAGGATGCAAAGTATTGTTCCTCTGTGTGCCTCTGAGGGTGTTGCCAAAGGAGATTAACATTTGCGTTAGCGGACTGGGAGAGGCAGACCCACCTTCAATCAGCTGCCAGCACCAACTAATCAGCTGCCAATCCAGCTAGGAGAAAAGCAGGCAGAAGAACGTGGAAGGACTGGACTGGCTAAGTCTTCTGGCCTCCATCTTTCTCCCATGCTAGATGCTTTCTGCCCTCAAATATTGGACTCCAAGTTCTTCAGCTTTTGGACTCCTGGACTTACACTAGTGGTTTGCCAGGGGCTCTTGGGCCTTTGGCCACAGACTGAAGGTTGCACTGTCGGCTTCCCTACTTTTGAGATTTGGGACTTGGACTGGCTTCCTGGCTCCTCAGCTTGCAGACAGCCTATTGTGGGACTTCACCTTGTGATCGTGTGAGTCAATTCTCCTTAATAAACTCCCTTTCATGTTTACATCTACTTTATTAGTCCTGCCCCTCTGAGAACCCTGACTAATACACTGACAGTTCCACATACACCTCAAAATCAAAACCCGAACTTCGTGTCTCATCAACTAGAGAATCTCTTCCATCTGGACCATTTCCTTTCTGGCCAACAGCCTCAGCAGTTACTGCTAATGTAAGAAACAAACAAACTACAACACCAAAAGAAAAAAAAAAACTCTTTAGTTAACTTTATTTCTTCACCATTCTTATCTGTACTCCATCCTTAACTGTACTCCCTAACACTCAGCCAGTCAGTTACTTTCACTATAATCAAGAAAATAACATCAAGACAACTTTACTGCCATCCATGCCAGATTCTGCTTCGTCCAGGCTCTCATCTTTTCTTACCTGAGCTACAGTAAGTGCCTCCTGGCTGCTCTACATTTATTCTTTTTCCTGCCCCAGACTAAACTTTCCATTACCAACAGAATCATCTTTCTAAATTACGACTCTCGTTGTAGTGATTTCCTACCAAATCTTTCCATGGTTATTCATTAACAACGTGACAAAAGCCCATTTATTAATACTTAGCATATCAAATAAGGATTCCATATCTGGCCCCCAAATACACACAATAAACATTGCTTATTGCCTACTTTAAGCCACCTCTTCCTTCTTTTTCTGCAGAACCCAATTTATGTGAAATGTCTGGATGAGACCTCTTTATCAGGGAAGCTGGGGCTGAGCTACTTGTTTAGTTTTGGGCATGTGATCTTCTTCTGCTGTATATTTGGGAAAACCTCATGGGAGCTTCTGGCAGAGATGTTCCTCTCTGCCTGAAGCCACAGCTCCTTGCATTTCAGCTTTTGAATGCAATAGTTTGAGGTCCTAATGCCTGAAGCTCTTGCGGACGGACTGTAGCCATAAGGACAAGCCAAGGGAGCTGGAGAGATGCCAGCTCAAAGCTGAGATGTCGCTAAACAACACCAGCAACATGCCAAGCCTAAGAGAATTTAGATTTGAGAAAAAATAATCCCTATTTTAAAAATTTCCATTCGCCGAATGAATGCCTTCCTGAACGACCCCTGTCTTGAGAGAGATGAGCTCCTACCATTCCCTCCCTCACTTCCCAGGATCAAGTCCCAGTAGTTTTCACTCTGTCTAGGGCACAGTGTTGCTCATTTTGTGTTTTGAATTACTACTATTATTTTGAGACAGAGTCTTGCTCTGTCACCCAGGCTGGAATGCAGTGGTGCGATCTTGGCTCATGCAACCTCTGCCTCCCACGTTCAAGCAATTCTCCTGCATCAGCCTCCTGAGTAGCTGGGATTACAGGCGCCCGCCACCATGCCCAGCTAATTTTTGTATTTTTAGTAGAGACAAGGCTTCACCATGTTGGCCAGGCTGGTCTCGAACTCCTGACCTCAAGTGATCCGTCTGCCTTGGCCTCCCAAAGTGCTGGGATTACAGATGTGAGCCAGCATGCCCGGCTGAATTATTTTAATCTCTTGGCCTGGAATATTTTTCTCTGCCATGTGGCCTTCTACTCATTTTGAAGATATACTCAGCCAAGGTTTCCTCCATGAAGCCATTACCTAGAGGTAGTTCAGATTTTCTCCATGTTTCTATAACCCTTGATATCTATCTATCTTCATTTTTGCCCTTATCTTTTTTCATTATTAATTACTTTTGTACTAACCTACCCTCTAAAAATTGAGTATATTGTCCACAAGAACTGCAGCTTATTCCTTTCTATATATATTTAGATTAGTTCTCTGTAAGTATTTGTGGAAAGCAACAGAGGAAGGAGAGTAGTGAGCTAAACCTCCCTGTACGTGCATGCACTTTTCTAACAATCTATTCATTTGTTCTTAAAAAATATGCCTGGGTGCTTTCTATCCAGGTAAGCAGTAAATATATTTGGTTATAATAATTGATGTGATGGTCTTATACAACTTCATACTTTAACATACTATTATAGAATTCTATTTGTACTTTTATTGGAAACTATAAAAGCATTTATTTAATGTATGTAAATTTTGCATATGTTTTCATTTACTTTGTGTTTGGTTTTCAGATGAAGAAATAATCAATGTTCTCAAAAACTTACATGCCAGAGACACTTCTAGGGCTAGGAGAATAAAATCAAATTCATTGCCTTCATAGATTTTATATTCCAATAAAGAATACGCCAGGTGCTGTGGCTTATGCCTATAATCCCAGCACTTTGGGAGGCCAAGGCGGGTGGATCACCTGAGGTAACCCTGTCTCTATTAAAAATACAAAATATTAGCCAGACATGGTGGCTTGTGCCTGTAGACCCAGCTACTCAGGAGGCTGGGAAACAAGAATGGCTTCAACCTGGGAGGCAGAGGTTGCAGTGAGCCAGGATGGTGCCACTGCACTCCAGCCTGGGCGACAGAATGAGACTCCATCTCAAAAGAAAAAAATAAAAACAATATATCTGAAACACATGTAGCTGCAATTAACCAAATGCTAATACATAAGGAAGGTGGTCAAGTCACAGATGTTTTTGTAATCTTTTTTTTTTTTTTCAGACAGAGTCTTACTCTGTCGCCAGGCTAGAGTGCAGTGGCGCGATCTTGGCTCACCGCAATCTCCGCCTCCCAGGTTCAAGCCATCCCCCTGCCTCAGCCTCTTGAGTAACTGGGACTACAGGCGTGTGCCACCATGCCTAGCTAAGTTTTTGTATTTTAGTAGAGACGGGGTTTCACCATGTTGGCCAGGATGGTCTTAATCTCCTGACCTCGTGATCTGCTGGCCTCGGCCTCCCAAAGTGCTGGGATTACAGGCATGAGCCACCGTGCCTGCCCCATAATTTTTAAATAATGTAGGTTATGAAAGACATTTGCCCTCAAGATACAAAACTATGAAATTTCTTCCTAGTACATGTGCCACCAAAATAATTCTGAAAATAAAGATATTATTAAATTACACATGCCAATATTTTTTTAAAAATCATAAGATTTCTTAAAAATCCCCTGTTATAAGAACTAGGACAATGGCTAAGAAAAGAACCACCCACACTCACATCTTCTCCAGAATAAAACAACACAGCTAGGCAGATGCCTGAAGGATTCCCTTTCTTCCATCACTGTTGAAAATTTACTATAAATTTAAAAGGTAAATTATTCCTGGAAGTTATAACACATTTCTTGAGCATATTGTAGGAAAAATGCATGGTGCATGAGGCACAGTGGATTTTCAATAAGTCCATTGTTCTCTTTGCACATTCTTTCAACGCACAGTCTATTTTACTATCTTCCACCTTTGTTTATAAGGTGGTTTCTTATTCCAATTCCCTCCCTACCCACTGTGTCTACTTGAGAGTCAGAGCTACTTCCAAAGACTTACCCATTCTTCCAGGAAACAATTCTGGATTTGGAAATCCCAAATCTGTCTCCCAAAAGCACGTATTTACAAAATCAGAAAGTGTTATTTTAATCTACCAAGCAACTACAGCACTAACTTCTATATCATCACTTACTTACATCCATCTGTGCCCCTCTAGGCTAAGGTATGACCATGCCTTTGTATCACATAATGCTCTTGCTAACACCTTCTTCTGGATGAACTCACTTCGCTCAAACATAAGTGAAAAGAACCAGCGCTTGACTAATGAAGATACTTCAAGAAAATGAATCACATACTGCTATAAAGGGATCTCAAAGTAGAACTCAAAGAAGTTACGGTAAGGCAATAGAAGAAGATAAGATGCAAGTTGGCAGTATTCACAAAATATTATTTGAACAACTTTTATGAATAATATTAAATTAAAAAGTAAGGATGGAGGCAATTAAGGCAAAAACCAGCATCTAGGTCGGGCACGGTGGCTCACTCCTTTAATCCCAGCACTTTGGGAGGCCGAGGTGGGCGGATCACAAGGTCAAGAGACCGAGACCATTCTGGCTAACACCGTGAAACCACATCTCTACTAAAATACAAAAAAAATAAAAAATAAAAACATAAATTAGCCGAGCGTGGTGGCAGGCTCCTGTAGTCCCAGTCCCAGCTACTCGGAGGCTGAGGCAGGAGAATGGTGTAAACCCGGGAGGTGGAGCTTGCAGTGAGCCGAGATCGCGCCACTGCACTCTAGCCTGGGCGACAGAGCTAGACTCCATCTCAAAAAAAAAAAAAAAAAAAAAAAGCAGCATATATATAATTAATAGCTCTGAAGAAAAAATAGTGGATAAAACATTTATAGATATTATCCAAGAAAACTTCCCAAAAATAAGGGAGATGACTACATATTGAAAATATATCTTATGTATTAGAAACAGTTGAAATAATGCTCAAATATGAGTTTTATCCCAATAAATATATGGGCATTAAAAATCTTTAGAACATACAGACAGAAAATTAAGTCATCCATCAACAGGAAAACTCAGGCTGACTAAAGAGTTTCCCACTATAATATGCAGAGATAAAAAATGTGGAATTTTGTCTATCATGTCCTGAGAAAAACAGAGCCTCAAGGATTTTCTAGGTCAAACTGTCTCTTAAGTAAAAATGCAGTAGAAAATTATTTTTGGATGTGGACATGAATACAGGGAATGTATTTCCCATGAGTAATATATTTTCCAAGAGTCAATACTAGAGGACAAATTTCAACTAACCAAGAAATATACAGAGAAACTGGCAAAAGATGCAAGCCAAGCCTTTTCCTTTGAGTCTGAACTGGTATCCTACGTCATTTACTTCTGTATAAATTCATCCTTAAGGCTTGATCTGTAACTTCCAGATTATGTTTTAAGGGGCAGTGTCACTGAAATCTTGGTGAGTAAACACTGTTATTGTGCACCAGATTCGGTTGCCATCTCCTTTTGGTCAGGTGGAAGGATTGTGTATTCAGGCTCTGATGAGATTAGCCAACAGGCCTGCTTTGTTTAATGCGTTGTTAGTGGAAACGAAATATGTTACCTCCAAGGGGACATCTTTAGCAGCCAACACTGACAATCTTCCTCCTATTTTCTCCACATGCTGAATAGCACTTGTTCCTGATGATGGATGCTCCAAAGATCCAGGACCTTGAGTGAGAACAATGTGGAACAGAGTCCCACACCAATCCAGGTTGAATATGTAATATGAGCAAGGCATAGGAGCCTGTGGTTTTAAGCCAGGGAAATCTCAGGGCTGTTGGCTGGGAATTGTTTTATTCAGTATGTGCGTAACTAAACCTGTCCAGACAATAGAATACCCGTAAAGCAAAATGAATGTAGACTCTTAGATTTACACATTTCTGCCCCAATCTTTTTCTCCTTCATAGTTGTCTCACTTGCCACTTCACTTGTATTTTCTTTTAATTATATAATCATCTTAATAGAATCTTCCCAATGCATTAAACTTAGCTTTTGTAGAAACATATCTTTGTCCTATCCTACTCATATTTAATTGGTTTATATCATGCTTAATTAAATTACATAATTACACTTACAAATGCAACTTGCCTTAAAGACAAGCAGAACTAAATCTTTGTAGACAGTGGGGAGGGAGGGTTGGAAAACCTATTATTAGCAAGCTGTAAGCAGGTTGTAGATGCTACTGTGTTTTGTAAGAGGAAGTGGAAGTGAGTGGGTGAGTTAAATGAAAGATGCTTAAGATAGTTATTATAAATATTCACTCAATATAATACTATGTAGCCATTTTAAAATTGTAGATATATTTTGTGTAGCCATTTAAAAATTACAGCTACACATATATGTATACACATGTATGTATATCAACATTGCTTTGTGTGTGTGTACGTGTTCACATAAGAATGTCTAATCTCTCAATAGTTGCTATCTTTTACACTGGCAGTAGAGAACCAAGAGGAAAGAAAAATATGCATACATATATATAAGTATCTTTTGCTTTTTAAAAAAATCTTAAAACATTTTTATAAAGTAAAATTTTAAAAGTAAATATTTTCAACCGCAGTAACACAGTCACAGAAAATATTATTCAATATCAGATTGCATAGAACTGTTGGTCTCCTGGAAATGCAAGTCATCATCAGAATGACTTTTGTTGTTGTTGTTAAAAATCAAAACTGAGCCTTCTTTGCTATGCTTTAAGAATGGGCAACATATTTTAATCATAGGAGATGATTGTTGAGTGCATATTGATTTCTCTTTGTTCAAAAAGTAACCTCATTGATTAAACAAAGAGAGTCTTTGACAGAGCAGAAAGTAGAGGGACAAGAATTTTCAGGACAACCCTTGGATTTAAAAATATTTAATGTTTACTGCTTTGTCTTATCATTCCTCAAACATGTTTTCTACTTGTCTGGGACACAGAATGAAGTGGAAATTGGAAGACGTGGAGCCCATTAGAGGACAATTCTTTTGCCTCCAAGGGTTGCAACTTTTCCCCAGCAGACACTGGACTCCACCATGCAAACAACCTTCTTTAGTGAGAAAATGCACAACTGACTTCCAATCAGCTAACATTTCTTCCCTGCCTGAGTCATGACTGAGTTATATGAGAGAAAACTTCTTTCTTTTCTATAGTTATTTTGCTTAAAATCATCATCAAAGGCTATGTTTTGTTTTTTTTCTACTCTCTTTCAAAGTATGGACACTTACGTTGAGTGTTTGGTGCTAAGTTAGATAGCCACGTTCCTATTTTTTTCAAACCTTCTTTCCTTATTTCTTTCTCTTTATTCCAAACCTTGTCAGTGTTGCTACAAAATTAATTGAACTCTCAGTTAAGTAGAGCTAATATTAATCTAGTTCTTACCATTTTATGATACTTGTTAAAGGAATTAAGTACATTCGGGAAGGAGTTTTATTTAACTTGAAAATTACATCCTATTATTGTTGTGTTATCGTATGTTTTTCCACCCAGTATGGTTTCTGACTTTCAACACATTTTATGTGAAATGTTTTGCATGTAACTAATTATTCTCAACAACAAATTCCTAATCCATTATCAGCCATTCACTGGGTAACTAAGCAAGAAGGTTTTATGCTCTCTAAAAATAATTGTATCGAATCTACCTTTTCTCATTAGGGCAGAGTTTAAAAAATGAACATAAAGATGTGTTCAAAAGAAAAGCTCATTTAAAATAAATTTTTTGTGCAAAATGCTTATTTTGTGTACATTTGATCAGATTGTTGGAGAAATTACATCCCTTCCTCAGGGCCTCTGTAGTAGCCAAGACGGTTTACTTCATTTACCAATATTCAAATCTGACACTTGGAGGCTGAGCATTTAGAGAGAAATACCCGTGGCCCGGATTTCACATCTCTCCTCAGCCAATGAAGCCAGGCTAAAAAAAAATAGAAAAAGAAAAACAAGAAAAATGTTTAGTAGCTCCATTAAATCAAGTTTTACCTGATGGACTTAAGGATAGTTTTAATAAAGTAAAGGTCAGAGAATTCATATAATTCTCTTCCTCCTTCTTTTTGTTAATTGTTTGAACTTTTTACTCTGTAAAAACATTTCAGATGGGCCGGGCATGGTGGCTCACTCCTGTAATCCCAGCACTTTGGGAGGCCAAAGAGGGCAGATCATGAGGTCAAGAGTTCGAGACCAGCCTGGCCAACATGGTGAAACCCTGTCTCTACTAAAAATACAAGAATTAGCCGGGCACGGTGGCAAGTGCCTGTAATCCCAGCTACTAGGGAGGCTGAGGCAGGAGAATCATTTGAACCCAGGAGGCAGAGGTTGCAGTGAGCCGACATCGTACCACTGCACTCCAGCCCGGGCAAAAGAGCAAAACTCCATCTAAAAAATAAAAAGAAAAAAAATTTTCAGAAAGTATTATTTATTTTATTTGTTTATATTTTAACCAATTTTGGGGGAACTTTTAGTTTTTATATGCCAATAAATATGGAGCGCTACATGGGGATGGATCTTATTTTTTCCCAACTCTATTATTTATAACTGTATTATATCATGGTTTCTATGAAGAACATTCTTGTGCAAGACGATATGATATAGTAAACTCTGCATAGGAGTTCAGAATGACTGAAGTCAGGGGCTATATGTCTAGCATGTGTTTACAATGTCAGCTTAGGGCAACTGTTTACCCTTTCTAAATCACAGTATATTGGAATATACTGGAATTGTAGCATACTGGATTTCCTTTTTTAAGAGAAGAAAGTAATGTACAGACACACAATCCCCCCACCCCTACTCTGCACACACAAAAGTACACATATGCATAGTACTAAGCACAAAAGCAAGACATTATGCTATTTTAAAGGTAAAATATTTACATTTCTAAAAATACAATGAATTCTGACAGAAAAAGAATCTTTACTGCAAGATCATACTGCAAGATCTGCCCTTCTTGTAAGACATCCAAAGATGAATGTCCTTCAAGGTGCACTGGCTATGCATAGTAATTTATTACCTGGCCTTATTCCGAGACTTTAATAGGCAGAAAAATGCTCCCGCCCTCCTACTCCGCAAAAAAAAAAAAGAAAAAAAAAAATCCAGGACTTGATCCCTGAAGCCTGTGCATGTTACAGTACATGACAAAAGAGGCTTTGCAGATATAATCAGGACTATGGACCTTAAATATGTGGAGCGCCTGGATTTTTCAGGTGGGTTCAATCTAGTCACATGAGCCCTTAAGAGAAGGGAACTTTGCAGCCCAGGAGGAAGTCATGGGGATTTTGAGTGTGAGCAGGACCTGCAGTGCTGTTGCTGGCTGGGATGCAAGGACCACATGTGAAGCCCAGGGACAGACCTCTAAGAGCTAAGAGCAGGCCCTGGTTGACAGCTAGCAAGGAAACAGGAAACAGTTCCCACAACTGCACACAACGAAATTTTGCCAGGCTCTGGATTTTTCTCCAGAGCCTTCAGGTAGGAGCCCAGCTGGCCAACACCTTGATATGGGGCTTGTGAGACTTGAAACAAAGATACCAGTCGAGCTAACCCAGATGTCTGACCTACAGATCTCTGAGATCACAAACTGATGTTGGTTTAAGCCCCTAAATTGTGGTAATTGATTATGGCAGCAATAGAAAACTAATACAGAGTCTGAGTCTAATGGCCCCAGGATTAACAAGAAGCCACATCCTATCCCCATATCTCAGGCTCCCAAACAATCAAGCAACTACCCCACCCACAACCAACAGACAGTGAAGTTGAAAAGGGAGTGTTTGTGGAGCACATCCTTAATGTCATTTACACTTTTAGAGAAATATTGTTTTGTCTGCAGAGCTGAGTCCAGATGACTTACCTGAAAAACTTAAGATCATCACTGAAGAGGAATTCAAGTCTGTTTTGGGGGGTCTTAGGACTATTCTAAATAAAGTTGCTGCTTAAATTCCAGAGAGGTTTTAAAGCAGCCTCTCAGAGACTGAATCCATCTTCACCGTATCCCTGTGTGTTTGTAAATGATGTATTGAGCTTCTCCACAGGGCCAGATGTTGATGTGGAGTCTTATTTGCTGGACAGGGGATTATAGGGAACTCTCAATATCCAAGTGTCCATTCTGGATTTCATTACGGAACACATGAGCTATGGCCACTCTCAGGTTTAAACAAGGATTCAAGCTCAAAGCACAGCTGTTTCCTTCTCTTTTCCCGGTCAGAAAAACACAGTGTTGCTCGAAATTGACCAGGTCTCCTGTCTACCCCCTACTGGTCTCTCAGGCTGCCCTTTGATTTCAGCTGCTCCCCAGCTGTCCCCACATCCTGCCTCCCTGACTACCTGGGTACACCTCGCTTAAGAGGGATGAAGACCCAGAGGGACAGCATAACTCATCTACTTCTTTCCGTCACAGTTAATTTGTCTATTTTCCTTGGTAAGGACCCAGCATTTCCAGTAGTAGAGTGGATTAAATTTTGTGAAACCATTTTACCTGATTTGGCAACGTGTTTTCCTGTGCCCCACAGCGAATCTGTCAACTTTCATTGGAAGGGTTGTCGGGGCATTTCCTGTTTGCTTGTATACAGCTATGACTCACTGTGGGGAAGGAATTCTATTTTTTATTCCTACCTCAGCGTTCATCTGACTAGCCCTGCTCTGAATAATATACAATGTTTACTATATGAAGAAGCACTTTAGTTGTACTGGTTCTAAATTTATTGCCTTTTTAATTTTATAGTATTTCTTTGCCCCATTTATAATGCATAGTTTCATTTTTGGCAGTCTGAATGTCTACCAGCACACCCGTCTAAAAACCCAATCCTGGTGCTAATCAATAAACAAGAAGAGCCTTTTGTCAGAGTCATTAGTCTCTGAATTTTATTCTTCCTCAGCAACATATATCCAAAAAAAAAAAGACAGGGCGAGTGAAAACTATTAACAAACACAGGACATGCGGGGGTTGCTGTCAGTCCACTTTCTTCTCCGTTAAAAACTTTTATTTTTAATCAAACCTTTCAAAAACTTTTTTCATTCTACACGGATCAATACCTTCCTATAAGAAGTGGGTATACCTTTTCTGGTAGTTACATTAAAAGTTTCTAAGGGGTCATTTAGGTATTGATGCTGCAGTGCAAGAACTGAATAGAGTGTATTTGACTGTAATCAGCTGAAATAAAGCACGAATTTTGTTTTCCAAAGTTCTCCAAGAGTTTTGCTAGAATTTCACTTACTCATATCTTCTTTCTTTTATCCACTTACCTCTTTTCTTGAAATTTAATCCAGTATTTCTGAAGTCTTAGCTCACGTGTGAATTCCATGGGGCGCACGGAGTATAGACACAGGCCCATCTGGTTCTCTTCTGATTCCGCACTCAGGCGAGTTACTTAAATTGTCTGAGTCTTCATTTACTCATATGTAATATTACCTATCTAACAATTTTGCAGGAAGTGTAAGATGCAATAACGCATGCAAAGCACTTAGTATTATGCCTAGCCCTCTGGAAACATTCAATAATGAACAATTATGAGTTTTACCTTTTTCTATCTCCAACTTGTATACTCCTCTTCAGGTTTTTTATCCATCTTCTCAAAACAGCACCTAGGCAGGACATAGTTTTCAGGGTTTCTGTAGGAGGCATTCTTGTAACAGCAAAAGGAACATCAGAAGTGCCTGCTGGCAGGAGAATTCTGGGGAAATAGGAGTCTGCAGTGTATGTGTGCTATACACTGAATGTTTGTATCCCACCAGTGTTGAAATCCTAATCCCCAATGTGATAGAATTTGAAGGTGGGGACTTTGGTAGTTAATTAGATCACAAGTAGGACCTTCATGAATGAGATAAGCACCCTTTTAAAAGAGGCCACAGAGAGCCTGCTCCCCTTTCTCCCACCACATGAGGTTACAGCAAAAATGAACCGGAAAGTAGGCCCTCACCAAACACTGAATCTGCTGGCATCTTGATCTTGGACTTCCCAGCCTCCAGAACTGTCAGAAATAGATTTCTGTTGTTTATAACCCACCCAGTTTATGATATTCTCTGATAGTAGTCTGAATGGATTAGGCTGACTGGCACATTTCCCCATCTGTAGGAAGGTGACCAGAGCTGGTGAGGCCACTAGGAAAGGTGCTATGAATAAGAATGCCCAGTGCTGTTGTGGTGATGACAGGTGCCTATGTCCAGAAACACCTGTTTTCTAGGTTGCTGTTTAGGAGCAGGTGTGTTGCAGAACAGAAATTACGTTTGAGGTCATATAGAGCAGGCCAGGCAGAGGTGGGCGGATCACTTGGATCAGGAGTTCGAGACCAGACTGGCCAACATGGTGAAACCTTGTCTCTACTAAAAATACAAAAATTAGCCAGGCGTGGTGGCACGCTGCTGTAGTCCCAGCTACTCAGGAGGCTGAGGCAGGAGAATCCCTTGAACCTAGGAGACAGAGGTTGCAGTGAGCCGAGATCACTCCACTGCACTCTAGCCTGGACAACAGAGAGAGACTCTTCTCAGAAACAAACAAACAAACAAACAAATAAACAAAAAACACCAAACCCAGCAGGAACCAGTAAGGTATGTATTGAATGCCTTCAGTGGTGGAACGTGGCAGGTGGGTTTGGCTATCACCGTTGGTGGTTTTGTTTCTGCTGCAGCAGGTTTCTTCCCTCATTTCTCTTAATAAGGAATATTGGTTACAAAACTGGACACATCCCTGTGGCTGGACCAATTACAGAATTTCATGTTGTTCTTATTGAGTTGCAGGTGAATTATGTGACCTAAATGAGCCAATTATTAGATTCGTTCACGGAGACTGAAACAAGCAAAATTAGAGACAAAAACACTTCAAAAGTGAAGAACGGCTGGGCGCGGTGGCTCACGCCTGTAATCCCAGCTACCTGGGAGGCGGAGCTTGCAGTGAGCAGAGATGGCACCACTGCACTCCAGCCTGAGCTCAGAGCGAGACTCTGTCTCAAAAAAAAAAAAAGTGAAGAAGGCAGACATGGGAGGAAGAGTGTGTGTTGGAGGCAGAGCATCCCTACCAAGGTACAATTTGTGTCCCTGGGTCCAGGAATGCCCAAGGCCACCTCCTCCTCTTGGAAGAAGAGCTTTTCATCACATTAGTTATTGAGCTGCATGGCATCGCCTGTATGTCGGTTAGGACTCTTAATTCTACACTATTGCCCAGTGAGATTTAAGATGGCCACCAAAGTACTTCATTTTCAAGAGTCTTGTCAAAGACTCCAGGGGCTTTTTACAGTCCCAGCATCATTCAAAATCACCATCTTTTTACCAAATATATACATCATTGCCTACATCATCTTCTGTTGTACATGTAACCATCATGCTTCACTCTGGCAAATGTTTTTTCCTGCTGGGCCAGCACCATGGGTAGTAGCACACATCAAGTTATTGTCAGAAGTACATTTTTAACGGGCAAAATGGAAGCCCAGGGAGAATAGAAAATTTGGTTGGACAAAAAATGTGGAGAAGGATTTGGAATATGGAGTATATTGAGAAAAACATCTTTTCCCAGGTAGTCACAGATAAGAGATGTCCTGTGTAGAATAAAAACAATGGCACCTGGACATTATGGATGACATTTGTTGAGGAAGGAGGGAGGAGTCACCAAAACCAAGAAAATCGGCAAAGGGCCCCCAAAGATTAACTTTGCTTTCTTCTTTATTTGCCCAGAATTCATTCCCTTTACATTATAGGCCAATAGATCCACTTTTATCTTCAGATTTATTTTGGATCTCAAATGATCTGAGCATCATTTCACTTGGCCTGATCAGAGTCAGATAAGGAAGTTACCATAATGTTCTTAGACTCTTTCTATGCTAGATATGGAAAACTCTTCATTCATATTTTCCGAGTGAGATTTCTCTATAGTAGACACTTCACATTTGCAAAACTGGACCCACTCGGGTTAATGAGCCATTTCATTACTGTACAGTCCTTTCTTATGCACAATGCTTTGAAGGCTTGAACTTATGTAAATAACATTTTTTTAAAAACCCATATTTTCCGTGGAAGAACAACTTTATTGTGCAAAATATGTTGTATCTGTTTTACTGCAGTGGTTCCAAATGATTCCATCTGAGTTTTAAGCCTATGTTGTATGAAAGGGAAGGACTCACTCTTGCTAAACATGCGTAATTCACCACCATCTGGAGGCAGAGGCATTATGGGATTAGTCCTATAAAATGAGCATTATACATGATTTGAAATGTGCTAAATTCTTCAGTTTAGTTTAAAATATTAATTTGGTTGGCACTAAAAACATATCTTTTGATTGGGTCGTTTTATATCTTTATGAGGTTAATTAAACTTGCATAGTGGATTTATCCATGTGAAATTTCTGTTTTTCATTAAGACTGAACTTTCAGGGAATAAAAGGACACATGGTCATGTAGAACAAATTTATCAAAATAGAGCAAGTTTTCCCCTCTAATCCAAGAAAAATGGGCATTCACTGACAGGCCCAATAGATGCCCACACATACACTTACACACATACACTCACATACACTCACAGGCAGCCATGCACTTGCACACCTCAGCCAAAGAAATGGAGTGATCTAATTCTTTTTTATTCATATTTCTACCCGTCATATTTATTGACTCTTTCCCCCCTTAAACGTGTATTTTTCTACTAAAATGGACAGTAGCTAAGGAATGTGTGCAAAGAGGGGAAATTAAATGGTATACTGTTGTGAGGGCCATTTAAGCCTGCAGGTGAAGAAGATGTGGTGAGCTCAAATGTCTTCGCTAACTTGGCATTATTTCTCAAGTGGGAGAGATTGTTATTTGAGTCCAGGTAATTTACAAGAGACTGGGTAATTTATAAAGAAAGAGGTTTAATTGGCTCACAGTTCTGCAGGCTTTACAGGAAGCACAGCTTTTGGGGAGGCCTCAGGAACTTTCCCTCCTAGCAGAAGGTGAAGCTGGAGCTTGCAGGTCACATGGCAAAAGCAGGAGCAAGAGGGAGAGAATGCGGGTGGGGAGAAGAAGGCGTCTCACATTTTTGAATGACTGAATCTTGTGAGGACTCGCTATCACAAAGACAGCACCAAACCATGAGGGATCCGCACCCATGTTCCAAAGCCCTCCCATCAGGCCCCACCTCCAGTATTGGGGATTACAATTCAGCATCACATTTGGGCAGAGACAAATATCTAAAGTAAATCACCAGCATTGGCTGACCCTTCCTTAAAGTTTAACAGTTCTCTCATTGTCTGTTTCTGAAGGGAAGGAAGGTTAAGGCTATCCTATGTAGCTCAACTGATTTGTGGCTGTGGCTTATACATTCCACCTCTCAATAGCCTTTGAATTTTCTATTTTATTACTTTTCGCTTTAACCACCGTACGAATTGAATCTATATCCTCTCTGCTATTCTTCCAAAATGCTGATGCTACATACATCATCCTAAAATAGAACTTTGGTTAAATCACACTCACACTCAACAACTTGGAACAAGGCTGACTCTTGTTCACTTAATTAACTTGCAATGCTTTATGCCTAGCCATCACCCCAGTGAATGAATGAATGAATGAATGAATGAATGAGTAAATGTGTAAGTGAAGGAAATCTCCATGCTGACCTTTCATTCATGTTCATTTTTAAACCAGGAATTTCCTTTCTGTGTTCATTACCAACTTTGCTTTTTTTTTTTTTTTTTTTTTTTTAGCATACCCATATTTCCTTTCTTATTGCCGTCTTAAGAGGAAACACTTTACTAGCGATTTTCAGGCCATGATAGATTAGAGCTGGCATAGCATTAATTGTGATGAACTGTGGCAGTGACTACAGAGATCCTGTTATAAAGTTTAATTTACATTCTTGCTTTTTGTTTATCAGACCCAAGGAAGAATTATCCTATTTTTTATTATTTAAATATAAACCATAAGCTTAGACTTTTGAAAAAAGTACCTCTCCAGGTCGATATAAGGTCAGTAAATAATGTCTCAGAATTGTTTCTGCCTATGCTCAGTTGTTTATTAATTTTATCAGTTGAATTCCTGTCAGTGTTTCCATCCACTACACTATGCTTTTTTTCTATAAAAATTATTGCTCTCAGCATCACATGAATCATTTTGTCGCTATACAATTGGTAAATAGTTAATTACATCCTGTTGGCATACAATCGTTCATTGGGTGGAGGAATTCCAGACTTCAATATGGTCGAGCCCCTCATCTGTATTATTCAAATTTGCAATTGGGCAGCCAGTTTTCAAAAGACCCCTGATTAGTCACAATACTGTATTTAAAACAGAACATTTCTTCCCTCTGCCTCAAGTGTGTTCCTGCAAGAAATTAGAGATCATCTGACATGGCATGTTAAGGATATGTCATTCAGATGAAAAATACAGATTGGTCAATAAAGTCTGACTTATCGATCATTTCATTCTCAACAAGGGGGAAGGTTTTTACCTACTTCCTAAAGTTATCTGGGTTTTCTTGGATACAAGATTGAAACCATCTGATGATGCTAAATTAAAAATTAATAGAAAATTACAACTGTTTGATACCTGCAAACATAAATATCTACAAAAATAATACCTAGTTTTACTTGACATATATGCATGTGTATAGATATTCTTTTTCTAAATTATTAGTTACTACATATTTCAAAAAATTTTTAAGTATCGTAAAAAATCACCATATGCAAATTCAATTTTACAAAAATTCTACAAGAAGAAATAAGCACAGAAACTTATTTTTAGTCTCTGTGGTTATTGCTATACCATCATTAAAAAATATAATTCCTTATCTTATGTAAGCCCAAAGATATAGAACATCTTTAAGAAGAATAATGAAGCTTTCCCACACAACGTGAAACATTTTGTAGTAATTTTTCCCACTGGATTCACAGAGTGAGTTCTTCGGAGGAAAGAATTGATGACTCGTCATTGGCGCAACATCGGTGATTGACTTGTGAGATTTTCAGTTTGTTTAGGATTCAAGGCCTCCCAAGGTTCTATATTATCATTATTATTATTATTACTATTTTAAATCAGAGATGACCTCAGAAATTCCAAGGAAATACTGAGTACTGGTCAGGTTGTGTCCCCAAACTCTCTATGACTCGAGGTTTGTCCTAGCTCAGCACTGCCTGCTACTGGGTGGCGGTGTCTGCCTAACTTGGGGATTAAGTGTTAGCAAGCCCATTTTTCTCTTAAGAGTTATAGCTACTTCCTCAAACTCCATTTTTGCCTCTATATTTAATCTTTTTTTCTTAACTTACTTCTCAGTTTCTTTGGGTATGGAGGAGAGAGTTCCTTTCTTTTTTTTTTTTTAATTTAATAGGAACCTTCTCTGAAACCTCAACAGTATTGGCTTTTATTTATTTTTATTTTTTTCAAATGATAGTTTCTCATAAAAGTTTATCAAAGAAACTGTTGCTTCTTTTAAAAAAATTTAAAAGCTAGATTATAGCATTTCAAGATTCATAGTATTTTAGAGACTGCAGAAATCCAGTAATTTCAATACCCTTAAAACAAATGAGGAAACTGAGGTCAGGTGTGTTAATGAAAGGACTGAGTTAACAAGAGCTGAGACAGCTGAATGGATAGTTAGCTCAGGGATTATTTCATTCTACCATTTGCTCCTCATAACCATTCCTTAGTATTAGGTCGTTCTCACCTTGCCATAAAGAAATATCTGAGACCAGGTAATTTATAAAGAAAAGAGGTTTAATTGGCTCACAGTTCCACAGGCTGTACAGGAAGCATGAGGCTAGCATCTGCTCAGCTTCTGGGGAGGTCTCAAGAAATTTACAATCATGGCAGAAGGCGAAGGTGAAGCAGGCTCATGTTACCAGGCCAGAACAGGAGAGAGAGACAAGTGGGCAGTGCTACACACTTTTAAACAACCAGATCTTGTGAGGACTCCTTATCATGAGAACACACTAAGTGGATGCTGCTAAGCCATTAGAAACCAGCCCCACGATCCAGCCACCTCCCACTAGGCCCCACCTCCAGCACTGGGGATTACAATTTCGCATGAGATTTGGGGGGGGACACAGATCCAAACCACATCAGTGAGAAATATTTTATACCATATCACAGCTTTGACACTCTTTTATTATTTACTTATGTATTTTATGAGACCTAGAATATGAGGAAATGCTCACCTGTATTTCACTTTCTCCAAGACACTGTGTATCATCTTATTGCTTTTTCTCCATTCAACATTTAATCAACACTTTCTATGCCCTGAGCACTTTGGTAGGATTGGGAAGTACAAGATCATGACTATAGTTGTTGCTTTTTGGAATCAGATGTATCTGGACCAAACAGTCATTTAGGGTGTGCCGTGATGATCCCATCCTGTCCTGTGCTGGTCTGTATTTGGTGCTTCTTTCTCCGAGAAGAATGTTCAGCTCAAGGACGTATGGTGTGTTGCTTCAGGTGGGGACGCAGGGCTGAGATGGGAGACTAACTGGATCCTGGATCGTTTCTTTCAACGTGAACAAGTTTCAGGATGCTCAGAGTAGTCTACTCACACCTATTGCATGCGACTCCTCTACTGAAAGCTGGACTGTGTCTGAGAACAATGCAGCTACTCCACAGCAGGATGAACTAACATGACCTACACACTGCATGTTTATAAATCATCCAAAAAGGCTTAAATTATGAGATGTGGAAGGACTAAGGAGTCTGCTCTCTGAAAATTACTTCCTAAGACACTCATTATTTTCACCTCTGTCTGCTTGCTTCATAGAAATAAGGTGAGTAGGAGAAAAATGGTGACAGAAACAGGTGGTAATGGCAGAAATTTATGAGACGTTCATGGGGGGTCAAAATTGGCCACATTACTGAGGAGAATCAGGGGTGTCTTTGTGGCTGATACATGGCGTGTCTTTGTGCCAGACAAGTGGCAACTCTGTTCCTGGGGTACCTCCTGGAAACACACCCAGTGCCCAGAGAGCCCCAGGCTGAGTCCAGGGCTGCTGCACTTGGCTCTCTAGGGGGAAACTGAGGAAAGTTTGCCACAGGAAGAAACATTTGACCTGGACCTTGAAGAATGAGAAAGGTGAAGGATGAGGACTTTAAAAAAAAAAAATCAACTTGTGGCCAGGTGCAGTGGCTCGTGCCTGTAATCCCAGCACTTTGGGAGGCCGAGGCGGGCAAATCACAAGGTCAGGAGTTTGAGACCAGCCTGGCCAACATGGTGAAATCCCGTCTCTACTAAAAACACAAAAGTTAGCCAGGTGTGGGGGTGAGGACCTGTAATTCTAGCTACTCGGGAGGCTGAGGCAGGAGAATTGCTTGAATCTGGGAGGCGGAGGTTGCAGTGAGCCGAGATGGCACCACTGCACTCCAGCCTGGGTGACAGAGCAAGACTGTCTCAGAAAAAAAAAAGAAAAAAAATCAACTTGTATGTTATTTGATGACTATATTAATTTTTTTTTTTTTGAGATGGAGTTTTGCTCTTTCGCCTAGGCTGGAATGTAGTGGCACAATTCCGGCTCACTGCAACCACTGCCTCCCGGGTTCAAGCAATTTTCCTGCCTCAACTATGTTAACTTTTATTGACCTGTGAAGTGGTGGTGATGAGAACCAGGTTGGAGGAGACTGAGGATAAAAAATAGTGGAAGCAGAAGTCTAGTCTACTCCCTGAAGACGTCACAGCATTTGGTGCGCACTCAAGGTACTTTCTCCATAGGTCATAGTGGTGCTTGTGAGTTACAGTGGGCTTGTGGATGTGTCTTTCACTAGCCTTGGGACTGGGGAAAGGTTTTTGGTGTCTGTCCTTTACTTTAGCAGGAGACTTGGTGCATAGTCGGTGCTCACTAAATTTAAAGCTGTTAGGGAAGAAATAAAAACTCTTGCTCACGTTTCCTGGAGGACCAGGTTAGGTAAATTTGTTTTCAGAAATAAATTAACGCCCATAATTTCTATCTTCCTCTACAGGAGGTGCCTTGACTCCTTCCTCTCATCTTCTGCTTACTTCCAGGTTCCCAGGCCTCCGCATTATACAAAACCCTTTCATCTGATGTATTTAATACGTTTTACTTAAATATAAACTTTATACAAAGTTACTCTTGAAGTATGTTAGATCCTATTATTGTTGGGTAATTCCAGGCTGAATTACATTAGAGGAATTTTAGGCACTGGTCAATGGTTCTTGAGGGTATGAAGGTGGGGAAAGCTGTTTTACTGGAGGTGAGCGCTTGGTTTCCCGAAATGACCTTTATCTGGGAGGCTGTTGTCCCAGTCTGTCTGGCTTTCTCACTGCGTGTGATCTTGCATATGGTGTCTCCCTTCCTGCCCAGGTCCCTAACGCCTGCCTGTGCTCAGCTGTCCTCAGGGCAGGCTTCCTGCTGCCGCATCCCAGTGCACTGTTTATGGATCCCCTTTCTCTCTTTTCTTTGCTAACTCTGACTCATTCTGTCCTCACATGATTGGATACTTCTTATTGCCTTCCTACCTTTGATTTAAAATAAATACATGAAGAAACTGCCTATTTGGGAGGCCAAACCTGAGTTTATACTGGCTAAGCATAGCCTGAATTTTTCTATCTTTCTCAAGTTGTTCACTTACCATTAAACTTCCTGAGACCAGCAATGTTTACATTATTTAAAATTTTCATAAAACTTCTGATATTGGTTAGGGTTTTTTTTTTTTCTGCCCAAGATACATTTGCTTTCACCCTAGTTTTTTGCTCTGCTTCCCTCGTTTGATGTCATCTGCAGGAATCCCACGGGGTTTGGGGGCTGCCAGAGTTGCTCCCTGCCAAGGGGAAACTGCATATTCACTAGCTATGTTCTGGGAAGTAATTGAAAATGTGGCTTTTCAGCAAAAATGAAAAACAGCATGACATCCCTCCCCTATAGTTTCACCTTCACGTCATTCCACACACACGCGACTGATGCTCATCTCAGCGTCTCCACTTCAAGGCAGACACAGAGGCTGTGGCTACTCTAATGCTGAGTCAGTTAGATGTACATGTGAAAACTGAAGCTTTTACCTAGAAATGTGATGTAATAATAAACTACCATCTGCAAGAAGTCTGAAATATGTTTCTGATATGCTTTTGTTGGAGCTATAAGCTTTTTTTCTCCATTGGAGTGGCACAGAAAGAGATACTGTTGAATGTCAAAAATGGCACAAAATTAAGGATTATAAGAAGTAAAAACTGCAGCAGGAGCTTGAAAGATGGGATTTTTACTGACCTGGGCCCTAGATTTGCACAGTTCCCTGCACAGCAGGCAGCAGGCTTGGTCTTACACCTGAACATGAGTAGTTTATGTTGTTCCATTGGGGTGTTTAAAGGAGTGTTGGCTGTGGAGTAGCCTGTGAAGTGTGCTTTTACATACTTGGTATTTATTTGAATGGGACTCATGTTATTTGAAATGCCTACCTGTGCACCAGTGTGTGTGAAAGGCCTACTTCTTTGCAGGTCTACTGTGAGGGAATGTGAATATCAGAGGAAATAAAAATTTACTAAATGGCCATCTAGGAACCATCCATGTAACTGAAAATATAGATACAATTTCCTTTTTTAGCCGCCTTTGCAAAGACTTCAATAAAGGAGAACAAATATTGAATAATCTAACAGCCAATAAATATGTCTTGTATGCATAATGATTACTCGAAGATACACAATTTGAAAACATCAACAATTAGTTTTGTTTATAAATCAATAAATTGACAAGTGTTTATAACCCATCCTGTGTCCTTCCCACTAAGATACAATGGAAGTGTCATCCAGGGAGTTTACAGCCAAGTCTGAGATAAAACCTACATGATATAAAAGAGTGCACTGTTACATGCTGCGTTCTGTGGTTCATTTCACAAGTATTCAAATGTTAGAAAGAAAGAAAATAAGTGAATAATGTATTTCATTAAAGTGCAGCAAATCACTTTTATTTCAATACAGGTCATATCAATAGCTAGTATTTAAAAGGAGCTAGATGATGTTGCAAAAAATGAATAGATGTCAATCTCTTCTCTGTTTTCTCTAGGTAAGACACGCTTCCCTCTTTTTGACAGCTTCCCTAGAGTTGTTCTTCTTAGTCAGGCAAGTCCTAGTCTTGAGGAACAGAGGTAACCAAGCCTTTATTTTGACATAGTCAGACACTCCTTATTGTGCCAAGTGTAGGGAGCTTTCAGGTGGGGCTGGGTGAAGAGAAAGAGTCAATGTTTCAAGGCGTCCTTAGATGAGGAAGACTTTCTGGCGTAGACTTGGTTAGCCCTAAGCAAAATCTACTGACAGGAAAGGATTCAGTTTCCAGAAATGAACTTTCTAAAAAGAAAGAGTGAGACCATGCTAAAGATTTGCTTTCAGCATAACTTAGCACCAAAGTATTTGGGAGAAGGACTGGCTTTTATAGAGCAGGAAGTTAAGCTGGAGGCCACTTGAAGACCTTGTCATATTTTCTTTGCCATGTTTTGGGAAGCAGAGCTGGACACGTGGGTTTGAACTAAGAGAATATTGGACTTGAAAATAATATATACATTTTTTCTCTATTGAAGACTCATCAAGGAAGTTAAAAGAATGGCTTATCTATATTTTCATTTGCTGGTAGGCATCACTGATGAGTGTTGGTTAATGTCTTTTGACTCTCATTATTTCTTTACCCTCAGAACAGCCCTCTGATGAATTCAACTTTTATACACACATTTTTCTCCATGGTGTATCTCCAATAACACGAGCCCCAATTCAAATCAATACCAACTTAAAAAGAAAAAAGCACACTTCAAAGCCTTCTCTAGAGTTCTGTCCATTAAATAACCTTAGCAGAGGAAGCTAAACTCCATGTATTCCATCATAACTGCAAAATATGCTGCCCACTTTTTCCAGTGCTCCAAGGTCATAAATTCTTATAATCCTTTAGGCCTTAATTGCATTTTAAAATTCTTGCTTTTTGCAGATCTTCACCATTCTAAGTGTGAGGCCTCACTCTGCCTTATGGTGCATTTTGGACTAGCAGAAGCATCTCGAATCCGGACATACAGAGTCACAGGACTGTGCAGCACTGGCTCAACAGCAGTGCCAAGTAGAAGCAGTCAAAGCCACAGTTTTAGTGGCTGGGTCTGACTTTCTGGTTTTTTGTCTTTGTCTTATTTGGAAGTGGCACTGAACACTTAAAACAAGTAGAGTTCTTCAAATTGCAGGGAAATATCAAGAAGAAATTACTAGACTTCTTGTTAATAGGATCAAGCTCTTGAAGAGCTGGGGGAAGAATTGAAATACTAAGTAAATTGGGAGGAAAAAGAAAGAGAGAGAGAGCTGTAACCACATAGGTACACTAAGCTGCTAAAGAGGGTCATGCCTGCTGCAGATCATGGTGCAACCAAGAGCCTCACAATGACATTTTTGACAATAGATGAGGAAGTTAAAGTCCAAAAATAGTCACATCATTTACTCAAGTTTACATGATCAAACAGCAACTAAGCAGAGGCTGGGAATATGGCCAGAATCTGTTCTTTGACTGCAGTTTAGTGCACTTTCCACTCCTATGGAAGGAATTTACTGAAGTGGTCCAGATATTGGTCCAGATATTGGTCTTATTCATCAGAATATGAGAGATTTGAATAGATAGGTATGTGTATGTGCACATATATACAATCATTGCAATCAAAATTTAGTTTCTCAGACATATTAAGTCCAGAGAAGCAGAAATGTCCATGTTTGTTGGGCTGTGTGGTTCCCAGTCCTAACTCTTCTTTAACTGTCTAGGTCAACCATACACAAGCAATGTAAATTCTCAAGTCTTAGTTTATAATTAAATAAGTGATGCAGTTATACTACCTCTGTGTCCTAGTTGACTAAATGGCAGAATTGCTAATTTTCTACAATTTTTAAAACTCTACTTTTACTGTATTATTGGAATGAACTGAAATGAATTTGCTGAACTGGTGGATGGAGGCCTTTGAAATCCAGATATAAACTTTTGTTATGAGCAAAGTAAAGATAAAATGAAAGCAGCAATTTTACTAGATTAATCTGGTAAGAATACACTCTGATAAATGGCTACATCTGAATCATCACATACAGCATGAAGCAAAGCTATTTTAGGATCTGAACTTTAAAGTCAGTTATAAGGTTTGAAAATGTAGTTCTTCAAGAGTTTTATACCAATTTCAACTTCCACAGAAGCCTGGGATTTGGACAGGTGAAATTAATGACAAAGACCATCCTTACGGATGGACTGGACCAAGGCAAGGAGGAAAATGTACGGGAGGAAGTATTCTGGGCTGAACGGGAGAACCACTGAAATGATCTTAAAGGGAAGAGTCAGAAATTTAGATTAGTAGAAGGAGCAAGTGAATGCTCTTGAAGAGCTGGGTTAAGAGAAGAGAAACATGATTTTAAATGAAATTTGGATGTGCAGTGCACCCAGTTGGACATGGCCAGGGTGTCTTAAGGAATGTGGCTTTCAAGGAAGAGATCAATGGCAAACTCAGGAAAGATGGTTGAATTGGTTTTCAGGTACTTACTACATGTGGATTCTGAAGGACAGCCTAGGGTCTCAGTCCTAAGAACTTGTAGTTCTAAAAATGAAGTTCTGATGCCATAATAATGATGACATCCTTCCTCTGTCACTCTTCACGAAGAATGGAAGTAGTATTCCCAAAGAACATTAAACATTTCATCTTCATCTTAGGGGGGAGGTGATTACAATAAGGTGCTTTCCCATTTCAGGAAATAACATAGGTCTAATGAAAACTTTTAATAATCAAAATAATGACTGGATTCTTCACTGCAATCTCCCATTTCATAGATTTTTCTCTGTTCCTTTTAAAAGGAGAATTAGGACTTCTGATTGTCTTTCTCCCATCCACTTTAAGGGTGGTCAGCTTCTATGAGTCCTTGTAATACATGACAGATTCAAAGAAAGAGGAAGAACAAGCCAGACAGGTGTTTCCGCTTGGTGAGTCGCAAACTTCAAGGGGTTCCCCTTATGAAAGATAGGAATAGTGTCAGTCTCCATGTCTGCTTTGTAAAAAAAGGTGATGAAATAATAATTTTGAGCTTTCTTTTTTTTAATTTTAAGGTGGGCTATTTGAATAACTGTTTCATTTACAATATGTAGTGGCGACCAGATGAGTATCATAATGTGTCAATCCACAGCTGAATGTCACCAATACGTATTAGTTGATAGCCTTCATTTTGACCACGTTATTGTTTAAAAACATTGATAGTGAAATGAATTAAGTATCAAAGTGTACAAAACTGATACTAATTCTGCAAATTTGCCTCAAGATGAATTGATGAGCAGATTGATAATTTACATTCATCTAATCCAAATTCTTATATGGCATCTTAGGATGTCTGTGGCTCTTTAAAAATACATGTTTAAGAGGACAAATATAATGATGATTATATCCAAATTGTCTTTCATTTGTTCAGAATAAAGCCTTTCCATGTCCTCAATGCATTATTTTTAGAAAAGAGCTTGCAAAGAACAGCCTGAAAACTCCCATGCCCTAATTTAGAAATAGCATACAAAATCTATACAAATACACTCATTGTTTTTTTTTCAGAAAAAAGATTATAAGCATCAGTTTATGAAACACATTTGATGTTATAATTATAGATAAATTTCAATTACTCTTTAGAATGCAGGCATGCACATGCCTTAGATACACAAACCAAAAATGATACAATGTGCAATTTTGTATTTATTTGTTGGAAAAACCCAAATCATTTCTTACATAATTATTTAACAGCAATTGGAAGCGTGAGTGCTGTTATTAGATGCAAAAAGCTGAGATTGGTCTTTAAGTGTTGTGAATAGTATTTGATGGTACTTAAATAAATGTTTTAATACAATATTAAATAATTTATCGACTTTTTTTAGACTAACACTGTATATTTTGTCATGACTCCATCAAAGTTGTGAAATTATGTAAAATAATTACTAAGAGAGTTGAAATGTCACTCTGTTAGAAGTTCAAGAGTAAAAGATATTGGGGAATTCAGATCAATGTAATAACTCTTGAGACATGTTAAAATAAATAAATATAAGAAGATGGAGGCTGTGATTAATAATAATGTTTGCCATGTACCTATTCTTCAGTTAATGAAATAAAAAGCTGAGACAAATTACAATTGCTACTGTTGAGACTTCCAAGGAAAGCAGAAGTAACTTATTTATAAAGCTACATAGAGAAAGAAGTCTAAATTTATTTATGTAAGGAGGCTTAATTTGGGAGGGAATTGGCTCAGAAGAATTTTGCCACTCCTGAGAAACGTCCAGAAGTCTCGAGTCCATATACTGACACCACTATACAATTCTTTCAGGGAATTACAACTAGTGTTGAGTGGGCTTTCACTAAATATGAGATGCTGGGCTAGCGGAGTGAAGAATAATAACATCAGAAACATCTGGAAACATTCTCTGTCCTCAGACAGCCTGAGAGCTAGTGTGAATTGATGTCACTGAACTGTAGTTGAAGGCGGAATGATTTTTATTCATCCTTGGACAAACACTGAGTGTTATGGACTACATGTCTGTGCGCCCCCAAAATTCTTATGTTGAAGGAGGAGGTGGGGCACTGGGAGGTGATCAAGCTGTGAGTATAGAGACTTCACGATGACATAAGTGCTCTTGTAAGAAGACAAAGAGAGTAAATCTTCCCTCTCTTTCTGCCCTGTGAAGATACAAGAGGGCAGACCTCTGCCACTTGGAAGACAGCCCTCACCGGAATCTGACTATGCTGGCCCCCTTGATCTCAAACTTTCAGCCTCCAGAGTGTCGAGATAGTTTCTGTTGTTTGTAAGCCACCCAGTTTATGGTAACCTGTTATGGCAACCAGACTGACTAAGACTTTAGGGAACTATAATTGTCCAGATACTGTGTTCAGCACAGTTATAAAGGTGAGTGATAACAGTAATGATAATAATAGCCAAAAAATTGCAATGACACCTGACATTTGTCTAATTTTGACTGCATGCCAGGTGGGTTCTAAGTGGCTTACATGTGTAATTACTTCCTGTAATCTTATGAGGCAGTGTTTGTAGTATCTCCACTTTAGAGACAATACAATGAAATAAGAAAGTTCCAGCTTTCACAAGATGTATAGTTTAGTGGGCAAGGCAGGGAATTTATCACAATTAATAACATGGTGTGAGTTCTGGAGTGTGATGAGAGCTATCCCAGGAGCATCTCACCCAGTCAACTTGAAGGTGCTGTCAAAATACCTTAAATGTGCTAAAGAATTGAGGGCTCATCTAAGTGATTAGTTTATGGGTGACTTAAATACATATTTTTAGTACATCAAAAACATAATATATGTTTTTAATGATCAATTCTAAGGATTTTGTTTCATCACCTTAGGAGAAATTTATATTTTAATTTAGTGAAAAATTGTTGCCCAATAAAATGTGAGCATTAGTCTAGAGTGCCAATGATTTGAGTTAGATAGTAGATACCAGAGCCTGGTATTTACATAAATAAACAAATTGCAAGAAAAAGAGAATGAATTTAATAAAAGATTCCACGCAAGATTGTTTCAATGATTTATGTTGGTAGCACATCATTTAGAGTCACTCTGGATATTAAAATAAGATACAATATTACAGAGACGATCATGCATGCTACCTAGAAGGCACTCAGCAAGCACTTGCTCCCATATATATATGGGAGTTTTTATGGCCTGGCATGGTAGCTCACGCCTGTAATCCCAGCACTTTGGGAGGCCAAGGAGGGCGGATCACCTGAGGTCAGGAGTTCAAGAGCACCCTGGCTAATGTGGGGAAACCCCATTTCTACTAAAAATATAAAACTAGCCAGGCGTTGTGGCAGGAGCCTGTAATCCCAGTTACTCGAGAGGGTGAGGCAGGAGAATCACTTGAACCTGGGAGGTGGAGGTTGCAGTGAGCTGAGACCATGTCACTGCACTCCAGCCTGGGTGACAAAAGGGAAACTCCATCTCAAAAAAGTGGGGGAGGGTTTTTTAAGGAATATTGACTCACATGATCACAAGGTCCCACAATAGGCCATCTGCAAGCTGAGGAGCAAGGAAACTAGTTCGAGTCCCCAAGCTGAAGAACTTGGAGTCTGATGCTCCCAGGAAGGAAGCATCCAGCATGGGAGAAAGATGTAGGCTCATGGCTAAGCCAGTCTAGTCTCTCCACGTTCTTCTGCCTGCTTTTATTCTGGCCGCACTGGCCGCTGATTAGATGGTGCCCACCCAGATTGAGGGTGGGTCTGCTCTCCCAGTCCACTGACTCAAATGTTAATCTCCTTTGGCATCACCCTTGCAGACACACCCAGGAACAATACTTTGCATTCTTCAATCCAGTCAAGTTGACATTCAATATTCACTATCACAGGCTTCCACAATACCACAGTCTAGATTGCTTAAACAACAGAAATTCCTTCCACATAGCTCTGCAGACTGGACTTCCATGAATAAGTTGCTGGCAAGGCTGGTTTCTCTGTGGGCCTGTCTCCCTGGTTTGCAGAAGACCATTTTCTTGTTGTGTTCTCACATGGCCCTTCCTCCTGGTGTCTCTTTCTCTTCTTTTAAAACCCCCAACCCGAATGAATCAGGGCCCCACCCTAATGCTTTTGTTTAACCTTAATGATCTTTGTAAAAGCTGTCTCTGCAAACACAGCCACATTAGGGATTAGAGCTTCAACACAGGAATTTTGGGGGGACACAATTCAGTCCATAGCATCATCTGTAGCTTTCCATGTCAAATAGGTAGCTTTCTCCACTTGATTTTGTAATTTCTTTTTTAGGTTGAGGTTTCAGCATAGGTCTGTTGATTCATCCCATCATTCTTTTATGGATTCAGTCTCCTGTGCACCAGGCAATGTGCCAGGCTTAGGGAGACACTCCTGTTAAGAGCCCGTCCCTGCCTCAGAAAGCCCTCTGGACAGGGGATAAACTCAAACAGACCACCTGTCACCCTGGAGTGTCAGGGAAAGTTGAGAAAGTCCAAGCCGAGGTTGAGTCCTGGAAATAGAATGATCCAGGCTGAGGACAGGGGTGTCTGATCAGTGGGCACAGTGAGAGTTCCCCTTCTTACTGGGAGATCCTGGTGTGGTGTGATCCCGGGACTGCCAGTGGCCAGAGTTGGTGGAGCACGTGGTGAAAGTCAGGGAAATGAACAGAAGGGACCTGGAAGGGCCACAGTGGCTACATTATCATCCTTTGCTTCGGCCATTTTGAGGTGTGCACCACAGAACTGATTTTCAGCGAGGAACCTTTGAAAATGTAGACATTTTTGAAGTCATTTTGACTGGCAAGCAAGGAGTCTAATGTAGGCAGCAAGGCTGAGGAAATCATTGCACAATGGGAAAGGAAAAGCTGATAGAAGCTGGGAGAGTTACCCCTTCATGGGCTCAATGTGGCTTTCAGCTTCCAGGTGCATAGAGGAACATACGGCTGTAACCGGGTGCAATGAACTTCCCAGAGAAAAAGTGGAGTTAGAAGCACCTGCTTCTATTATCGGTTGTACTGGACTAGGAACTCAGGACAAGAGGATACTGTGACATTGTTTTCTTCGGATTTCTAGATTAAGCAGATGTCCACTTATGAAAGGTATTATGGACAGGAAATTATATGAGAGAAGTAGTTTTTTAGGATGTCCCTAAGTGAAATCCCCACAGAGAAAATGGAAAAAGCTGCTTTGGGAAAGTGTGAGGCTCAAAACTAAATAAGGAGAAGGAAGCACACTGTTTGGCCTTTGCACTCACACCCACAGTGCATTTCTTGAGGTGAGCTCCATGCCCAAAAGGGATTTCCCAGCCAACCCACACTCTGCTGTAGAAGGACAGAGGCTAAGACCACATCCAAGTCTTTGAGGAGAGTTGTAGTATCAAGGCATTACGTGAAGACTGATTTGAACAGACACTTTTATATACAGAATAGTTAAACATTTTGGTACCCATGTTGTTTCTGTCCATTTAATAGCTAAAAAAAAGAATGAATCCTATAGTTAGCAAATAACCAATTTAGACATTTTAAAAACTAAAAAGAGAGTATGCATTTTCATCACCATGCGAAGATTTATGCTAATTATCGATTACTGAGTTAAGACACTTCTCTCAAATATGAAAAAGTGATACCTGAAGTCAGGCTTATTTTCAATGCTTAGGCCTAACTTCCAAGGTTTCCATTAGAAACATAGAAAAAAAATTTCCTTTTGTGTTCCTTAAAAATTGTGGCAATTTAGATTGAGGAAGTTTAGGATTTACTTTCATTGTTTCTGTTATTTGATGCTGTGTGAGAATGAATAATTGGCTTATAATTATATTTTAGAAAACAATCAACAATTACATACATTATTAAGTTTTTTATTATAATCTTCACAGATTCCATAAAAATCAATAAAGAAATACAACTTACTACAAAATTAGTTTTGCTTTAGGCCTGATGTATGAATGGAAAACCCTGTCTCATTGTGAAATTACTGTCTCACACAAAATGCTCTTTTCTTTCTCCAGTTGAAGTAAGCATCAGCTGAAGAGCTGCAGAAACTAAAACCAGTGCTCAGGATTTGTACAGAAACAATTGATTACTGCAAAGTATATCTTTGATTATTAATTTATGCTTTCATCTTTGACTATCATGAGGTTAAAAAAACATAATTGTATATTCCATTGATCTAAACAAAGATGTTTAAACCTTGGACTTACTGAAATTTTGGAATAGATAATTATTTGTTGGGGAGTTCTGGGCTGTACATCACAGGATGTTTAGCAGCTCCCTGTTCTCTACCCAGTAGACGCCAGTAGCTCCCCTCCCCCAAGTTGGCATCTCCAGACATTGCCAAATTTCTCATAGAAAGGAGCTGCACAATCACCCTGGGTTGAGAACCACTGCTCTAGATATTAAAAAATGCATTTAAATAAATACTTCCCATCCAGCTTTCTTTCTAAAGATTAAAACCTCAAAGCTATAATATAAACAGAAATTTCATCTCAATTGATCAAAAGCACTACCATGTCAAGACTCCCTTGCCTGAGGATTCAGTTGAGTCTGCTCAGGGCTCCCTTTCTAGGCCCAGAGCTTTTCTGTCTCCACATTAGAGAGCTGTCAGTACACAAGCAGTCTGGATAGAGCCAAAGCTTGTTGGCCCAGATCTTATTAATTCCCGAGCTGTTCAAATTTAAAAGCTCCTTTCTGACATAAAAGTTCTTTGAAAACCTGTGCTCCCTGAATTTCCACTGACACTTCTGAGTGTCACTGAGTTATTTTGTTTGAAGGAACTCCCATGCTAACTTAATCTTCTTATTTGTTTCACAGGCATTCTGTCCCCTCTTACCTGGGAGGTTGTTTGGTACAAATTATTGTGTCACTGCCCTGCCAAAAGCATCACCTAAAAGGGATTTTCCTTGCAAACCAATATCAAAATGTCGACAAGATTATCACAATTTGAGAGTTGGCACCCTCACTGCCTCAGGGGCCTTAGCATTAAATCTCTTTGCTTTTTGAGTGAAACTAGCATGGAGTGGAGTTGAGAAATATATTAATAATTAATATCTTTATAAAGAGTATTTTCACGTGATGTTTCCTGCCGGGTTATGAGTATGAAGTTGGGTGTAAAGCAAACATTGACATCTCAGCCTTGGACACATTTAGTCTGGGCAGCTTTATATGCTGATGAGGAAACAACACACTGAGTAATTCAGAAATAGTTCAGAAAAAAAGATGCATTCAGAAAAAAATACAAGCAAAAAAGATGATATCAGTCCAGAAATACCCCATTCAAAACATTGAAATAACACAATCATTTCTTAAGGGAAAATGAAATTCACTTTTCAACTTTAAGTGAAGGAAATATAGGAAAGTAAGTTATCACTTACTCCCTGGAGGAATTTAAGAACAATACCTGACAAACTTTTAGAATTTGACATTATTCCCAAAAAGGAAATTTTAAAATTCAAAAAAAAAAAAAAGAAAAGAGTGGGTTCTGGAATGTTTACTACATGAGAAGACCATGGAAAATAGAAAATGAAGAACAGCTCCCTGGTGAAAAATGATCTGCAAAGAACAAGGCTGTCTATGTAAGGAGATTAATAAAAAGACTAAAAAAGCATGAAAAAAAGCTATGGAAGATCCCAAAAGATGTGTCAGAGTTATTTAAAAAGGTATTACAGAGGTCTAGAGTGCATGATAGAACAGGAAAGCAAGACATACACACAAAATCCCCTTCCAAGACCTAATCGCTCAAGCACTATTCATGTCATATCAATCCTCTTAAGTATGTAATAGTCACTGCACTGCAAAAGCCTCCAGATGTAGAGAATGAGATTAAACTGACTTTACAATGCCAAGAATAGAACCAAATTGCATAAGCACCTCTGCAACCTTTACAACATAGTAAAGACAAAGAGATCCCCAATAGTGCCTCATGAATCATGCTTTAGTGGTTACCTTTGAAATGTACAAATACATTGTACTTTCTATTAGATGCAAGAGGGCCACATATGCATGTATAGGGGTGTGTGTGTGTGTGTGTGTGTGTGTGTGTGTGTGTGTGTGAAGGATGGAGATAGTTAAGCAACAGTAAGCTGTAGATGGTACTACAAACCCAGATAAAACTGAAGGTTTATTGAGTTGCTAAGAAAACAGGAAAGAATCATACTATTGATTAGAACTCAATTTCTTTTTCAAGAGGAGCAATTGTAGTTTTCCTTCTAAATGAGAAAGAAAGAGTTTTTATAACAAAGAGAAATAATTATTGTACATCAATAATTTTAATACCACACTGAAAAACAACCAGGAAGGGGGTATCACCAATAACTCCCTAGAACCCTTTCCTTGTAGCCACAGCACTGGTGCCCAAGACAGTTGCAGCCTCCACTATGATGAAATAGAAAGGGCTCTGCCACTTACTACACGTCCAAATGGAGGCACTGGTAACATGGCCTTCCTTGCTACTTGTGCTACTAGACATAAACTGGGTCTCCATCCAAGCTCTGACAGTGACCGATGGAATCAGTGACATTGGGGCATGGAAAACAGCACAGTTCATGGTGGGTCATCCTCCTGACACCTTTTAAATGGGCTGAGCTTAGTGATAGGAGACACTTGTAAGGGAGAGTGAACACAAACTTATGCAGCACTGAATAACAATGGAAAATGTAGGAATGCAATTTTCCCAGTGCATTATTTTAGGGATGAGGGCAGAATTACTTACAATTTCTGCATTAAAAAAATCTCTGTGTCTGGAAAGATTAAACAAGAAGTCATCCTTTGATGCCTCGTCTGGTGAACACTCCGTGCACACTGCAGTAGTAAATTGGCATTCTCAGAGGAGCAGTGTAAAAAACAGTCTTTAGTGGATCCTTCTTCTGCTTTAAAAGAAAAAAGTATATTTAAAATAAATTGGAAAAATTACCAAGATATACCTTTGTGTATGTGTGTGTATGTGTGTGTGTGTGTGTGTGCGCGTGTGTGTGTGTTTTCGACCATGCCTGGCCTGGGATTTTGATTTGAAGCTACAGGCCAGAATTCCCGGGTCAGTCAAATACAGGCATACCTCACTGTATTGTGCTTCACGTTATTACACTTCACATAAGTTGCATGTTTTAGAAATTAATGGTTTGTGGCAATAGTGTGGCAAGCAAGTCTATCTGCACCATTTTTCCAACAGCATGTGCTCACTTCATGTCTGTGTGTCACCTGTTGGTGATTCTCGTGATGTTTCAAACTTTTTCATTATTATATCTGGCATGTTGATCTATCACCAGATCTTAGCTAGATCTTCTGGACAACTTGCTGCAGCTTCTACATCAGCACTTGCTGCTTTGCCTTACACTTTTGTGTTATGGAGATGGCTTCTTTCCTTAAACCTCATGAACCGATGGAGAAACAGACAGTTGGTGGAGCAGTCAGAGCCCACACAACATTTGTCAATTAAGTTTGCAGTCTTCATGCGTTTTACATGACTCTTGAGCATGGCCTTTCAGATGGAATGACAGGCAGTGCCTACGTTTGTAACTATGAACATCCTCCGTGGCTGGCCCTCCTCCCAGTAGACCCAGTCAAGCCCTGCTCTCCTTTCTCATGGTGCTCACTGAAACTTGATGTGCTGTCCTCTGTCAGGGCATGCTCCAGTGTAACTACCTGCATAAGGTCATTGTCACTCTCCTGGGGCCAAAGCAGGAGAACATTCTTGACTTTTGGGCACCATTTACCAGGGTTGACTTCCTCCTTTTTGAAATGTGTCCTTTTCTTTATGTCCGTGACATCCATCTCCTTGACTTTTCTCCTCACTCTTTGAAATTGCCTTCTTCATTTCATTTGCTGCCTCATTTTCCACTGCTTATCTTTAAAATAGTCATGTTTCCTGGGAGACCTCTTGGCTTTCTTCTCTCTTTACTGTGTGCATGTTCCCTGGGTGAGCCTCATTCATACCCAGCCTTCCATTGTCAATGTGTGCAATGATTTCTTAGTTTGTATCTCGATTGTTTCCTCATTTCAGAGCCCCATGGCCACTTCTGGCTTGGTACAACTACAACCGTGATCATCTTCTTCATTTCCACATCTGCAGCTCTTTTTCCAGCTCTCATATTTCCTGCAGAAACCTCAGTTACCCTGGAATTCTTTTCTTCTTTTCTTTCATCACACTACTGTCTCCAAGTCCTCTTGATCTTACTGTTTTGGTGTTACTTGAATTCATCAATTTCTCTCCATGTCTACTTTCATTTTCTTAAATCTTCATCATTTCTTCTATGGATGACAGCAATATTCCCTTCTTAGAACTTCTACAACTGCCCGCACCCCCACCAACATTCCTCCCTAATTAGAAAAGAGTCCCAGACAGATAGCCTGAGACAAAACTGGACATAATCTGAAATGATTTCCATTACAGGTAAAGTATGTTTGTCTTCTCTTCCATCTTAACATTTCATTTGCATTGCACATGCCTCTCTAGGCTGTACATGCTAGCCATGTTAGATACTGGATTTTAAACGATGCATCATTACATAAACCTGAATATTCTGTGAAGAGCTTCAGAATGATCCCATGGTTTTGCTTATTCTCACTCCAAATGTTTAACAGAAACATAGCCCGATTCATCTCCCTGTCCCAAATCACTCTTCCCACCATTTATTTCTATTTCTGCTAGAGGGATTTTCTAAAATACAAATCTGATCATGATTGCATTCTTCAGTTTCTTAGGATGAGCGCTGACTCCTTCCTGGCAGGTACCACGCTCTTCATAGCCCAGTGACCCGACTGTTACCCCATACTCCTTATTCCCTCCAGCCGTAGTGAAGAGTTGTGCTTCCTCTGTCTCATACAGTTTTTGCCTCATGCCTGTGTTCTCCCAGTGTGAAAGGTCTTCCACCCATTTTTTAAAATTCTTCCAACTTCTGTTCATCATTCAGCATTATCTAAAGTATCCCCACACAGGGAAACTCAGTATTATTTAACCATGACATTTTTGCATTTTAATTGTTTGATTATAGTTGTGTACCCTCATTTTATTACAAGCTTATTGAGGGCTAAGCGAGGTTACATTTTATCAGGTTTTCTATTGAAGTTTCTGTCATATAGTGGATACTCCATGCAGATACTCCTTGAATGAAGATAGGTTGCCTCCCAGTAAACCCGTCATAAGTTTAAGATATGGTAAGTTAAAAATAAATTTAATACACCTAAACTACTGAACATCATAGCTTCGCCCAGCCTTCTTCAAATGTGCTAGGGACACTTAGCCTGCAGTTGAACAAAATCGTCTCACACAAAGCCAATTTCTGTATATACTTTCAGAAGAAAAAATGGAGGGAAGAAGGAAGGGAGAGAAAAATAGAAGGAGGGAAAGAGGGAGGGAGGGAGAAAGCCTCGTCTCCTGCCTCTCTTCTTTGGCAGCCCCAATGGTCTTGCCTGTAGAGGCAGGGCATGTCTGCCCTTGAACTTCTTATCTAACCAATTTACAAAATACTTTATTGAACAGTAATCTTAAGACAGATATCCTGCTATATGATGGATAAAGGTAAATAAGGTAGTTCCTGATAACAAGTAGTTCCACCAGTCCCTTCCAGTGTGCTATTAGGGAAGTCAATAAACTCCTCTGTGTCTCAGTTCAATTTAAAGAGAGGACTCTGGCCGGGCATTGTGGTTCACGCCTGTAATCCCAGCACTTTGGGAGGCCAAGGTGGGCAGATCACCTGAGGTCAGGAGTTTGAGACCAGCCTGGCCAACCTGGTAAAACCTTGTCTGTACTAAAAATACAAAAAAATTAGACAGGCATGGTGGCACATGCCTGTAATCCCAGCTACTTGGGAGGCTGAGGCAGGGGAATCACTTGAACCCGGGAGGTGGAGGTTGCAGTGAGCCGAGATTGCACCAGTGCACTCTAGTCTGGGCAACAAGAGTGAAATTCTGTCTCAAAAAAAAAAAAAGGACTCCAAAAAGAGGATAACAGTAATACTTTTCCAATACATTTGCAATAGGGACTAAGCTCATGTAAAACTACTTAATAATATAATGTGTCTGACAAAAGTGCCGCCTCCCCAGTCTCTCTCTCAGACTCCTCTGTATTTGTTCTTCATCCTAGACCCGTGGTAGTATGCTGAGTGGTGGACCAAGACATTGGGGGTGATATGGAAGTTAAGTCCATGTCCACTTTGTCCTGGCTCAAGTGGTGCATCTCAAAAATCAGGCTCATCTGGATACAAATCACCCTCTGCCACTCACTAATTGTGAGTGGGGTTTAGGACAACTTACTTAACCTCTCTGAGTATAAGCTTATTTGTCTATAATGTGGAGAAAATAAATGTATATTTGTCCTTGTGTTTTTCAGAAAATCGAATAAGTTAGTATTTGCATTAACAACAGTACAGAGATATCATACGCACTTAGTAAAAGGTAACTACCCTTCTTACCACCTGCCTAACTTGCCTCCAGTATTCTTGCCTCACTTTCCTCACCATTTTTTAGAAAAGCATGTATCTTCTTCATTCATTCTCCTATTTGTAGCATCCCTGCCCCATGGCCTTCTCCTGGGTCACTGTTTTCCATGTTTAGTGTTATTGCCCTCTGAATTTACTGATGTCTCTAAATCATGTTATAAGGGCCAGAATCAAGAAGAAGTGGTGTAAAGGGAATTAACTTTCATCAATGATCAGTATTACCTATGGTTCATTTAGTGCTTGGTAGATGCCATCTATGTTGTAATTACTGTAACATGTTTACACTTAGGATTCTGGATCTAGAGCTACCTTCTCCCAAGGAGCAGGATCTCAGCTTTCCCCTTTCTTTTGGAGATATGTAAGCAGACGGTAGAAGAGCTGTGAGTTAAGGGGTATAATAGGGTGATTATGAGGCATGGTGTTGGGGCAGAGGACAGAGGGAGCAACTCTGCAGAGTCAGGGAGGCTCCAAAACGGAAGTGACCTTTTGCCCTGGGTTTCTATTACAACTCACTGGAAAATGGTTTACAATGCTGATTTGCACAAATAATACTAAAGGCAAAGGAAGAAGCGAAGAAATCCCAGGCTGACTCAGATATAGATCACTCGTGTCTATGAGGAAATCTTGACAGCTTGTGTCAAAAGTTCACTCCTCATGGCTCAAATGGGTGCAATACCAGAAAAAGAACCTGATTAGATCAGTGGTTCCCAGACCCCTAGAATGGGAGGACAACTTTGTAATGACCTTTTCTCTCAGATTTTTTCCTAAAAAAGAAAGTGTGCTTTTCACCTCTTAATTTCTTTCACCACACAAAACATAAATGAATGCAAGATATTTTATATAATAAATAAAATACACTGCTATCTAGACTAACAACAACAAAAAGATCTAAATAAACAAATTCAGAAATGACAAAAGGGGACATTACCACTGATCGCACAGAAATACAAAAAAAAAAAAAAAAAGAAAGTGTACTTTTAGAAAAGAATCAATCAAACGGTTAAGAACAAAAGTTACTAAGAATTCAGTATCAATTGTATATGAATTTCCATTTTGTTCAGTGAAAATTTGCATTTGAAAATAGTAATTTTAAATGTGAAAAATGGTAATAAATATGCCAAAGGTTGTTATGACTTTCAATCTATATGTATTCTTGGGCTTCTTGCAGCAACTTTAAAGTCTCCTGAAGTCCCTTTGCTATACTTTAGGGTCCACTGATCTAGGTCTTAATTAGAAGCACTCTTTCAAAGGATTTCTTAAAAAAAATTAACAAGTGAAAAGAATTGTACAATTTTAGTTTAATTAAACATTTGTTTATTTCATAGTCTCCTTATCCACATTGTTTTTTAAAATCCCTCCCACAATGTTTTATCCACATTGTTTTTTAACAATCCACAAAAAATAGCAATGATTAATTAGCTGATAACATATTACAACTACATAGAGGCCTAATTTGCTCCTGTTTTAAAAGCATATTAGTGCTAGTTGTGCTCATTAATGGTTACGGTTCTATTAATCAGGAACAAATCCATGTCATCTTCTGAATTTTCTTGCCTCTTGCAACAAGGTAAGCACAGATGGTAGATGACATGGGAGGTGAGTCGCTCTGCAGGTCTGTGCTGCCCGAGTGATCCGTTAGGTGTGTGGATGCACAAATCACACAGTGTATTTCCGGAATGTCTGAAAATGTGGGCCACATGTGACCAACAAGATAATTATGAAACCTGACTGCTGGATATGCTGATGCAGCCAAAAAACATCAAGGACTGTGAGTGAGGTTGGAGGTGGGAGCAGAGAAAATTTCTGCAATATGTAAAAATGGACCCTTCTCAGAGAAACGGAGCATTTAAATTCTGCCCAGTTTACGGGTTTCCAGTTCCTGTCCTTTCTCCTGCTCATATCTGCATCTTGCTGATCTCCCAGGAAATCAGCCGCTGCTCTGCCCAGTCAAGCCCCTCCTTCCAGAAGAAGGGCTGAGGCAGGAATGACTCATTGCCAGGGAGTGCCTTATAGAACCGGGTGAAAGGGCGGTGTGACAATATGACTCTGAATTTCTTATCAGTGTAGGCTCACCAGTGATGAGATAAAATGGAAAGAACATATCCTGCTGTCATCAAGGCCAGTATCATAAGCAACTTTTATGATTTATTAGCATTGTAACCTGGGGCTATTACTGCAAGTTTTGAGCCTCCATTTTCTCACCTGTAAAGCAGAGTCACACGGACCAGGTGCAACGACTCACACCTGTAATCCCAGCACACTGAGGGGCCGAGGTGGGAGGATCACCTGAGCCCAGGAGTTCGAGATCAGCCTGGGCAACACAGTGAGGCCTTGTCTCTATGGAAAACAAAATAGTAACAGTAAAAATGAAAAAATAAAATAAAATAGAGTCATTGCCTCATTACAGGATTGGATGTGGACTAAACACGATCACACGTGTGAAGTTACAGGAAAAGCCTTGTGGAGCAGGATTAGAAAGAGCAGAATGGGATTTAATTGAGATGAAATGAAGACCTCCTAACAATTTCTTATGAAGCTTCCTAAATCTCTTGCATGTGACAGTGTAAGTCTCTTTTCATTCCAACTACCCTTAAGCTTCCCTAGTGGTGAAGAACTGTAGAGGAAAGAGCGGCCTTCGAGGGGAACACTGCCTCAGCTCTCACCTTCGTCCAGGGCTTAACCACTGGACACAACTCAGAATCTTGCATTTATTCTTAATTTAAAGCCTTATTCCAGCCTGAGATGCAGTTCCCTTAGCTTCCTGCTAATCTCTCCTTTAAAATAGTCTCTTTCTCAAATCCAAAGTACACTGAGATGTGGGGGAGATACCAAAAAGTGAGCTTCATTGACAAGCTCAAGAGGGTCATGAGCATTAAGAGACTGTACAATTCACAGGCCAAGCACGAAGGCCACAGACAGCCTTGAGCATGGGAGTTAAAGTGAGGGTTCCGGGGCCACAATGCTCAGATTGTGTTTGAGCTCTACCTCCTATTAGCTGTGTGACCTTAGCTGTTGATCAAGACAACTTTATCTTTATATATCAGCTTTCTCATCTAAGAAGGATAATTATACCATTAATATCATTGGTTTCCCATGACAATTAAATGAAGCGATAGATAAAAAGGGCTTAGACCAGACTTCAATTAATAGAAAGTGTTAATTTTAGCAATATCTGTATGGCTTAAGAGTTCCTGTCATCTAAGTAACAGGATCAGAGGACACTGCGGCATTAGCACAGCAACATTGGTGGGGACAGCAGGGATGTCGGATGGCGTCTGATTGTCAAGGCTAGCTCGTAGGGTCAAACTCTGCAGCTGCTTTAGAAGAGTGGTGTCGTGTGGGAGATTCGCTCTATGAGTTGGTAGACTATAAGTACAATTCCAGGAAAGTGATCCCACAGGTGACTGAACAGAAAAACTCATAGACCAACTTAAACTTTTCATAGACCACGGTTTATTACTCAGTTTGCATCTAGACCCAAGGGAGAGTAGATGGGGTAAGTTAACAGTTAGGATAGGGTGCAAATGGGGTGGAGGAGTCATATTCCTGAATCCCAGGATGTGCAGTGTTTCTACACGCACAGGCTCTCTCTCAATGCCACATCTGTCTTTCCTGCAGGTGGAGTAATTGAGGTTTGAGCAAGACGTCCCGGGTTAATAGCACTCATTTGCTCTCCTGGAGAGACACAGGGATAAGTAAGCCTGGAAGATGGCTATGGATTGTCCCCAGCCAGCTGCACAGCCCTGGGATTTATTGCATTGCTGGGGCAGAAGACTCTGGGACCAGAGTGGGTGTCACCAGTCGGTGGCTAAGTCAAGGTCTCAGGCATACCGAGTGCTCGTGTATATTTAGTGTGTCCTGAGAAAGGACTGAATGTTTCTTGTATATTTGCTGTATATAAATATGGCTCGTCCATGTTTAGAGTAACTTGGATATTTCCCACCCTGATGGCTTATGTTTATTTAATGTCTCAAGAAAACTGGGTGTCTCTTGATCCTTCCCTTCTTTTCTATGTATGTTTAATACCCATTATTCCATTCACTAACGACCTTAACAAGCTCATGAGTTGCATCCATCCCACTTGTCTTCTTGTTTCTATGGTAAGTTATTAAATAATGTAAAATGTGTATTGGAGTCTACCTATTGGGTGGCGGGCTTCAGGAACTGCTTAGCATGCATATTTCCAGTCTCGATAAACAGCCTCTGAGCAGATTTGGAGGTCACACAAAAAGGTCCTGAAGTTAGAATATCTAACCAGCAACCCATCCAATAGTCTGTAGGCAGCACATAATAGACTTTCTACAAAAGTTTGCTAAATTAATAAATGGTTAATATTTTCAAGCACAAATGAATTATCTTAAGTGTTTCTGTACCTGTTCATAATTTTCACTGTGGCTTCACATCAAATATCTGATTTAGTTTCCACAACAATGCTGAGGTAGGTAGAATATGATTTGCTATCCTTGTTTTACAGATGGAGAGCCGAAGTCCTGAAATGTAACTTGCTTAAAGTTACACACAGCAATTCTCAGATGGAACAGACTCTGGAATTCAGATTTTCTGTTTCCTAGGGTTTTGGGGCCATGAGTCTTCCTTTCTTTCTCTGTACAATCCCAGACATGTAGCAGAAGCTGTGTCCTCAGCTGGACCAGGAAGAGCTCACGATTTCCATGAACATTTGGCTGTGAAAAGTTCAGCACAGCTATGAGACTCAGGCAAAGATGAGAGAGCCAGCACCTTGTGTTGCATGATTCTTTCATTTGACTAATTAAAAAATGCACCTATCTTATTATATCATGTAAGTATGACATTATCATATTTATCATTATCATATCAGTAGTGTCTAAAAGTTTCCTGGAAAATGTGTGATACTGAAGTTTACCTCCAAGAAGAGTGCTAATGTTTGTATTCACAGAGCATTGCAAAATAGGTTTATCAACCTATTTTTAAGGCATTCAGAAACAGTGTCATTTCTTTCTTTTTTTGATTAAATTAAATTTAATTTTAAGTTCCCGGATACATGTGCAGGATGTGCAGGTTTGTTACACAGCTAAACGTATGCCATGGTGGTGTGCTGCACCCATCAACTTATCGCCTAGGTATTAAGTAAGCCCTGCATGCATTAGCTATTTATCCTGACGCTCTCCCTCACCTACCCAACAGGCACCAGTGTGTGTTTTTCCCCTCTTTGTGTGCATGTGTTCTCATTTCAGTTCCCACTTATAAGTGAGAACATGCGGTGTTTGGTTTTCTGTTCCTGCATTAGTTTGCTGAGGATAATGACTTTGAGCTCCACTCATGTCCCTGCAAAGGACATGATATTGCTCATTTTTATGGCTGCATAGTATTCCATGGTATATATGTACCACATTTTCTTTATCCATTCTATCATCGATGGGCATTTGGGTTGATTCCATGTCTTTGCCATTGTGAATAGTGCTGCAATGAACATATGCTTGCATATGTATCTTTATAGTAGAATGATTTATATTCCTCTGGGTATATATCCAGTAATGCGATTGCTAGGTCAAATGGGATTTCTGGTTTTAGATCTCTGAGGAATCACCACAATATCTTCTCCAATGGTTGAACTAATTTACATTCCCACCAAAACCGTAAAAACATTCCTATTTCTTCACAGCCTCGCCAGCATCTGTTGTTTCTTGAGTTTGTAATATCACCATTCTCACTGGTGTGAGATGTTATCTCATTGTGGTTTTGATTTGCATTTCTCTAACGGTCAGTGATATTGAGCTTTTTTTCATATGCTTTTTTGCAGCATAAATGTTTTCTTTTGAGAAGACAGTGTCACTTCTTTGCAGTTGATATTTGGAAGGTTCTGCAGAATCCCAAGACTCAGTCTGACATTGCGAAATGTGTGTCAGCCATACCGTAGCTTTCCAGAATTCTCCACTATTTAGATACTTTGGACAATGGAAGAACTTGACTGTTCTCAAAGCCAGATTCACATTAAGTAACCCCATGAGGGAATTCATTCACACAGGATGTAAATTTGGCCATCCACACCCCAGGAGGCAAGCAAGTTAAACAATACTGTCCCCCAAATGATAAAATTATTTCTGCAGATTGAATTTGTAATCTTTGTGCCTCAGAAGAATGAAAAAATAAAACAAATGGAAAAAGAATAAGAAGCAGAAGATAAGAGTAGGGTATAAACAAGCTATTTTCTGTGCCTCCGAGGGCAATACTTAAAAAAAAAATGACCTGGTATCAGTTGCTGGAGCCGACTGACATGCAGATGACCCTCCCCAGCTGACCCTGTGTGGCGCTGACTGCTTCTGTTTAGATTTGCTTCCATGGTGGATCCTAGCCATGTCTCAGGATTTGCTTTTTTGCCTTTAAGTTGCCAGCTGTGGTTATTGACTACAGTTGTGTGAGGAGGCTGCTCTGAATTTAGCTTGGATTTCTCTAATTTTAGACACATTGAAGAGGCCCAGGAAGGGATTTGTAATGGGTTACAACATTCTTTCATTTTTGGCCAATGAGTGTCACACAGCTGTGTGTATGTGTTTATGCATCTCGTGTGTGTGTGTGTGTCTGTGTCTTTCTCTGTGTGTGTGCAGGCACATGCAGAAGATCAGAGAGAGAAAAGGAGCAGAGAAAATGCTTCTGGGACATTATCTGCCACTTTGCTTGTCGAAACTGTAAACTTGGTAGTTTTAAATAAAATTACGGTGAAATACAAAGTGAAAATAATAATTCATATTAGAATAATTGCATGTGGACATGCAAAACCTTTTCTCTATGAGATTGAATGTAACTTGGAATAGATACTCAACAAATCATAACGTATTAGTAAAATCATGGGAACATGGCAGAAAGCCTTTTTCTCCAAAAAATTCTACATAATTTGGAATTATACCAAATAATTTGGCTTTCAGACCTTTGAACATTTACAAAAGCAGTAAAAAATTCTTTGTCTGACAACATAAGAAAGTAATCAACCTATCATAGGAATAATAGGATAAGAAGATCTTACTTTCATTTTTGACACTGAAAAAGGAAATTTCAAATATAATTCCTTTCAAAGTGTATTCTATCATCATATATATTTGAATTATCAAATTATCTGTATATATGTGTGTATATGCAAACGTATACACACATGTATAAACATTCATATACTCAAACAGAAAGAATTTATATAATCATTATGTTGTTATGTTCCAGTATTTCCTAAAAACATTTTCTTCGGCCAGGTGTGGTGGCTCACGCCTGTAATCCCAGTACTTTGGGAGGCCGAGGCGGGTGGATCACGAGGTCAGGAGATCGAGACCATCCTGGCTAACACGGTGAAACCCCGTCTCTACTAAAAATACAAAAAAAATTAGCTGGGCACAGTGGTGGGAGCCTGTAGTCCCAGCTACGCGGGAGGCTGAGGCAGGAGAATGGCGTAAACCCGGCAGGCAGAGCTTGCAGTGAGCCGAGATCACGCCACTGCACTCCAGCCTGGGCGACACAGTGAGACTCCGCCTCAAAACAAACAAACAAACAAACAACACATTTTCTTCGATATGTTTAATGACTCTGTTTACAGTCCATATACTAATCCTAATTTATGTACATCATTTCTAAGACACTTAAAGATAGCCCCATTGCTTTTTACTATCTTCGGATTTCTCCATTTAGGGTCTGCAATGTTCGAATTGTTTTGTTCTTGAGGAACATCCCAAGTATTCTTTCTTCTAGAGCATTCCAATTATAACTTTTTTTTTCTGCTGAGCTCTGTAACGAGCTTGAACAAAGCTAAAACAACTAGCACTATGTAAATGTATATTTACAATTTTAATTTTCATTTTACTTAAGATAATTAGCTGCTATGTGTCTGGCACCAGGAGCTCTGCTAAGCATTTTTCAAACATCTTTTCATTAAATTATTATTAAATTCTTGTATTATTACCTTTATTTTTATTGATAACTAAAGGAAGCATAAGGAGTCTACGAAGTAACTTGCAGAAAAGCTCAGAGCTAGTTAAGTTACTGAGCAGAGACTCTAAAATACTATCCCATATTGTCTCCTTTGGAAATACACATTCTCTTATTTGTTCAAATATTTTAGCTAAAGAAAAAGATGGCATAAACATCAAAGTTAATTACCACAAGTACGCATGTGCTATTCATATAGATTTCCTTCAATATATAATTGATAATAACCTTCTATTGTAACATACCAGAGGATCTATTTAGAAATTGCTTCTTTTTGTTTTTAAAGACTTTTCTTCTTAATATTAAAACCAACATGGACCCATTTTAAGATTACTTCAGTACTTTTAAGAGTTAAAGCTCATTTTTGTTTTTTCCTCTTTGCAAATAGTGAAATATAATGTGATGGGCTGGTTACACTAAGGGTGACTCTGATGTCAATTGTGACATACGGATTCCAATGACCCTTGAGAATTAGTCTAAATTTCATCTCTGATTTTTTTTTTTTTTTTTTTTTTTTTTGAGACAGAGTCTCGCTCTGTCGCCCAGGCTGGAGTGCAGTGGCACGATCTCGGCTTACTGCAAGCTCCACCTCCAAGTTTCATGCCATTCTCCTGCCTCAGCCTCCCGAATAGCTGGGACTACAGGCACCTGTCACCACTCCTGGCTAATTTTTTTGTATTTTTTTTTTTTAGTAGTGTTGGGGTTTCACCGTGTCGGCCAGGATGGTCTCGATCTCCTGACCTCATGATCTTCCCACCTCAGCCTCACAAAGTCTTCATCTCTGATTTTTAAAGTTTCCTGATGTTTTGGATGGATAAAAGGTCATATAGATGTAATACCATTTTTCAAAGTCTTGAGTATTAGAAAACAAGTATGATTATTACATCTTCTCTAGATAGGGAATAAAAGACAGTAATTTGTTAGTGAATCAGATATCTGTATAAGGGTTGTTAAGGCAGATAAGGCTTTCGAGGAAATCCCTCCCACTGTTAGGGAAACTAAAGAGGGAAAACCTGGGCTGTAATGTCTCTGTATGCTTCCAACTAAGTCAAAAGATCTCAAGGTAAAAGCTTTTCCGACAAATGTTGAAGGCAAATATTGATTTATTATCATCTATTAGCAAACTATTATCACCTGAGATGTTAATATACTTATATTTTTCTACGGCAGCTGTATTAATTGGCTACCTTAATTATTAGGTAATACTCTCTATATGACCAAATAAGCAAGCAGAGATAAGCTGAAGGCAGCCCTAGATGTTTGTGGAATTTGCTTGTCATCTGCTTGAGTGGCATCTTGAAACTACTGATTGCTCAGTTGATTTTAATGCTTCTCTTCAATTAAAGTAGAATCATTTAATGCTTTGGGCTTTTATTTTTACTTTTTCCACTATGTGATTTACTTGGCGATACTTGGGCTGTTTAGAATGAGACTGCCAATCACTTTTGCCAAGATGTGTATATATAATTTTTTCTGAAGTGCTCAAAGCACCTTGTATTTTCTGCCAGGCTATCCCTGTGCCTCAATGCAGAAAACTTGCCAAGGTTAATGAGCTATTCCAAGTAGATATACTGTAAGCCACGAATGAGGACTGAAAGCAGTAAACATTAACAAGGGCTCATTAAAATCTGGTTTTCGAATGAGTGCTCCAAACTTTTCTTTATCAAATAAAAGTATCATCACTTATGAAAATTGAATGTCCCTTGTTGAACATTCAACTCCTAATTCAAGCTGTAGTATAATATATTCTACATACCTGATGTTTCATTTGTAAGACTAATGGCAATAGGTCTTCCATCATCTTTCCAAACCTATACATTCTATTTTTTAAAAGCCATCAGGGTTTCAAAAATCAGTCTTGCTTCTCAAATTAAGCAGCCATTAAAGAGATTATTTACTAAATTAAAAGGGTTTGAAATGGATGATCCAGTATTTATTCCTTCTTTCCATTATCAGAATTCCAGGCAATCGGCTGAGCTTGGTGGCTCACGCCTGTAATTCCAGCACTTTGGGAGGCCAAGGCGGGCAGATCACTTCAGGTCAGGAGTTCGGGACAAGCCTGGCCAACATGGTGAAACCCAATCTCTACTAAAAATACAAAAATTAGCCAGGCGTGGTGGCATACACCTGTAGTCTCAATATTCTCCTGAGGCAGGAGAATATTGCTTGAAACTGAGAGGTGGACGTTGCAGTGAGCTGAGGTCACACCACTACACTCCAGCCTGAGTGACAGAGTGAGGCTCTGTTTCAAAAAAGAAAAAAAAGAATTCCAATGTTTAACCTGCTGCCTCTTCCTTCATGAGTTAACCTTCTAAGCCATTTGCAGACATCATTTACAAACCCTTGGATGCCAGTTTATCTGATTTATCTTCACTTTCTAGATCACAATGCTCACTTTACGTTCTTCTGGCCCTCCTAGCTATTCTAACCCTTTCTGGTCATTGTATCATCCCCAGTTCTCACAGCATAGCTGATCAGTGGTGATTGAAAGTTATTTTTGTTTGTTTGCTTTGTGTTGTTGAGGGGTGGTTGTCTAAAAGAATTGGCCCTCCTGAAATTGCCACTAGTCTATTCAAGCACTCAAAATAAACATGTGGTTTTGTTAAAAACACTAAATTTACCAACAGAAGTCTCTTAATTACCACTAACCCCTTCCCACCCCAAGATTATTTCTGCTCCTAACTTCCTTCTAGATAGAAATTCAATAGGAGAAGCTAAACTAGACCATTTCTTTACCTACTAAATATTGTGTTGTTGCCATGCTTTCCAGACTTTTCCTATCAAAGTAGTTCCTAAATCATAATCTTCCCTGTTTATTTCCTCCAGCCAGAATCTTACCCCAATGATTTTGTTCCCCTAATTAGACAGTTATCCAATCAGCATCTCAAACCAAGCACTGCCTTGTCTAGCTGTTCTAAACTTAAAAAAAAAAAAAAATACTGGGACATAAGAAGTTTGTTAAAAGAGGCTATTAACATTTCATTTGGAAGAAAACTGTGGTATCAGTTAGATCATCCTATTACTTTTGTCTTTTTCTTGGGAAAGATTTTGATGAAACTTTCACAGAGACACCGATGAATAACAATAAACTCATTCAAGGCTGAAATTGGTATGATGCTATGGACTGAATTGTGTCCCTAAAATTTATATCTTGAAACCTTAACCCTAAGGTGATGGTATTTGGAGACGGGGCCTTTGGGAGGTGGTTCGGTCAGGAGGTTGAAGCCCTCAGGATGAAATTAGTGCCCTTATAAGAAGAGACAGGAGAGAGATGATCTCTGTCTCAGCATGTGAGGATGCAGCAAGAAGACAGCTTTCTGCAAACCAGGAAGAAAGCCCTCGCCAAAAACAGAATCCCCCTGCAACTTGTCTTGGACTTTTCACCCTCCAGAACTGTGAGAAATAAATTTCTGTTGTTTAAGCCAGCCAGTCTGTGGTAGTTTGTCACAGCAGCCCAAACTAATATATAAGGATACCACGAAGTTCTCATTTCATGTATCTTCTTAAACCAACTGAGTCAAGTGTCTTTCTTAAAGATGTCTTTCTTTGGTCTATCTTGTTTTATGAAGGTAAAGAACCCTAAATTCTTAAGGTGTTATGAATCTCACACATCTTCATAGGAATTTGACCCATTTATTCCTATTATTCCTCTGATATCTCTTATTTCTCTCACAATCTTTGGAAATTACTGCTTTGAAGAAATGCACATTTTGGTAGGGTTGGTTTGAGAAAGAAATAGTTGTATATGCAATGAGATGTCTTCTGGAATATTTTTTTCCGTCCATTAATTTATCTAGAAACCGAAGCTGAAAATAAAAGGTGCTATGTATCCATATGTCCCAAGTTTAGAAAGCTGCTTGTAATTAGAACTCACTACCTCCTTTTAAGGCTCAAAGAGAAGTTCCAGAGCTAATCTTTCCACTGCACAGTCACCATCACCGCTAGCCCCATCATCATAATCATTGTCTCCTGGCAAATTCAAATGAAGGAATGGGAGATGGAAGTAAATTTGGAGGGAGTGCAAAGTTCATGAAAAGAGCCTCTCTCCTCTTCTGTGGGGGAGGAGCTGGGTGTTTCCTCTTCCCACAGTTAGAAAAGGAAGAACCTGAAGGAATCATCAGTAATGTTTGTGGGGAACCAAACTGCCTTTTCCCCTCACTAAACCAGAACTAACGATTGTCTCTCATGAGAATTGGTCAGGCACCAGCCCTGCTCACTGCTGAATATTTTTAAGGGAACAGAAAGACCAGAGGAGAAAACTGGTGAAGCCAAGAGAGGGGAATCGGTAAAGAAGCCAGCACCCCAAGACACCTGCTTTTCTTATTGTCAAGTAGACATGGTAGGATATGGCTGAGCTTAATCTGTAGCGTAGATACCTCCAAAAACGAGCAAAAGACTTTAGATTGGTTTACCTGTGGTAGGAACTAAGAGAGGAGAGATAAGTGCACAAGAAGATCTTTTCCCATTTCAAGAAAACGTGCATTACTGAGGTTTCTGTGGGACTTCCTGCAGAAACCACATCTGAGCTCCAAGAGAGCCTGCATTGTGACACATGTGCAGACATTGGCGATGACTTTTCAAAGAAGTAGGAACATAGAGGATCAGATCTTAGCCCAGGAAATGAAGGTCATCATTGAAAAAATACATGTTTCCATTTCTGTCCTCCTCACTGCATGACTGGAAGAGCCAAACAGAAATGAGAGCCCAAACACTCCAACATAACCATGTAGTTCCTGTGCATTTTATTCTTACCTGTTTGGGGAAAAGGGAGAAAATGGACTTTAAACCAAAACCAAGATGAACCAATAAGATAAAAAGAACCAAGTGTTAAATACTAAAATAAAACTATACAAGTAACCCAAATTGACTGAAAGTATGTACTCCAGCCAGATGCCATTAAGGGAAACACCTCAAAGAGGACAATAGAAGCTCAATGTAGCATGGTAGGGGACATTTATGAGAAAAGTCAAACCATTTCTTCATGCCAATGAATTTAAACCTTTTACATCCTAAAATTACATTAATTTTTTTACCATTGAGCATTGACCTGGCTCCTATGGGGTGCTGTAGTAGACAGCATGTATCTGTGAATCTCACTTCCGGAATGACTGTCGATTCCTTATGATCTACCTGCGCTCTGTAACGTGTAGCTATAGCTATCCCAGCACATATATTTTGGATTGGCCATAGTTTAAAAATACATCCAAAATAATTTCACTTATGCAAAAATGAAAATTACAGAGGCAAGGTTAGGGGTCAGGATATTATCAAATGTGACTTGAGATCTTGCAAGAATGAAAATGGAGCTGCTTATGCTAGTATAGAGATGAGAGCCTGAAAGGTAACAAGTTGACTTCAAAGCTCAGGATGTAGAATAAAGACTAAGGGCTGTTTGCAGTAGTGTTAGTTTGTCAGTGCCTATGTTGTACTGGTCGGTGTTCAGCAGACAGAAAAGAGGTTACTATCCTTGCTGAACCCAACTCGTTTATCCAGGTCACATATATTTGAATAGTCCCTCCCTGAGTACTTATATGTTAGTTCTATGTAAATATTAGTCATATAGTAGTTGTACATTGCCCATAGACATTGCAATAAAAAAAATAAATAGGTAGTTAAAAAGACAATTAATAAACATTGATATTAAGTGAAAAAATATGATTTAGCATTACAGATTTAACTCTACTATTTTTAGAAATTTACACTGTAGACTAAATTCTATACTGAAAGGAAGGGGAATTCAACCTCAATTTTTATCTAGTGGTTTTAATTTGTAACTGATTTCCCATCTGTAATTGCATAATTTTTTTATAAGCAAAGAAACAGTAAACAATATAAATAGCATGTTGATATTTATTAGTCTAATTAGTTGCATTTTCAAGATCCATTTAATATTCAATATTAAAGATTCCATGACCCTCTAAAGAAGAAATATCATCACCTATCATCATAAAATTAAGCAGAGCTTTACAAGATGACATAGATTTTATTTTTTATGTTTTAATATGCATGATGCATATTAGGTATTAAGTGGATTTGAATATAAGTGATTTTCAGGTCCTGTATCTTGTAAGATAAGAAACAATTATCATCGTTTTCACAGAGAACATCTGAACTAACTGTGTTTACGTCTCACGATGATGAAATGCTTTGGGTCATGGGCACTCTTCCCTCCCCCACTGCCTCCATCAGAGAGGCACACATGCCATTTGACGGCAGTGTATTACGCACTGTTCTCCACAGGCCTGAATGGAAGGTCACTTTGACCTGCTGTACATTTTTACTTAAGAACTGCTTTTGACAATAAGCCACTAGCGTACTTGTTTCTCGACTGACTTGAGTTTTTGGCACAATATGAAAAGCATTTGGAAAGTGTAAGTAAAAGCCTTCCGTTTCAGAAGAAATAATGGCCCCATTTGCCATGGAAACCAGAGGACTTCATGAAAATGCACTCAACTGTTTTTGCAGTGAGCCTAAAATTATTCTAAAAATAAATCGTATTCCTGGCATCTGCTAGCCAATGCACAAAGATTGCATCTCATAAGGTTTTCCCTCTTAGAGAAAAATGCCTTGCCACTTGAATATTTCATCTTTCTTATTATTCAGAATGTATGGGACAATATATGTGCTACACACTAGGGCCTCAATAATCAGTTTTTTCTTAAATTAAATGTCTTTTGAGAGTTGGCAGATGATCATTTGAGTGCTGCCTCTGAACATAGACTATAGTTGAGGAAACCAAATACAGGGTTTTTATGCAAAATTAGAGGGAGTCATATTCAAGCATTTGTTTTCTTTTCTATAGATAAATTTCATTTATGTCAGGGGAAACTAACAAAATAGAATGTTCAATGATAATGAAAATTTTAACAGACAAATATTGGTGAATAAAAGCAAGGAGCCAAAGTCTCTGACCAGGAGTTCCATGTTACAGACCCAGCTCCAGTTTCTTTGGGTGTTCACGAGGGCAGACGGGGAGCAAGGCTGTGAAGCCATGAACCTGCTCAGTTGTAGGTACCCAGGGCCATTGCATGGGGATCCATTACTTAATTAAACTCTAAAGAAGCCTCATGCCAGGAGGCAAAATGTTATTTGTTACCTGGAAGGCCAAGAGGTTAGGCTGAATGTATGACAGGACAGGGCAAATAAAATTCCTAAAGTGAGATGTGGCAAAAGGCAAAGTATAATCCAAACAGATGAGATTCATGTTCATATCCATATGTCCTCACTGGCTTAAGAATATAGTAATAGACTCATACTGGACAGATTAGGCCATTGGTTAACAGGAATACTCATTAATTCAGTTTTCACTCAATAAATTTGTATGGAGTGCCTCCACGTTCCAGGCGCCAGGATGGCTGTTAGGAATGAAGCAATGAACTGAACCCAAGCCTCAAACATTTCATGCTCTTCAGTGGCACAGGTGCCTAAACACTCTGCAAATATTATTACAAGGTGGGAGAGGAAATGGCTTCCTAAACCCTCCTTGGAGATATTACCAAGGAATTTTAAGGAGGAGGAAGTGATAGTAATTTGGTTCATCATGGCAGGGCCATAGTATATAACTTACTGTTTGCACCAGGATACTTTTCAGGGTAAATCGGTGTCTGTTTAATAACTGCCTTGGGCCACAGTGAGAACTGAGACTCCTTGGTGGATCAGTACACACAGGTACTCTTCATGCGTACTTGATTCTTTCTTGGAAACGATCTAACAGTTTCTTTTCTGTTTAACTTGCTGTCACTCTGTTGGTAGGGATCCTTACAGCCCTTTATTTTACAATTTCATTGGCAATGAATAAGTTTCTACAATAACATTCAGTTAGGAGCCTGTCAGGACACTTGCTGACCCCCTCTGGATGTAGATGGCAGAGGTTCAGCCTGGCAGGCAGACTTCTGTTTCACCAATAGGACTCTGCCTTGGTGAACGTTTTTATAAAGAGTTAGGTGAAGTGATGAAGACCTGATGATAATAGGTGTCAATAACCCAGTGCTGTAGGGTGAATGAATCCCCTGGCTCCATGAAGTTCTTAATAAGCAAGAACAATAGGTCAGGTTTTTAAAGATGCTGTATTATGGGCACATGCACAAGATAGAGCACTTAAATTTAAACAAAAATAAATCTACTGCATAAACATGAGAAGGAATAAATATGGCTTAGCAGCAGTATTTGTCAAGGAACAAATACATTTTAGCTATTAATTCCAGCTCTATGGTGTAATATAAAACTTTGGCAGAGACTTGATAGAAGGGATTCATGCTGTAGCTGGATAATTGGGCAAGAATGTGCCTTCCAGCCCTGAGATTCTGTAGTCTTGGAACTACGATAGCACAGCCTGTATCTTATTCACATCTGTCCCCTAGCTATAGATGGCACTAAACATATGTGCTGTATAAATCAATAGATGCATTATAAACGATGAGAGCTTAAACAATGACGTTGACAGATTTTGTAGAAGTTTGTATCTTCATTCAATTGTGTCCCATCTCCCTCCTTACCTGATATCTTCATATCCAATCTCCCACCTCCTCATTGCCAGTTCTCATTTCTTCCTGGATAAACATAGAAGACTGAGAATCAGCCTACGGAACCAAGAAGGACTCATAATTTTGGGAAGGCAGATCTTATAAATCAGTAATATAATCCTTTTTTTCTCTTGATGCCAATGCATTACTTACATAAGATTAATCAAACACATCCAAAAGATAACCAGCAACTTCACCTCACAGCTAGTGAACAGACTGGTTTGAGCAAGATTTTCCTGAAAAATCTTGTTATCCACACCCATATTTACTCTTGTTTCTCCTGGAGGCAGAATGTTGCTCTCGGATACAGGCTGGGTGTTTATCCTGTATTTATTCAGATCTAGGAGAAAAAACAGTATGTTTATGTTGCCCATCCCATTCCTTCATAAAATTTAGAAACACTGTTTTATCTCCTTTTGCCTATATTAAATCCTCTTCAGTTAGCCAGTAGGTTGAGGAAAGTGCAGACGACCAGGGTTTAAATTGCCTTACTGCCTAGTCACACTGCTGAGATCCACAGGATAATTACCCACTGGCCATTGCGTTTCACACCGTGCCCAGCTGGGCTTGCCTAACAGCAATGGCCTTCTCTTTGTTGACAGTTATTTAAAGATGTGGTATCATAAGCCTATTTGTCAAAGTGACCTAAAATTTTATTCTACGAGTATCATTGGAAGCAACCTTTTGTCCATAAATTAGTGACCCTGTAACTGCACAGATAGAACTCATGTTATAGATACTCTTCATGCAAAGTTAAAAACTACTTTGGCAGACTCTGCAGCAAAGAAAACTTCTGTCAAGCAGTTCTATTATCCCCAAGATTTCCATTATTTTGTGTAAATTGCCTTTTTTTTTTTTTTTGAGACAGGGTATGGCTCAGTTGCCCAGGCTAGAGTGCAATGGCATGATCTCGGCTCACTGTAACCTCTGCCTCCCAGGCTCAAGTGATCCTACTGCCTCAGACTTCCCAGTAGCTGTACTTTCCAGCCCTGAGATTCTATAGTCTTAGAACTGTGATAGCACAGACTGTGTCTTGTTCACTTCAGGTGTACACCATCATGCTTGGCTAATTGTTGTATCTTTTATAAAGATGGGGTTTTGCTATGTTGCCCTGGCTGGTCTCAAACTCCTAAGCTCAAGCAATCTGCACGCCTGGCCTTCCAAAGTGCTGGGTTTACAAGAGTGAGCCACTGTGCCCAGCCCGCTTTTTTGGTGCGTAATTTTTTTTTTTTTTTTTTTTTTTTTTTTTTTTTTAGGCAGGTCTTGTTTTGATGGAATGATACAATTTCATCATTACATAAACCATCCTTATCTAAAAAACCACATATTTTAAAACCGATTTTAAACCCTCCAACTTTACAACTGTGGTAACTGTGTGTATGTGTATGCATGCACATGTGTGTGTGTGCACTGTTCTGACTAGACATCGCAATCCTCTGTCTATCCAGTTCTTCCAGAGAGCATAAATTTATTTTATAGAAGTATATTTAGACAACAGGAGAGAGCCATGATGAAGCTGAGCTCTAAAATATTCCATTCTTGCTAATGAAGGGACGCTCATCTCATCATTGGCTGAAGTAACAAATTAGGATACAGGTTACGGCAAATAATGAATGTGCCTACTCCCTGAACAAATTTTCTGTTTGTCCAATGACAAGTAAACCTATTAGACATGAATGACATGTTATTAAAGAAAAATTTAGCAAGATGTTGATCAGTTCTAAGCATGTATTCATCCTTGGAGGTTGGAAGAATGCATATCGGCACTTCTTGTGAATCCAAATACCCAATATCACTCAAGTAAGAGACAGTTGTAATTTTGGTAAATTAGGACTCTTTTAGAAATAAAATAGATATAGGCATTTTATTGGATTGAAAACTGAATGTAGGTTTCCAGCGGCTAGGTCACCACCAGGTGGGGATGTGATAGGAGGAATTCAAGCACAGTACACAGTAGGTGCTCAATAATTGCTTACAAAAATTGTTTAATGTGTCCTAATTTACTGATATTTTCTGTAGCTCTTTTTTTACCACTCTCCCTTGAAATATACAACAAACAATTACAAGACTAGAATAATGTCTTTCTTCAGAGGAAACAGAAACACATATTTAACCTCACACTCAGGCAATAGCCAACTAAACCCCACATTATAAATATTTAAATTTAAATACACAGAAGGTTTAAAGCAAAAAACTTGGTACTAAATTTCCTTTGAAGACAAGAGGATTCTCAGATACTGTGAAACACTGTTTAGATGGGAAGGCAGCTCTGTGACTTTGGGCAAATTACTTAATTGGTCTGTACTTATTTCCTGCTCTTAAAATAGGACAAATGATAGACTGATGGTTATTGTGAAGATTATTGAGATAATATAAGTAAGGTGCTTTGAACAGTGGCAAATAATAGCATTATATGCATGTTTCTATTACTGATCTTAATATTTGGTAAAATATGGAGATTTCAAATGTTTCTGTTGCCACTGTCTCTACTAAGATTGTGGTAATAGTTCATGACTGTGAGAAAATAATAGCAGAATTGTATTGAATAATGTTTTAAATGAGACTTCAGTATCATCAAAAATGTAATTTTCTCAATTGGAAGATGTTATGGCTAAGTGATTTCACCTGTAATGTCCAGACCTATGTAAGAAAATTGATGGTCATCTTAAATGTTATTTCACTTACTTGATACTGTGAACTTTTTTTTTTAATAAAAAAGGTTAGTTGGCAAATATCAAGTATTTTATCAAAATATTATAATGCTAGTATGAATTGAAAAAGTTTTTTGCTCCTAAACAAAGTGGTCAGAAGATGCTGAATTTCACAGTTGCTGTTTCATTTATTGTTAATTTTGTTTTGTTTTGTTTTACCCCCCTGGGATCAGTTCTTACTTCATTATCATTTGATACTGTCTGAGAGTGGTATTATATTTCTACAATTTTCTTTGCCCAGTGTGACTTACTAGAAATTGAAGGGGCTTTTATATGACCCTAAGGTGATTAAAATTTAAAATAAGTCATATTAATTTTATTCACAACTCTAAGTCAATAGACTTTTCCTGAAGACATGGAGTTAACTCCATTCTTCTACCTTGAAGAAGAAGATACATGTAATGATTATTATTTCTATTACTCCATACATTTCCTAGTTCTTTTATGAGGGATAATGGGCCTATGACATTGTTTTCGATGGTAAACATTTGTGACTATGTTTGTTGCTAGATAAGCGAAGAAAAAATTGTGCTTGCCACAGGAAGTCTTTTCCAATGAACGCTTACTTATTTTATAGGGACATTTTTGAAGGATTTGCCAAAATTTCCTGGGCACCAAGCTCTAAGCAGTGCAGTGAAGCAGTTAAATAAGAAATAAAAGACCCTAAACTCTGCACAGTAACTTGCAACTAGGTGGACTATGTTGCCTCAAGGGCAACCAATCCTAAGGAAGAGATTAAGGGAAAAGTCAAGCATTTTCTTTCAACCTTGTGCACTTTCAAGAAATTAAAAGGATATTGTCAACATCTTCTTTTTAAAATAGCTTTTAAAAACCAGGCTTATTTTCGTGATTTAAAATGACCACACAAAATGAGTTAGTATAATTTATATTGTAATGCAGTTGTTTGAGAAATATTTCTAATTCTGTTTCAACTTTATTTCTCCAAGGGTATAATATAAAAATTACTTCTGTTATTATTCTCTACCAGTAGGGAAAAAATTAAAACATTAGATCCATTGAGAAAGACATGTAATAAATAATTAAGATTAGTAATAATATCTATCGGGGTGATTATGACCAGTTGAATCATCTCTTTCCTTTGAATTATTTAGCTAACAAATTAACTCTCCCAAATATTTAAAATGTAAAATCATATTTTACTGCCCATTTTACTGTGCATCACATTTAGTTTTTTATTTTTTCAATTTATTTGCTACTATAAATATGAAAGGAGGGAGAATCTTTTTTACATAAATGCCTTGCATCACTGTCCAGTCCCCTCAGTGGAGGGGGGAAAAGAAAAGCATCGCTCAAACTAAAATATTTTTGTTTGACATTGAGCACCAGCTAGTCATACTAATAAATACCCATGTCATGCAGATGGCTGGGCAAATAAGAGATATCTAAAAATATGCACCGGTCTTGGAAAACATGACACAAGTAACGATGTCATATCGTATGATGTCTGTTTATTTTACATCTGATGTCTTTTGAATGGGTAGTTGGGGACTCCATTTCTAAGGAGAATGGGTAAATAAAATGACCTTTGGCATTAGGAAAAAACCAGGCTTAATTCAGTCGTTTGCTTTCTTTTTGGCAATAGTTAGTTTTAGGAGGTACGTAACTACATGGTGTTCTAGTAATTGTCTCTTTTGCATGAACAGGATGGGAAATCACCCTTGGTAGTTCTTTCCTCAGTGGAACTTTTCAAAGGTGAGCTGGGTATATTATCTTGTAATTTCTGATTGCTGGTTACTAGGGACACAAATTGGGAATTAAAGATAAAATTTAATTATTTCAACCCAAGCAGTTTCACATATGAGAAGAGCGGTGATGTGAGCATGCAAGCGGACAACGTTTTTGCTTCAGCCCAAGACGCACTGAGGGTTGGCACCATGTGAGAGATGCCAAGCACGACTCAGAAGAAAGGAGAACTAAAATAAGCCAGAACGGATAAGTAATGCCTCAACCCCTGGAGGGCTGGGGATCAGTTAGAAAACAGTCCCTTAGTATAAAATTGCTAAATATTTAGGCCCTAAACTCTTTTTTTTTTTGCCATGTATTTATTCTTTGTATTTTTTTTTTACTTTTATTTTAGGTTCAGAAGTGCATGTGCAGGATGTGCAGGTTTGTTACATAGGTAAATGTGTGTAATGGGGATTTATTGTACAGATTATTTCATCACCCAGATATTAAGCCTAGTGCCCATTAGTTATTTTTCCTGATCGTCTCCCTCCTCCCACCCTTCACCCTCCAACGGGCCCCAGTGTGTGTTGTTTCCCACCATGCGCCCATGTATTCTCATCATTTAGCTCCCACTTACAAGTGAGAACCTGTGGTATTGTTTTCTATGTCTGCATTAGTTTGCTAAGGATAATGGCCTCCAGCTCCATCAATGTCCCTGCAAAGAACCTGATCTCGTTCTTTTTTACGTCTGCATAGTATGTCATGGTGTATATGTACTACATTTTCTTTATCCAGTCTGTCATTGATGGGCATTTAGGTTGATTCCATGTCTTTGCTATTGTGAATAGTGCTGCAATGAGCATACATGTGCATGGGTCTTCATTCTAGAATGATACATATTTCTTTGAATGTATACACAGTAATGAGACTGCTGCATTGAATGGTATTTCTGTTTTTAGATCGTTGAGGAATTGCCACACTGTCTTCCACAATGGTTGAACGAATTTACACTCCCACCAACAGTGTATAAGTGTTTTTTTTCTCCACAACCTTACCAGCATCTGTTATTTTTTGACATTTTAATAATAGCCATTCTGACTGGTGTAAAATGGTACCTCATTGTGGTTTTGATTTGCATTTCTCTAATGATCAGTGATGTCAAGCTTTTTTTCATGTGATTGTTGGCCACATGTATGTCTTCTTTTGAGAAGTGTCTGTTCATGTTCTTTGCCTGCTTTTTAATCTTTTTGTTTTTGTTTTTGTTTTCTTTTACATTTGTTTAAGTTCATAATAGATGCTGGATATTAGACCTTTGTCAGATGCATAGTTTGCAAAGATTTTTTTCCCATTCTGTAGGTTGTCTGTTTCCTCTGTTGACAGCTTTTTTTTTGCTGTAGAGAGTGCTATTCTCATTAAACTACCATGGACATTATTCATAGAACAGAAAAAGCCATTTAAAATTCATATGAAACCAAAAAAGAGCCCGAATATCCAAGACAATCCTAGGCAAAAAAGAACAAAGCTAGAGACATCACTCTACCTGACTTCAAACTGTACTATAGGGATACAGTAAGCAAAACAGCATGGCACTGGTATAAGAACAGACACATAGAACAACGGAACAAAATAGAGAACCCAGAAATAAGACCACACACCTACAATTATCTGATCTTCAACAAACCTGGCAAAAAGAACAAAGCTGGAGGCATCACGCTACCTGACTTCAAACTGTACTATAGGGATACAGTAAGCAAAACAGCATGGCACTGGTATAAGAACAGACACATAGAACAAAGGAACAAAATAGAGAACCCAGAAATAAGACCACACACCTACAATTATCTGATCTTCAACAAACCTGACAAAAACAAGTAATGAGGAAAGAATTCCTTATTTAATAAATGGTGCTGTGATAACTAGCTAGCCATATGCAAGAAACTGAAACTGGGCTTTTTCCTTGTACCATATACAAAAATCAACTCTCACAATGGATTAAAGACTTAAATGTAAAACCCCAAATTATAAAAACTCTAGAAGAAAACCTAGGCAGTACCATTTTGGACATAGGCACGGGCAAAGATTTTATGACGAAAATGCCAAAAGCAATTGCAAAAAAGCAAAAATTGACAAATGGGATCTAATCAACCTTCGCATTTTTTAAATTGCCACATCATGGTTGTATATATTTTTGGGGTACATGTGATATTTTGACACAGGTATACAATGTGTAACTGTCAAGTCAGTCAGAATAATTGGGATTTCCATCACCTCAAAGGTTTATATTTCCTTCGTGTTGGGAATATTACTATTCTTTTCTTCTAGCCATTTTGAAATATGCAATAAATTATTGTTAATAATAATTTCCCTTTCATACTACCAGATATTAGAACTTACTCTTTCTATCCAGCTGTAGTTTTACACCCCTTAATCGACTTCTCTTCATCCCCTTTTCCCCTGTTCCTTTTCAGCCTCTGGTAACCACATTCTAGTCTCCACCTCCAGGAGATTCACTTTTTAATCTCCCACATATGCACGAGAGCATGCAATATTTGTCTTTCTGTGCTTGGATTATTTCATCCGTATTCAGTTTGTCCTCTAGTTCCATTCGTATGGCTGCAAATGAAAGGATTTCATTTTTTATGGCTGAAGAATATCCCATTTTGCATATATAACACATTTTCTTTATCCATTTATCTGCTGATGGACACTTAGGATCATCCCATCTCTTGGCTTGGTTTATTGCAACACTATTCATTATTGGGAGTAGTGTCACAATAAACACAGAAATGCAGCATCTCTTCAATATACAGGTTTTCTTTCCCTTGGATAGACACCTAGCAGTGGGATTGCTAGATCGTATGGTAGTTCTAGCTTTAGTTTTTTGAGGAGTAGGTAATTTCAAAGAAGGTTCATGTGGCTGTGAGACCAAGAACTCTTAATGCTGTTAACCAAAGATTGCAATAGGATGTGATAGCCCTCAGTAGTGCTATGTTCCTCTGGGGAGATATTAATTAAAAAAAAAACACACACACACACACACAGAAAAAAGATGCCTAAACTTTTAAAAAACTATTGATAATGGGCTGGGCGCAGTGGCTCACGCCTGTAATCCCAGCACTTTGGGAGGCCGAGACGGGCCGATCACGAGGTCAGGAGATGGAGACCATCCTGGCTAACACGGTGAAACCCCGTCTCTACTAAAAACACGAAAAATTAGCCGGGCGTGGCGGCGGGCGCCTGTAGTCCCAGCTACTCGGGAGGCGGAGGCAGGAGAATGGTGTGAACCCGAGAGGCGGAGCTTGCAGTGAGCTGAGATCCTGCCACTGCACTCCAGCCCAGGCGACTGAGCGAGACTCCGCCTCAAAAAAAAAAAAAAAAAAACTATTGATAATGAAGATTTGCAACTTGGAAACTGGGTTATGAGAAAACAATATTTCAAAGTTTTATAAGGGCAGTTTATATAAATGTCTAAGTTAGAAAAAATTTCAGGGAAATATTTTCTACATTAAATAGCAAAATAATGTAGCTCTTGAATTTCTTCAACGTTACTTTAATTTAAACTATGCAAACCCAAAATTGTTCTAATTAAAACCTGTCATTAACTTTGAAATCTCAATTTGGCATAACAAATCTGGCACAAAGTGGTATTAAACATTTTTACCCAGTCATAAATTTTCAAATTACTTTATTAGATGTTTTTCACAAAAAAAACCAAAATGAGCTAAGGCAATAGATGAAGTGATCTGTATGATTTTTGTTAAGTATATTATGCAATTGCAAAGGGCAATTTGTGTCATTTATTTTTCAATTAAGAAAGGACGTAAAATGTTTTTGTAGTTTCCAGGTGCAGAAAGGATTCTAGAATCTCTGCACTTGGGGGAGGAGGAGGCATTGGAAATGCATGTGGTGGGGAAGGTTGTGAAAATAAGTGCTGACATGGAGTGGAGGGTCTCAAGTGTAAGGCCTGCCTTCCTGTTGTCTTTGGACTTTTCAGCATACTTACACCCGATACTAATTTCCTTAACTTGGACCTCTGTCTTCAGCATTTTTTATTGATAAATGTTGACTGAATATCTCCAAATACAATATCCTTTCAGAAACATAGAAGTAACTAAATTGGTGTTATGTTACCCAGGTGGTGTACAGTATAGTTGAGGTGAAAAGACATATGTACATGAAAATCCCAGCATTTTGGGAGGCCGAGGCAGGTGGATCACCTGAGGTCAGGAGTTCAAGGCAAGCCTGACCAACATGGTGAAACACTGTCTCTACTAAAAATACAAAAATTAGCTGGGCGTGGGCGTGGGTGCCTGTAATCCCAGCTACTCAGGAGGCTGAGGCAGGAGAATTGCTTGAACCTGGGAGGCGGGGGTTGCAGTGAGCCAAGATCAGGCCATTGCACTCCAGCCTAGGTGCCAGAGTGAGACTCTGCCTCAAAAAAACAAACAAACAAACAAAAACACAATATAGTATGTACATGCATAATTAAAACTATAAGAGCAGTACTATTATTACTATCAGGAAAGGCAACTTCATGCATACAGTCTTGCAATATCTGTTTGGTCACATGAGAGAGACTTGGGCCTGGAACATTTTCTTATCAAGAGTCATAAAGCTCTCCAATCTGGGCTCATCATCTTGTTTGGGAATATCTTTCTCTATTCTGGGCTCAATATGTATCCCTTTCTTCTGCCTAAATGCATGCTTTGATGGCCCTCTGGAATGCTTCTAGCTTGCTGTATTTCAGACCCCAGGGGAATAGATGGGAGTCCTTCCATGGCAGCAGCAAGTGAAATGCATGATTAGCTCCACGGTGAATCCACTGGCCATGGAGGACCAAGGCCAAGGAGCTGGATCTTAACACATACACTCTCTTCTCTTGGTGTAAGTAAACACCATACAACTTGAAATGTATTGTGTTGTCTGTTGTCACCTTGAATCATGCAATGATCTCTTCCTAGGGTGACATTTATCGGCCTTTTAACCTTGTTCACACTGATGTCATATTCTCTCCTGCAGACCGACTACCCAGTGAGCAATGAAATAACTAGAGTCAAGTAATAGAAAGGATAACGTTTGGCCCCAGTGGTCTAGAAGATTCACTGGCGAAGTAGGCTTTGAGCAGACATGAGAACGAGTTGGATTTTGATAAATAGCAAAGGACTCAGAGGCCCCTGCAGTTATGTGATCTCATACAGAAACGTACAGAGAGTGGGAAATCAAAGGGTGTGCTCAGAGGCTGGAGCAAAAACTTGTCTGGAGTAGGGAATTTCTACAGCATATCGGTGGGTCAAAAGGTTGGAAAAGTAGAACAGAACTGAGATGATGACATTATAGTCATCTTGAAATTAATCCTCTAGATGAATAAATAACAATAGAGAAAACACATCAGGGAATCTTTTTCGGAAGACAGGTGCCCAGTTGTCACTTAAGAATTTCAAATGGAGTGTATGTTTAGATTCAGAAAACTCCCCAAGATGTATGTTGATGTACTCTGGTGATACGGAAAATATTTAACCACTAGTGCAGCATGGGCCCTGCCCCCTCAGCGTGGGGGCAAATTAGAAGAATATCAGTCCTGCTACACCCTTGGGCAAGGCAGTGGGAATCCGCTTAGGACATTTGAGCTGTGGAATGATGCAATCAATGTGCTTCTTAGGAGCACTAATAAACCACAGTGGAAGAATGAAAAGGAGGAAGGCATGCAATTCAGTTTTCAGGCTTTTTGCAACCATGATGTATTCAGAGATTCAATTAGGGTTGTAGCAGCTGGAATATAAATAAAGAGAGAGATAGGAGTAGATTTGGAAGATGCATTAGTGTTAGAAAGACCGAGGAAGATAAAGTTCTTTCTGAGGACTAGAGCCCATTTACAGGGAAAAATCATGATACTTTTAACAGAAATAGCAATTGTGTTTTAGGGAAAAAAATGAGTTATGTAAGGATTAAGATACAGAGTCAGACAGACCTGGATTTAAATCTTGGCTCAGCCTCTTTCAAACAGTATATCCTTAAACCTGTTACTAGGCCTCCTTTATGATTCAATTGTTTGATCTGTAGAATGGATATATAACAGTGTATCTTTCATGGTGTCATGGAGTTGTACTGATCAGAGTTCTCCAGATAAACAGAACCAATAGGAGATATATACCTATATGTCTATACTCATATCAACATCTATGTCTGTATCCATCCATCCAACCATCTATCGAGAGAAGATTTATTATAAGGAATTGGTTCATGCAGTTATAGAGGCTGAGAAGTCCTACAGCTTGTATGGTGTGTTGGCAAGCTGTAGCCCCAGGAGAGCCTGTGGTGTAGTTTCAGTCTGAATGCTGTCAGCCTTGAGGCCTAGGAAGAGCTGATGTTTTAGTTCAAGTCTGAAGGTAGGAAAAGAATGAAGTCCCAGCTCAAATGTTGGTCATCATTCTTCAATGTGCAGGACAGCCTCAACAGAGAATAATCCAGCCCAAGATGTCAGCAGTGCCATAGATGAGACATTGTGATGTACAGGGTATTTATTTTTTTATTTTTATTAAATGCAATTAATTAAGTAATTATTTCTTTGAAGACAGGATCTTGCTCTGTCACCTAGGCTGGAGTACAGTGGCACAATCATAGCTCACTGTAGTCTGGAACTTCCAGGCTTACTCAATCCTCCTCCCTCAGCCTCCTAAGTAGCTGGGACTACAGGCGTATGCTACCATGCGTGGCTAATATTTTCTTTTCTGTATTTTTGGTAGAGACAGGGTCTCACTATGTTGTCCAGGCTGGTGTTGAACTCCTAGGCCCAAAGGATCTTCCCACGTCGACCTCCCAAACTGCTGGGATTATAGGCGTGAGCCACTGTGTCCAGCCTCTACAGGGCATTTAGAAAGTAATTGTGTAGAAGTCACTCATTTCTACACTCATAGAGAGTTTAAGATAAGTGATTCTAAACTGTCTTCCAACACTAAAAGTCTATGGCTACTGTGAATAGGGCTGCAGCAAACACAGGAGTGCAGATATCTCTTCCATAGACTGATTGCCTTTCTTTTGGGTATATGCCCACAGTGGGGTTGCAATCCTGGAGAAGTCTTCATAATGTTGTCTATTCTACACATCAAAATATTCTGAAATTGGTTTCAAGTTTCAGAATGCCAATATAGACAGACTTTCTGAATTTCAAGGAAATAACATCTCTGGTCCATAATGAAGATGTCCTCCTTCATCTCTTCCTTTATGACTGAGTTCTGCTGACTAAACAATTACAGACTCTGTGACACTGGTTTTTAACTTTCTTGCAGGCATGCCTAAGTGTTTTTTTTGAGACGGAATTTCACTCTTGTTGCCCAGGCTGGAGTGCAATGGCACAATCTCAGCTCACTGCAACCTCTGCCTCCTGGATTCAAGAGATTCTCCTGCCTCAGCCTCCTGAGTAGCTGGGATTACAGGCATGTGCCACCATGCCCGGCTAATTTTTGTATTTTTAGTAGAGACAAGGTTTCTCCATGTTGGTCAGGCTGGTCTCGAACTCTTGACCTCAGGTGATCTGCCCACTTCAGCCTCCCAAAGTTCTGGGATTACTGGTGTGAGCCACCGCACCCGACCAAGACTAAGCGTTTTCAGCTCCCAAGCTCATGTTTAAAAATCTGTAATGAATGAAGACATGAATTGTAGCTATCTTGACAATTTTTTTGATTTTTATTATAAAAAATTGCATGTTGACATAAAAGTAAAGAGAGGGTGGTATAATAAACCCAACACCTATTTCCAACAACAGTTACAATCTTTAGCAAATTTTCAAGTAATTTATAGAAATGTGGCCCATGGGTCACAAGTAATTATCACCCATTTCTATACTTTTTTAGAAATGGAAATTAAAGGACATCACTAAAACTTTCTCAAAGTTATAGTGGGCTGAAATGCTTGGAGTTCCATAGTTAGAGACATTCTTCTCCCCAACAAAGCCCCAGTATTACTGGAATAGGTCTGGGTGTCATCAAATGAGAATTAACCACTATAGCCCTTGTATAAACAGTCAGCATGTAAACATCATTCAAAGAAAAATGTGGATTTTTCTCTCTCTTTTTTTTTAACCTTGATAGTCAGATTTCCTTTATAATATTTTGTCCACTTAAGCCTTCAGTGAATGTTTATTGTGGCTTGGTTTTATTTGTGTGTAATTATTCAGAGTAGGAGATGAGGGAGAAGGGTCTGACAGCGAGATGTTTTCAAATGCCCCCAGCTCCCTAAGGATGCACCATTCTCTACTCAGGATGCCTTTACTGTGACCCTCTATAGACTACAGAGTATTTCCCTCTCTAAGGGTTCCTCACAGCCTGACCTCTACCTTGCGAGTCACAGAATCAGACAGTTCAGAAAGAAACTCTGCTTCAGGAGTAGTGAGTGCTTTGCAGACAAAATGACTCTTTGTATTTGGGCAAAGAGAGAATCTTAAAGCAAAATATGAGCTATTCTAATTGTTATTTAATAGTTACAAAATTCAAAAAACATAAACAGAATGGATATAATTCTAATGGAACTTTTTGAAAAAACCAATACATGAGAATGCCTGAAGGAAGTTTTTGTGATTATGCATGAAACTCAATTCCAGATATTCAATTTCCAGATTTTCCACAATCAGCATCAATAGCTTACATAATAATGGACTCAACTATTAGTAATAAAATGTTTAAAGTACATCTTCTCCCATTTTATGGAGGCACTGACCTTTGCCATGGTAAGAAGACTTTAAACAGTTTGCCTTCATCCGTCCCTCAGTCTCAATATTGTGGACAACTACACACAATTTAAAGTATTCTCCATCTAAAGGCCATTCCCCACTCCATTGTCACAGTATTCAATTTCTTAGTAATATATAGGAACCACTTTCTTCTGCATGGCTGGAAGTTGCTATTTTATATTTAGAAATAAATTATGTGTCAAGAGCAGTGTGAATAACAAATATCTGTTACTGGCCAACCGATATTCAGACGCTCTAAAATCTGTGCAAATATCATGAACATTGGGACTAATTTCTTAACAGTAGGCCAAGTCCAAAATTAACACTATTTTAGAGCCACACTGTACCCCTAAAATGAAGACCTCTGTGCTATTTATTTCCACCATGTTTTACCCCAAGACAATTGGCAGGTAGTAAATAATAGCAATGAGTATTCAAATCATAGATTGTTATTTGTCCTGACTTAGAAATAAAGTAACATCTAAAAAAATATGGACAAAGGGCTCACATTGTTTAGCATTAAATGAGAAAAATTCTATAAGACATACTGAACAGGAAGATAGTATTCTGGTCATGAAAGTGTAAATTGAATCATTCAATTTAAATGCTAGAATTTGGGTTATAGAGGGAATCTCAGAAGTTTTCTGGTTGAAACACCCTATATTACAGGTGAGACAACTGAAGTGCCGTGACGGTAAATGACCTGCCCAAGTAAAGCCTAATAGCTCAACGTGACTGCAAACCAAGTCTCTCCATGATGCTGTTTTTCACTCTATCATTTTTTTCTCACTGGTTTATTGGTACGATGGTGATACAATGAATAACTCACATCTAGGTGAGGCTTCTACATAAAAATTTTTATTCTCAATTGGGAAACTTCTACCAAACTGAGTTTGGAAGAGTAATTTTGCTCTTGCTCTCTCTCTCTCTCTCTCTCTCTGTGTAAGATAACTTACACACACACAGACAGAGTGTGTAACACCCTAATTGAGATAAAATTCATATTCCATGTAATTCATCAATTTTAAGTGTGAAATTTAATGTTTTTAGTGTAATCACTCATGGTATACAACCATCATCACAATCAATTTTAGAATATTTTATCTCCTCAAAATAAAACCTAAACACATTACCAATTATTCTTTGTTTCCCTCCTCTCCCGGAGGCCTAAGGTGAGATCTAATTTCTGTCTCCATAAGATTGTCTTATGGACATTTCATGTAAATGAATACCATTGTGGCATTTTTGTGGCCAGTTTCTCTCACTTAGCATAATGTTTTCAAGGTTCATCCATGTCATAGTATGTATTTGTACTTCATTTCTCTTTATTGATGAATACTATTCATCATCCGGTGATGCAACATTTTATTTATGCTTTCATCAGTTGCTAGACATTTGTTCTTTTTCCCACACATTTTTTTCACTATGGTGAATAATCCTTCTTTGAAAATTCATGGCGGTTCCAAGATGGCCAAATAGGAACAGCTCCAGTCTACAGCTCCCAGCATGAGCGATGCAGAAGCTGGGTGATTTCTGCATTTCCAACTGAGGTACCAGGTTCATCTCACTGGGGAGTGTCAGACAGTGTGTGCAGGACAGTGGGTGCAGCATGCTGAGCGTGAGCTGAAGCAGGGTGAGGCATCAACTCACCTGGGAAGTGCAAAGGGTCAGGGTATTCCCTTTACTAGCCAAGCAAAGCTGTGACAGATGGCACCTGGAAAATCAGGTCACTCCCACCCTAATACTGCGCTTTTCCAATGGTCTTAGCAAACTGCACACCGGGAGATTATATTCCATGCCTGCCTCAGAGGGTCCCATGCCCACAGAGCCTCACTCATTGCTAGCACAGCAGTCTGTGATCAAACTGCAAGGCAGCAGCGAGGCTGGGGGAGGGGTGCCCACCATTGTCGAGGTTTGAGTAGGTAAACAAAGCCGCCCAGAAGCTCCAACTGGGTGGAGCCCACCACAGCTCAAGGAGGCCTGTCTGCCTCTATAGATTCCACCTCTGGGGGCAGGGCATAGCCAAACAAAAGGCAGCAGAAACCTCTGCAGACTTAAATGTCCCTGTCTGACAGCTTTGAAGAGAGTAGTGGTTCTCCCAGCACGGAATTTGAGATCTGAGAACACACAGACTGCCTCCTCAAGTGGGTCCCTGACCCCCGAGTAGCCTATCTGGGAGGCACCCCCCAGTAGAAGCAGACTGACACTTCACACGGCTGGGTACCCCTCTGAGACGAAACTTCCAGAGGAACAATCAGGCAGCAACATTTGTTGTTCAGCAATATTCACTGTTCTGCAAACTCCACTGCTGATACCCAGGCAAACAGGGTCTGAAGTGGACCTCCAGCAAACTCCAACAGATCTGCAGCTGAGGGTCCTGACTGTTGGAAGGAAAACTAACAAACAGAAAGGACATCCACACCAAAATCCCATCTGTATGTCACCATCATCAAAGACCAAAGGTAGATAAAACCACAAAGATGGGGAAAAAACAGAGCAAAAAAACTGAAAATTCTAATAATCAGAGCACCTCTCCTCCTCCAAAGGAACACAGCTCCTCACCAGCAACGGAACAAAGCTGGACAGAATGACTTTGATGAGTTGAGAGAAGAAGGCTTCAGACGACCAAACTTCTCCAAGCTAAAGGAGGAAGTTCAAACCCATCGCAAGGAAGTGAAAAACCTTGAAAAAAGATTAGATGAATAGATAACTAGAATAACCAATGTAGAGAAGTCCTTAAATGACCTGATGGAGCTGAAAACCATGGCATGAGAACTACGTGACAAATGCATAAGCTTCAGTAGCCGATTCGATCAACTGGAAGAAAGGGTATCAGTGATGGAAGATCAAATGAATGAAATGAAGCGAGAAGAGAATTTTAGAGAAAAAAGAATAAAGAGAAACGAACAAAGCCTCCAAGAATATGGGACTATGTGAAAAGACCAAATCTACGTCAGATTAGTGTACCTGAAAGTGACGGGGAGAATGGAACTAAGTTTGAAACCACTCTGCAGGATTTTATCCAGGAGAACTTCCCCAACCTAGCAAGGCAGGCCAACATTCAAATTCAGGAAATACAGAGAAGCCACAAAGATACTCCTTGAGAAGAGCAACTCCAAGGCACATAATTGTCAGATTCACCAAAGTTGAAATGAAGGAAAAAGTTTTAAGGGCAGCCAGAGGGAAAGGTCAGATTACCCACAAAGGGAAGCCCATCAGAGTAACAGCTGATCTCTTGGCAGAAATTCTACAAGCCAGAAGAGTGGGGGTCAAAATTCAACATTCTTAAAGAAAAGAAGTTTCAACCCAGAATTTCATATCCAGCCAAACTAAGCTTCATAAGTGAAGGAGAAATAAAATCCTTTACAGACAAGCAAATGCTGAGAGATTTTGTCACTACAAGGCCTGCCCTACAAGAGCTCCTGAAGGAGGCACTAAACATGGAAAAACATGCCAAATTGTAAAGAGCGTCGATGCTAGGAAGAAACTGCATCAACTAACGAGCAAAATAACCAGCTAACATCATAATGACAGGATCAAATTCACACATAACAATATTAACCTTAAATGTAAATGGGCTAAATGCTCCAATTAAAAGACACAGACTGGCAAATTGGATAAAGAGTCAAGACTCATCAGTGTGCTATATTCAGGAAACCTATCTCATGTGTAGAGACACACATAGGCTCAAAATAAAGGGATAAAGGAAGATCTACCAAGCAAACGGAAAACAAAAAAAGGTAAGGGCTGGAATCCTAGGTCTCTGATAAAACAGACTTTAAACCAACAAAGATCAAAAGAGACAAAGAAGGCCATTACATAATGGTAAAGGGATCAATTCAACAAGAAGAGCTAACTATTCTAAATATATATGCACCCAATACAGGAGCACCCAGATTCATAAAGCAAGTCCTTAGAGACCTACAAAGAGACTTAGACTCCTACACAATAATAATGGGAGGCTTTAACACCTCACTGCCAACATTAGACAGAACAACGAGACAGAAAGTTAACAAGGATATCCAGGAATTGAACTCAGCTCTGCACCAAGTGGACCTAAAAGACATCTACAGAACTCTCAACCCCAAATCAACAGAATATACATTCTCTCAGCACCACATCACACTTATTCCAAAATTGACCACATAGTTGAAAGTAAAGCACTCCTCAGCAAATGTAAAAGAACAGAAATTATAACAAACTGTCTCTCAGACCACAGTGCAATCAAAGTAGAACTCAGGATTAAGAATCTCACTCAAAACTGCTCAACTACATGGAAACTGAACAACCTGATCCTGAATGACTACTGGGTACATAACGAAATGAAGGCAGAAATAAAGATGTTCTTTGAAACCAATGAGAACCAAGACACAACATACCAGAATCTCTGGGGACACATTTAAAGCAGTGTGTAGAGGGGAATTTATACCACTAAATGCCCACAAGAGAAAGCAGGAAAGATCTAAAATTGAAACCCTAACTTCACAATTAAAAGAACTAGAGAAGCAAGAGCAAACAAATTCAAAAGCTAGCAGAAGGCAAGAAATAACTAAGATCAGAGCAGAACTGAGGGAGATAGAGACACAAAAAAACCCTTCAAAAAATCAAGGAATCTGGGAACTGTTTTTTTGAAAAGATCAACAAAATTGATAGACTGCTAGCAAGACTAATAAAGAAGAAAAGAGAGAAGAATCATATAGACGCAATAACAAATGATAAAGGGGATATCACCACTGATCCCACAGAAATACAAACTACCATCAGGGAATACTATAAACACCTCTATGCAAATAAACTAGAAAATCTAGAAGAAATGGATAAATTCCTGGATACATACACCCTCCCAAGACTAAACAGGAAGAAGTTGAATCTCTGAATAGACCAATAACAAGCTCTGAAATTGAGGCAATAATTAATAGCTTACCAATCAAAAAAGTCCAGTACCAGATGGATTCACAGCTGAATTCTACCAGAGGTACAAGGAGGAGCTGGTACCATTCATTCTGAAACTATTCCAGTCAAGAGAAAAAGAGGGAATCCTCCCTAACTTATTTTATGAGGCCAGAATCATCCTGATACCAAAGCTTGGCAGAGACACAACAAAAAAAGAGAATTTTAGACCAATATCCCCAATGAACATCGATGCAAAAATCTTCAATAAAATACAGGCAAACCAAATCCAGCAGCACATCAAAAAGCTTATCCACCATGATCAAGTGGGCTTTATCCCTGGGATGCAAGGCTGGTTCAACATATGCAAATCAATAAACGTAATCCAGCATATAAACTGAACCAAAGACAAAAACCACATGATTGTCTCAATAGATGCAGAAAAGGCCTTTGACAAAATTCAACAGCCCTTCATGCTAAAAACTCTCAATAAATTAGGTATTGATGGGATGTATCTCAAAATAATAAGAGCTATTTATGACAAACCCACAACCAATATCATACTGAATGGGCAAAAAGTGGAAGCATTCCCTTTGAAAACTGGCACAAGACAGGGATGCCTTCTCTCATCACTCCTATTCAACATAGTGTGGGAAGTTCTGGCCAGGGCAATCAGGCAGGAGAAAGAAATAAAAGGTATTCAATTAGGAAAAGAGGAAGTCAAATTGTCCCTGTTTGCTGATGACATGATTATCTATCTAGAAAACCCCATTGTCTCAGGCCAAAATCTCCTTAAGCAGATAAGCAACTTCAGCAAAATCTCAGGATACAAAATCAATGTGCAAAAATCACAAGCATTCTTATACACCAATAACAGACAAACAGAGAGCCAAATCATGAGTGAACTTCCATTCACAATTGCTTCAAAGAGAATAAAATACCTAGGAATCCAACTTACAAGGGATGTGAAAGACCTCTTCAAGGAGAACTACAAATCACTGCTCAATGAAATAAAAGAGGATACAAACAAATGGAAGAACATTCCATGCTCATGGATAGGAAGAATCAATATCATCAAAATGGTCATACTGCCCAAGGTATTTTATAGATTCAATGCCTCCCCATCAAGCTACCAATGACTTTCTTCACAGAATTGGAAAAATCTACTTTAAAGTTCATATGGAACCAAAAAAGAGCCCACATTGTCAAGGCAATCCTAAGCCAAAAGAACAAAGCTGGAGGCATCATGCTACCTGGCTTCAAACTATACTACAAGGCTACAGTAACCAAAACAGCATGGTACTGGTACCAAAACAGAGATACAGACCAATGGAACAGAACGGAGCCCTCAGTAATAATACCACACATCTACAGCCATCTGATCTTTGACAAACCTGACAAAAACAAGAAATGGGGGAAGGATTCCCTATTTAACAAATGGTGCTGGGAAAACTGGCTAGCCATATGTAGAAAGCTGAAACTGGATCCCTGCCTTACACCTTATACAAAAATTAATTCAAGATGGGTTAAAGACTTAAATGGTAGACCTAAAACCATAAAAACCCTAGAAGAAAACCTAGGCAATACCATTCAGGACACAGGCATAGGCAAGGACTTCATGTCTAAAACCCCAAAAGCAATGGCAACAAAAGCCAAAATTGACAAATGCGATCTAATTAAACTAAAGAGCTTCTGCACAGCAAAAGAAGCTACTATCAGAGTGAACAGGCAACCTACAGAATGGGAGAAAATTTTTGCAATCTACTCATCTGACAAAGGGCTAATATCCAGAATCTACAAAGAACTTAAACAAATTTACAAGAAAAAAACAAACAACCCCATCAACAAGTGGGCGAAGGATATGAACAGACATTTCTCAAAAGAAGACATTTATGCAGCCAACAGACACATGAAAGAATGCTCATCGTCACTGGCCATCAGAGCAATGCAAATCAAAACCACAATGAGATACCATCTCACACCAGTTAGAATGGCGATCATTAAAAAGTTAGGAAACAACAGATGCTGGAGAGGATGTGGAGAAACAGGAACACTTTTACACTGTTGGTGGGACTGTAAGCTAGTTCAACCATTGTGGAAGACAGTGTGGTGATTCCTCAGGGATCCAGAACTAGAAATATCATTTGACCCAGCCATCCCATTACTGGGTATATACCCAAAGGATTATAAGTCATGCTGCTATAAAGACACATGCACACGTATGTTTATTGCAGCACTATTCACAATAGCAAAGACTTGGAACCAACCCAAATGTCCATCAATGATAGACTGGATTAAGAAAATGTGGCACCTATACACCATGGAATACTGTGCAGCCATAAAAATTGATGAGTTCATGTCCTTTGTAGGGACATGGATGAAGCTGGAAACCATCATTCTCAGCAAACTATCGCAAGGACAAAAAACCAAACACTGCATGTTCTCACTCATAGGTGGGAATTGAATAATGAGAACTCTTGGACACAGGAAGGGGAGCATCACACACCAGGGCCTATTGTGGGGTGAGGGATAGCATTAGGAGACATACCTAATGTAAATGACGAGTTAATGGGTGCAGCACACCAACATGGCACATGTATACATATGTAACAAACCTGCACGTTGTGCACATGTACCCTAGAACTTAAAGTATAATTAAAAAAAATAGAAAAATAATAAAAAAGAATATTGCTTGGTTGGAAAACCAAAGAATCTGTCATAAACAAGATGTGCTTTGCAAATGCTTCACTGTAGAGACATTTGTAGGACCATGCAAGATTTGCTCTCATGGTTCATATGATCAGAATTGGAATCTTAAAATTACCTTCCACCCCCTTATCCTCATCCCTTCAAAAATGTAAATGGAAGCATTATCTCTGAGCCGTCCATCCTGGAACCTTCTAATGTTCTCTTTCCAAAAGAAGGACTGGGAAATGTGATGGAAGCTCTTGGAGCTTCCATTTAGGAAGAAAACAAACAGAAAGAAATCACACAAATTCACACTCAAGTGCTACTCTAAATGGGAAGAACATATTTCAAGAAATAAACACTGTTTGACTAATCAGAAAAAAAAGAAAATTCATGTACATGTTTTTGTGGGGACATAGGTTTTCACTACTTTTGAGTATATACTTGGAGTATATTACTGGTTCTAACTTTGTGTTCAACATTTTTGAACAATGCTAGACTGTTCTCTGAAGAAGATGCATCATTTTACATTGCAACAAGCAATGTGTGAAGGTCTCCATTTCTTTGTATCCTTTCACTTTCTGGATGGAATTCCTTCAACCAAAAAAGTTCTAATTTTGGTGAAGTCAATTGAGCTCTTTTTTGTTGTTGCTGCTTGTGCTTTGGTGTCATGTTTAAGAAGACTTGTTTAACCAATGAACATGATGATTTACTCGTATTTGTTTTTTAACAGTTTTATGATTTTAGCTCTTGTACTTTTGTTCGTGATTGATTTGTGTGTAGTCTCTGAGAAAGGAGTCAAAAATTCATTATTTGCTTCCTTTTTTTTTTGCATGAGAATATTCTGTTGTCCCACACAATTTGTTGAAAAGAATAGTCCTTTCTCATGGAATTATTTTGTCACCCTTGTCAAAAAGTAATTGACCATTAGTGTATTTAAGGGTTTATTGTGAACTCTGAATTCTATTCCATTTATGTATTGATATGTCTATCTTATGCCAGTAGCACTCTGTCTCAATTACTGCAGTCTTATTCCATATTATTGACTCTTCCGGGGACCTTGAATTTGCATATTAATTGTAGGATCAGTTTGTCAACTTCTCTGAAAATGACAGCTGGGATTTTTATAAAGATCGTGTAGAAGCTATAGGTCACCTGGAGAGTATTGCTACTGTAATAATATTAAGTCTTCCTGTCCATGAACATAGACAGTTTGCATTCATTTGGGTCTTCTTTAATTTCTTTTAACAATATTTTGTAATGTTCACAGTATTAACTCTGCATTTCTTTTGTTATCTTTTTCCCTAAGCATTTTATTTTTTTGGATGCTACTATAAATGAAATTGTTTTATTAATTTCCTTTTCAGACGGTTTATTGCTAAAATATAGAAATACAATAATTGTTGCATATTGACTATGTAACCCTGCAGTTTTGCTAAAGTTTTATAATCATTCTAATAGTATTTTTACTGAATTCTTTTAAGTTATCTGTATACAAGATAATGTCATCTGCAAATGAAGATTGTTTTACCGCTACATTTTCAGTGTGGATGCTTTTATTTAATTTTCTTGCCTAATTTTCCAGGCTAGGACCTCTAGTACCATATTGAATAACAGTGGAGGGGCAGAAATTCTTATTTAGGTTAAGCATGCTCTTCTTTCAGTGTTTCATTATTTATTTGATGTCTTTGTTCTTTCTTATTATAGATGCTTAGAGGTTTAGAGCTTCCTCTCAATACTTCAGTTATATCGAACACATTTGGCATGTTGTGTTTTTATTTTCATTTACCTCAAAGTATTTTCTAATTTCCCTGTGATTTCTTCTCTGACTTAACACTTATGTAAGAGAGTGATGTTTAATTTCTACATTTTTGTGAATTTTTCAAATTTCTTGTTGCTATTAATTTCTAAGTTTATTCCATTGTGGTTAGAGAACATACTTTGTATGATTTCAATGCTTTTAGATGAATTGAAGATTTGATATGACCTAGCATAGGTTCTATCCTGGAGAATGTTTCATGTGTACTTGAGAATGTGTATGTGTGTGTGTGTTGAGGTAAACATTTATACAATGACATCTATAGGTTTAAGGTACACAATTCAATGGATTTTGATAAAATACACACTTGAGTAACCACCACCTGGATCAAGATGCATCATCCACCCTGAAAAGTCCCTTGTGTCCTTTTCTAGGAAATGTGCAACCTTCCCTCACAGGCAACCATCATTCTGATTTATACTACCATATTTTAGTTTGCCTGTTTATGCACTTGAAATAAACAGACTCACACAGTATGAGCTCTTTTGTGTCTGGCTTTCGTTTTCATTCCAACTAAAATTTTTAAGATTCATCCATCTTGGCTTTAGTTTTCAGGTTTTGCAATTGTGAGGATAGCTGATAGAAACCTACCTGTACATATCTTTTGTGTACACATATTTTTATTTCTTTTGGATAAATATAAAGAAGATTACTTAATCAGAGTGTAGATGTATCTTTAGTTTTCTAAGAAACTGCAAATGTACTCCTGAAATCATTGTACTATTTTATATTTCCACAGAGAAAAGCATGGGAGTCCCATTTGCTTCATATTCTCACAACTTTTACTGTGTTCACATTTTTCTGCTTAATTTTACTCATTCTAGTAGATGAGAAACAATATCTCATTGTAGACGTTATGTGAATTTATCTGATGACTAATAATGTTGAGTGCTTTCGTATACTTTCTGGAAATACATCTTTTTTCTTGAAGTACCTTTTCAAGTCTTTCCAATTTTTAAATTGCATCATTTGTTTTTTTGTTATTGACTTGTAGGAATTCTTTATATATTTTGGTTGCAAATCCTTTGTCAAATATGTGTATATACGTATTAAATTACACATATTTTCTGCCTCTCTGTGGCATACCCTTACATTTTCTTAATGTCTTCTACTGACAAACACACTTGTTTTCTTTATTTTGATGAAGTCTAATGCATCATTTTTTTTGGTTATGTTTAACACTTTTTGGGTCTTCTCCAAGAAAACATTACCTACCCCAAAGTTACAAATATATTTTACTATGTTTTCTTTTTGAAGATTTATAGTTTTAGCTTTTACATTTAAACCAATTATTTATTTCAATCATTTTTTTGCATTGATGTTAGGAAGGAGTTCAGCATCCATTTATTAACACACATTCATCCAATTGTTCTAGGGAAATACTTTTTCCTTGTGAAGTACCCTTGGTGCCTTCATTGAAGATCATTTGAACATGTATTCATATATGTTGTTTTCTCTTACTATTCTGTTCCATTGGCTTGTTACTCTAACTACACAAAAATACCATACTCATGTGACTGCTGTAACCTTATGGTAAGCCTCAAAAGCAATCTGATTTAAATCTTCCAACTTTATTTTTCTTTGCCAAGACTTTGTTTTGGGTGATGTAAATCTTATATTTTTTGGTAAACTTGTCCTTTTATTTTCTTAAAAATAAAAAATCCATTTGGTATTTCAATTGAAATTGCATTGATTTTATAGATCTATTTGAGGACAGTTGACATTTATTGATGCTGAGTCTTCAACTGATGAACAGGGTGCATTTCTCCATTTATTTAGATTTTCTGTCTCTTCTTTCATCAGTTGTGGTAATTTCTGTCATTTGGGACATCTGTTCTTTTCACCTAAGTTGTCATACTTATTGGCATAAAGTTAATCATAATATCCCTATATTATCCCTTTGTTGACTATAGGATTTGTAGTCATTCCCCACTTGCATTGCTGATATTGTTATTTGTGTTTTCTCTCTTTTTTCTTGACCAATCTGGAAGAATGTTTCTATTTTTAGAATCTTTTTATTGAACCAACCCTAAGACTTGTTGATTTTCTGTATTGTTTTCAGCTGGCTCTCTGAACGCTTTGCCCCATCAGGAAGGAAGCCATGTTGGAGCTCTCTGAAATTCAGGGACCAGGGCCGGGGTTCCACTTGTCTGTGTCTAAGAGTGGTACTCTTTGCTCCTTCTGATATCGCTAGAAAGATTCTTGTCCTTGCCTACTTTAGCATGTCCCTGAGGTAGACTGTATTATTATTAAAAAAATACTACCTCATTGTGGAATGGTTACTCATCAGGGGGATGGTTAAGTATCTTTTTTTGCACCATTAATATAAAGCTTGGCTCTTTGACTTGCTTTGGCTGATGCTCAAATTTGGCAGAAGTCTTAAATGTCATGAATTACCACATCTCTTTCCTCTGCCCCAGATAGGCGATGTCTCTGATAGAAGCTACTTCATCAACCGTGTTCCTGAAGTGAAGGTGAGATGGAGCCGTGGTCCCAGGTGAACCATAATGGTGCGGTAGAGAGAGAAAAGTCAAACAACAAACATTCAAACAAACAACAACAAAAATCCTTGTTGTTAGTTTGGGATTAGAACCATGTAACCTATCCCAACTGGTCAGAACCACTTAATGCCCAGGAGTTCTGGGTTTTACACAGAAATGAGATTATGGGTCTTCTCAGCAATTCAATGCTGCACTTCATCTTTAGAGCAGAACTGTTTGTTTCCTGAGACCTCACTCTCTTCTGAAAACTGTCCCTAGAGTTGTCCTCTCATTCACTGAGTTTTAAATCAAATCCAAGAGACTGATTTGGTGACATATAATAGGATTTGAACTCCCTTGTTTTCAGCCACCTGCTAAAGTAAGCACCTGGGTTTGGAAAGAATGTTGTTTCTCCAGCATAATTTAGTTTTTAGTTGAAACCAAGCCTAGAAGGTTAATCTAAAAGGGGTTTCTTTGTGGAAAAGTTATGAATAAGTGAAAAGAGCAGAGTTTGATATCAATACTTTCATGAATTCCATTATGTTTTCCCACAAACACTATACTAAGAGAGGAAATAGAACACTTGTAATTTTTCTAGGTAAGCAGCTTCATTTATCAAAGGTAGAGTACATATTTAGTTTAAGAATAGGTTAGCTACCAACTGTTAAATGAACCAACTAATCTCAAATATTCATTATATCAAAATATGAAGTCAGAATATGGATTTTCCATTTACACATTTTTTTTTCCAGCAGGGACTGTCCTGTTTTGTTTTGTTTTAATAAAAAAGAGTGTGTAGAAAAACAGAGTTTCTAGGAAAGTTTAAATTTTTGCTTTTCTAAATACAATGAAGGAATATGTATTCCTTCAAATGACATAACTATTTACAAACATGTTCTGTCTACAGGGATGTAGTACTGTTGGTCTGTGTAAACTATAATACTGGACACTGTCTGGTCACTCAATCTACAGTACTCTTACTTTTATCTGACTGAAAACAAACTAAATTTTGCAATTTTCATAGTGCTTTCATTTTTTTGCTTTTAAAATTAGCAATTAATCCATGAAAACCATTACCATCAATATGTATCTAATCAATATTAACATATTTACTACTTGGAGAAGAAAATTCTATTACATCTTCTTAATTTTATTTTTTCATTTCCTTGCATAGAATTCGAATGAACAGAGTGCTACATAGGGACTGTATAATTCCTTTTGCTTTACTTAAAGTTTAAAAACACGAGATTTGGGTGAAATTTTTTCTTGCCTTTGCTGAGGGTTTTGGTATTCACTTGCAAATGTAAAAATAAGCACTACTGCAGAGTCCTGACCTCAGCAATCCCAAGGTAGCAATAGATAATTTGAGGGGATGCTGAGGCAGGAGGATTGCTAGAGTCCAGGAGTTCAAGATGACACTACTTAAATTACAGTTCTCACAGTTTGATGAAAATACATGCACTCATTTCTAAGTTATCAATGTCCCATAGTATTGTATATTTTAGATTGTTTTTAAATCAACAAGGCATGTTTAAAAAAATCATGTAAATCAAATACATCTGGTTGTATTTTCTTCAACTTCTCCAAGATAATTTACCTTTGGATTGAGACCAACTCTTGAAATTCAATCTGAAAAAGGATTGTTTTGCGTAAAGGTTATGAACAAGAGACTAGAGAGGAATATGCAACACTTTCATGTACACCATTGTTTCTCCTGCACACACTATAATAAGAGAGGAAGTTCACAGAATATAAAGCAAATAATGAAAGGAAATTCACAGAGTGGTTCCCATATTCTCACTGTAAGGCGAGTGAATGAAACAGGAAGCATGATGGCATATGATTATTTGACTATATATACTTTTGTGTGTTGAAATGTGACATCATTTGCCAAAAGGGATTCCCTTTGCTAATGATTGCAAATTTGTTTCTAGCCATTTTTAGCCTCTGTGTAATGAAAATAATAATAATAGTGTGTTCCTGTAAAATGCTTTTCAAAGTAAATTGCCTTGGGAGTAGGTGAAACTATGTTCTATTTTTCAATTGTTAAACCAGTGGCATTGATTTCAGATACTTTAGGTGCTATAGAAGCACCTATAATCAGCTTTTTTTTCTTGGACAAAAGGTAATTATTGAGCAATTACTAATATTATCATTATGGAGTCATTAAAGGTTTAGCTCTCATTTAAATACAAAGACTGAACATAGCTAACCTGTTTATTTTTATTGATTCAGATCATCTTAGCGGTTCTGATATTGGTTTGGCTCTGTGTTGCCACCCAAATCTCTTCTGCAATTGTAATCTCCACATGCAGAGGGAGGGATTTCATAGGAGGTGACTGGATCGTGGGTGCAGTTTCTCCCATGGTATTCTCGTGATAGTGAGTGAGTTCTCATGAGATCCGATGATTTAAAAGTGTGGCACTTCCCCCACCGCCGCCTCCTGCCACCACGTAAGAGGTACCTTGCTTCCCTTTTCACCTTCCACCATGATTGTAAGTTTCTTCAGTTCCCCTCAGCCATGCGGAATTGTGAGACAATTAAACTTCTTTTTTTTTTTATAAATTACTCAATCTCAGGTAGTTCTTTAGAGCAGTGTGAAAACAGACTAACACAGGATCCAACCAATTTGTGCTAATTGCCTATTTTATAGCAGAAAAACTGGGAAAAGATGTTAAATTACTTGGTCTCTAATTTTGTCAGTAGCAAAGCATGGGCAATGCAGAGATACCCTGGTCTCATCTGAGGGGACTGGAAGGACGACGACACCCCCAGTAAACACCAGATGTTTGGCTTCTTTAAGTATGGCTTTTAGTAAATATATTCAGGTAGAAACCAGTGGTATAGAGGGGCACTGGCACAGTCTTTACCATGCACCATGTGATCTCATGCACTGTGGCCTGTGGCCAAACACTGTGAATTTCAATATTGCTTGAGGTGACAGCAGGTGGTTTGAGGAAGGAGAAAAAAGATATATCTTGTCTGGTGGAAACAGGCAGGCTGGATGAGGGCCAGAAGGCTGTCCAGGTTGTATCTAGGATAGATGTAATATCTTTTTGAAAATGAAGAACAGTTACTTTATAATTCAAAGCAGTATTCAGGAAATCTTCCACAATTTTCTTTTCCTTTTTCTATTCTCTTGCTCTTTAATAGAGATAGTTTTGAAAATATCAGCCTATCTTGCATTCTTAACAGAGGTTTGGGTTCTATTTTAGATAAAAAATTTAAAGGGGCATTTTAAGTGAGAAGCAAGAGTAGCAAGGTGGTAACAGAGGTAATTACCCAATGTGAGAAATTCAAAAGAAGGAAGGAACCCATAGGAACAGACTCCAGGGCTTGGCTGAGATACCTCTTGCCACTTTGAGTCTCATTCCAGTACCTTTCTCTGCTAAGCTCTTGACTTTTTTTGTTTTATAATATGGCCCAAGCTCTCTAGAGTAAAGGACTAAAGAGACAGTGTGGTATACTGAGTTTAATTTTCAAGAAAGGGAAAAATCAATTTCAACTGAGAATATCACATTATGTAGTATTAGGATGACTTTAATTTCCCAAAGAAAGATACAAACGGATATTTTCTCCAGCCTTACACACAATCCTTACTCTGCATAATTTGTCTTCAGAATCATCTTTCCCATTCTTGTCTCCTGGCTTCTCAGAGTGCTTCTGCTTTCAATGTCCTTCTGGCTCTGCTGTTGTAGACAGTAATTTCTATTTTGGTTCACCTGCTTCTTTTATCCCAGGAAAAACATATTCGCCCTATATGCCACCTCTTTTCTGCTAAGAGATGTTACCCCACACAAAAGAACTTTGACTTTTTAGAGGAATACTTTCTTTGCAGAGCGGGGAAAATACCTTTTGTTTGAAGTGATGTGTCTGGTTTGGTGATAATACCAGCATTAATATCTTAATTATGTACTAAATGTATGCTTGTGTGAGGCCTCTTGGAGATCTAATGGTGTGCATAATTCCTTCTTACCATTCCAAGGCATCTTGAAATTTTTATGCACTTCAATCACCCGTGTTCAAATCTACCTTTTAAGAGGAATGGGATGTAATTCACCTAATTGAAGGTCTGTTTCAGAATATGGTTCAAATTCTCACTCTCCACAAATATGCCATAACTCTAACCCTCTGGAGTGATTGGTGGGCCTATTTCCAAAATTCAGCCAAAGATTCTTGTGGCAGAGTTTGTTAATATCATTTGGAATGAACCAAATGGTAGTTTGGGGTTTGTGTAAAGCCAGTGTTCCTTATCAATCCAACCAAAGTTGCTTGAGCAAGTCCACTAGTTAAATTTTCTCCTTCTTCACTAGGCACATACAGAATATATGATTAATTTTATGGGTACTAGTAGGTGCTCATTTTTCTTATAAGAGAGTCAATTTCTCAGGGACCATTTAACTGCCTGTATTCTTTCATTACATTTGTGTGATACTGACATTTTTTTCTAATGCTCAGATATTAGGGAGGTTCTTAGTAGGTGACACCATGTTCTTTTAAACAAAGAATATAAATATTTGAGACTTTTAAAATCCATCTTTGACTCATTATTTAGTGAACATTGACACAGGATGGCACTAAACTGTAAGCTTTACAGTGGCAGAGAAGTTGTGTCCCCATCTCACGGTGTAGGGACCAACATGTTGGTCCCAGGAAACACTTGTGGGGTTAAAGAATGATCATGGGAGTCCTATGCCTTTAAGACCTGATACCTCTTTATTTCCAAAGTTGATTCTGTCAGCTTGGCTGGATGGATAGGCTTCTATTTGCTTGTTCGTTGTTGTTCCATATGTGTCCTTGACATTGCATTTCTATCCAGAAGGCACCTGGCCAGTAAGTAGCAAGGTATGAATCTTCAGTTAAGGGTGCAAATTAACTGCTCCCCTAAATTAGAACCAGCAGAGAGGTGCTATATTTCCTTTGAAGTAGCACATCCCTTTGAGAAAAGAATATCAGGAGACTGATAATTTGTCTTAAGTGTAAGTGTCCCTGGTGGAACCTAGTTTAAAATACTGGACCCTCAATTTTCAGTATAAATACTTAGACTGGAGTCAGTGCCTGGAGCCAAGTTATCTTGGTAGTTATTGCTGAAGTGATCCCTGAGGAAACCAAAGTCCAGACTATGTGGGGTGGTATAAAGGATGATGTCAACACCTTGAATTAAATCTTGAAAATATATGCATGTGCTCCACCTTAGAGAAAGTTCTGTTTAAACATACATGTAATATTACATTTTCTTAGCCATACAGGTAAAAATAAATAGTCAAAGATCACTCCCTTCTTGGACTAATGACATTTCAGGATATGGACATACTTCTAGCTGGTATTAATTCTGTTTTCTTTTCATACATGTGTGTAAAGTAACTGGCAGTGGATTTTTAAAATTTGTGTCAGTTTATTTGAGACAGGGTGACATACGGGGGTAAGGGATTATTATTTCTCAAAGACGGATAAACTTTTTTAAATTTTAAATTACAGAGAAATAAATTTCAATGTATGCAACCTTTTAGGTTTTAAAAATAAGATAGCATTTATGTAAAAAAACCATGGTGCACCATTAGTGATTTGTGTATGATATCTGGGAAGACATATGACGGTGAGTGTTTCTCTTGGCTCGAAGGTGGTATCAAAATAGTTCCAATGCCAAGAATAATTCTCAGAAATGTGAGCATTAGTCAATGCATTTAAAAACCTATATATGGTAAAATTCATTCAAGAGAGACATGAGTTTTATGAGTTATCTAAATTAAGTGTTAAAAAGACAAGCAGACTGAAATTTTACTCATTTTCTTTTGTTCTCTCTTTCTCTCATTTTCTTTTGTAATCCACCTGAAAGTTATTTAAAGCAATAACTTGGCCAGGTGTGGTGGCCTGTAATCCCAGTACTTTGGGAGGCCGAGGCAGGTGGAGTTCAAGACCAGCCTGGCCAATATGGTGAAACCCTGTCTCTACTAAAAATACAAAAATTAGCTGGGAGTGGTGGCATGCACCTGTAGTCCCAGCTACTCAGGAGGCTGAGGCAGAAGAATCATTTGTACCTGGGAGGCAGAGGTTACAGTGAGCCGAGATCACGCCATTGCACTCCAGCCTGGGTGACAGAGCAGGACTCCGTATCAAAAAAAAAAAAAAGGGGGGGAATAACATCGCTTTCCATAAGACATTCTCTCATAGAAACATTCCTACTAAATCAACTATCCTGTTAGCTATGTTTAATTACCTAGGTTTTCTTATATTTTCTGTTTACAAGAAACAGAAAGATTCTTACAGAGAATCTGTAAGGCCCAGATTTACTGTTAAGGCTAAATGAGTGACAATTAATACATGTCCTTTACTTATCCATACTGGAAGATAATACGATGGGAAATGGGAGCTCTTTTTTCTTGTTGATATCCTATGGATGCTATGTTATTTACTGATGAAATATGGTCTTTCTCCAGCTATGAACATGGAACATTTACGAGTATTTGGAAAACTTGAGCGATTACATATGGTAATTGACAATATCTTTTTAGTTGTAACCCTCTCTTTCACTACCTAATTTATGACTTAGTTTGTGATTTTATCACTTAATTTCAGCACACATGAACCACGAATTCTAAGAACTGGAGTCCTTAGAGGGATGCATATGACTTAAATGTTCCCTATAATTGGCCAGAAAGAATATTTCATCAATGCATAGCAGAATGGATATTACTGCACAACCTGTAGGATGGAACCGCAAACATTCCCCCTTGCACAGGGTATGGGCTGGCTAGCTATGCTGCAGCATGACCCTAGCTACAGACCTGGAAGTGGGGTTTTGATGGGTTAACTGGGAGAGAATATTCAAGCCAAGATATCCCGAGAGGAAGAGCTATAGAGGTGAAACTGAGCCAAGCCCTGACGAGATCACTGGGAATCCAAATCCGGAAAGACCGCCTTCAAACACCAAATTAAAAAATAAAGAAGAAAGCCAGAGACAGTGGCATGAGTCTGTAGTCCCAGTTACTCAGGAGACTGAGGCAGGATGATTGCTTGAGCCCAGGAATTCAAGTCTAGCCTGGGCAACACAGCAAGACCTCATCTCTTTAAAAAAATTAAATTAAAATAAAGAATAAAGCCAAGAATCAGATTGCAACAAAGCATAAAAGAAGCAGATTGGGAACAAATAAGCAAGAGCTTAAGAAATTGCTCTAAAGAGCTTATTGGGAGGGGCAGTTGGAGCAAGAGCTAGCCCTCGTTCATAGTAAATGTGTAGTATGCAGGGTATCGGGTTGGAATAGAGCACTGTTTCTCAACTTTGGTTGCATATTATAATTATCTAGGGAACTTAATATATGCCCTAGTCTCACTTCTAGAGATTCTACTTTAATTGATCTTGGAAAGAATCTGGATATTAAGATTTGTGAAATTCGCCAGGTGATCCCACTGTGCAGCCAGGGTTGAGAAGCACGGCTGGCAAGGCTGGAAGGAAGCCACAGTGAAAGCATTAGCGATAGTAACAGAGGAACTAGGAAGGAAATACAAATACAAGTTTCAGCACAACTTGCCCCAAGAATTTTTCCTTGAGTAGCAAGCCGAGCTGGAAACCTTTGGTGGTGATTTTTACACACTTTCTGTATAACTCTCATGTAACGAAACTCATACAAAGATAGTAGTTGGGAAAAAGTTAAAGGTTTTAACCCATGAGCTGCTGCAGCAAGGTGATAATGTTTAATGGTGTTACATGGGAACTATCATGGCCTAATGATTTGGTTTGCTGGGAAAAATCTGTTTTCACTTGGGTGATTCTAAGAGAAGTTGCTCTTCTTGCTAAAGGGGTTAAAATGCTAGTGGAACACAATACATGTGGCATAGGATTTCCACTGCAGTACGGAATGCCAACTTGAAATTTTAATAAACAACAAATACTTTTTTAGCAGGTATCCCTTGCAATATTAAAGACATATTTAAATATTATTTGTTATTCATCAGAACTTCAAACTTAAATGAAGGTCCAGTTTTTGTTCTTTTGTTTGTTTTTGTTTGTATTTTCTTAAGTCTGGCATCCCAGTGTAGGAAAAATCCCTAGCCAGCAGAGTGAGAGACATTCAGAGATAAGCCTGAGAGGTGGATACACATTCATAGGAAGTGAAACTGCTTCCCAGGGCAATCATCAATAGGTGGCGGGTATTTTGCAGTCCATGTTCAAGAAATCCTATCTCAAAATAACAGTCGGTACAACAGCTCAGTATTTAAAATGATTTTTGAGTAAGTTATCAAGCCAATGAAGGGTGTCTACAGTTTGTTGTAAGACACCTGACATAAAAAAGTAAACACTTGGGGCAGAACTGAGGTGAGACAAAAATAAAACAAAACAAAACAAAACAAAAAAAACAGCCTGGGTCAACACACACACAGAAGAACCAGCAGAATCTGCAAAACTCAGTGAGAAGAAAAAGAAACAGGCACAAAAGAATAGGCAAAATGAATCTATGGTATCAAAAATGAGATCAGTGGTAGCTCCCACTATGGGGAACTGTTTGGTAAATGAGCATAAGAGAAATTTCTGGAGTGAATGAATTGTTCCATATTTTGATTGGGGTGTGGGTTACAAGAATGTGCACATTTGTTAAAACTCATTAAAATGTTCATTTAAGATCTGTGAATTTCACAACACATAAATTATGCTTCATTATAAAACAAATTTAAAAATTTGGAGGACCCTACAAGAGAGAATTGATGAATAGATTGAACTTAAATGTGGAAAACATTTCCAGTGAAGTGCCACCAGTCACCATCTCAGGCTTGTCCTAGTCTTCATTCACAGGGATAGCCATGGCAAAGACACTGTCATCAGATTTCAAGATGAAATTAAGCTGAGAGGAATGGCATGCACATTAGTAGTTCAAGATCCACAAAGATCTTGAAAATGAAGCAATGCGTTTAATTCTATCAGATGAAATTAGCTGGAAATAAATTTAAAGTCCCATATTTGAGGAGAGAAAGGGGGGATTTAATAAGTGTTCACAGGAATCCTTCAGAGTTGTAGTCTGGACCACGCTGTCACTTATAATCCACAGTGGGACATAATCATCACTGAAGTGCAATGTGGTCTCACACTGTGGTGTTTGAAGAGGCTCCCGAAAGAACACTCCCCCTCCCTGCTTCAGCTCCTTAGCAAATGCATAGGAGAGGAGCAAGCAGGTGCAAATACAGACAGCGTCTTCACTATGTCAAGCCTAGGTTATAAGATTGCCTTGGGTGTGTGGTAACAATAGGCTTCTATCCCTGAATTCCAAGATCTCACAGACTCACCCGCACAGTTTCTGAAAGTTCTGCAGAACCACAGGTGTCTCCTATGAGAACAGCACTGTTACTCTTAAGTGTAACATGACAGAGAGAGTGCTCTCTCTCTGCAGGCAGGCTGGTCTCATGAGGAGAGGAGGGGCTGAGTGAAGGTGCTCAGTTCTTTTTCCAAACTCACCAGTATGATAAGACATACCAGCACTCAGGTGGGCCATAGGAGAGGAAGCAGAAAGGGAAACCAAAAATGATATACCCACGAGTGTCGCTTGACTTTGGGGAAAATGTCAGGATGAGGGAGCGCTTGCATGATCAATGACAGGTTATCTATGAAAAGCAGTGAATATATGATATTCTAAATCGACACCGCAAGTACCTCCAGCAATCTTCTATAAAACAGCTTTCGAAAATACCTATTTAAAACTCTTAAATTTCTTAAAAAATTCTCATAATTATATAGACTTAGCCTTTAAATTGAAAAAAAAATATCAATAGTTGGACTATGGGGAATGAAAGTGAGGATTTTGAATGATAAAATTTTGAAGTAAATGCAATTATACTTAACTTGAATATTGATTTGAAATGCAGGATAGAGCGTAAAGAGGAAAAATACAATGCATTTGTTAAGGAAAGAAACATTACATTGTGAAGAATAGTATATTGTTAGTGAGATGACAGCTTCATAGAATCAGGTTTCAGACCAACAGGATGGTTGGTGGAAGAGCGGCATTGCTGGTCATCTTGGTAATGATGGAACTTTGACAGGCATATTTCATGTTAGTTACAGAATTACTTCTTCCTAGAAGACAGCCTTCTACCCCTTCAACAACCTAACTAGACACATATAGAGGATGACAGACAGTATGCCTGGAGCTGGAATACTGTACTGTAATAAGAAATAGGCTAACTGTTTTCAAAGATATTAATTAGACTGTAAGGTCAAGAAAAAAATAAAATCAACAAACACTAAAAAAATCACTAATATGGCTGGATATACAGATGTAAATTAAGATTTTACATACACACATGCATACACACACACATGCACACACACTCAGAAATAACAAAAAATTGATTACCTATGAAGTATATGGCACACAGTTGCTTTTTACTACATTATATTTTATCACACATTTGAGGAAGACTGAACAAAATGAGCACAGCTCTTATCATCAGACAACAATCTGTTTGAAAGAAAACTTACAATAAACTTATTTGTCTTTAAATTTTTATTTTCAGTTCAGTGGGTACATACACAGGTTTGTTACATAGGTAAACTCGTGTCATGGCTGTTTGTTGTACAGATTATTCTGTCACCCAGATATTAAGCCTAATACCCAATAGTTTTCCTGATTCTCTCCCTCCTCCTAACCTCCACCTTCCAAGAAGCCCCAATGTCTGTTGTTTCCCTCTTTATGTCCATGTGTTCTCATGATTTAGCTTCTGCTTATAAGTGAGAAAATGCAGTATTTGGTTTTCTGTTCCTGCATTAGTTTGTTAAGGATAATGGCCTTCAGCTCCATCCATATTCCTGCAAAGGACATGATCTCATTCTTTTTTATGGCTTCATAGCATTCTGTGGTGTATATGTACCACATTTTCTTTATCCAATCTACCATTGATGGGCATTTACTTTCATTCACTATTGTGAATAGTGCTGCAATGAACATATGTGTGCACGTGTCTTCATGGTAGAACAATTTCTATTCCCTTGGGTATATACCTAGTAATGGGATTGCTGGGCCTAATGGTAGCTGTGTTTTTAGTTCTTTGAGGAATTGCCAAACTCCTTTCCCCAATGGTTGAACTAATTTATACTACCACCAGCAGTGTATAAGCATTGCCTTTTCTCTGCAACTTCGCCAGCATGTTTTTTTTTTTTTTTTTGATTTTTTAATAATAGTCATTCTGACTGGTGTGAGATGATATCTCATTATGGTTTTGATATGCATTTTTCTCATAATCAGTGATGTAGAGCTTTTTTATATGCTTGTTGTCTGTGTGTATATCTTCTTTTGAAAAGTTTCTGTTCACGGCCTTTGCCCATTTTTAACGGGGTTGTTTGCCTTTTTTCCTTGTGAATTTGTTTAAGTTCCTCATAGATTCTGGATATTAGTCCTCTGTCAGATGCACAGTTTGCAAAAATTTTCTCCCATTCTGTAGGTTGCCTGTTTACTCTGTTGACAGATGCATTTGCAGTGCTGAAGCTCTTTAGTTTAATTAGATCCCATTTGTCAATTTTTGCTTTTGTTGCAATTGGTTTTGGAGTCCTTGTCATGAAATCTTTGCCTATTCCTATGTCCAGAATGATATTGCCTAGGTTGTCTTCCAGGGTTTTTATATAGACTCATTTATTGTAATAATCTTCTGAACCTAAAGAAGGTGATAGGAACATTTAACTAGAAGTAATATCTTTCATAAAACTTACTTTTTGTGTCTTTTCCCCTATCTCCTAAAAGTAATATTGAGCTTCTTCACAACAATGCTGTTTCGATTGAGTTTACTTTGGGAGGGGAAATAAATTCTAATTCTTTTATATTTTTCCTCATTAAAATTTTTGATTTAGCTGTCAAGGAGTAGGTTTTGACCAATGTGATCACGTGTACAACATAATTAGAAAATACTAAGCTACCCAAACTATACAAAGAAATCTGCGTTACCTACATGAGTTGTTCACATTAGCATTTACACAATTAAATTTTTTTTCCAAGTTATGCATGTTCTAACAATTCATAGCATGTAGAAAGAGTGGCATAAACCTACAGGTAAATTGTGCACTTAAGAAAATTGATAAGTATGAGAGAAAATTGGTGGTTTTGTATATTGATGAGAAGAATATTTGAAATAAATCCTCAATCACATCTTCAATCTGTGGTTTGTTTTGTTTTTTTTCTGTTTTTTGGTGAGGCCTGAGTTTGAGTTGTTTATGTATAATGTTATACTGCTTCAAAACAGAAGCAGCAAGGCAACAAATAGCTCAGGCTTTATAAAATGCCTGTAATTTTGCTTAATTTGTGCATATGTGATGAGTAAACGTTTTTCATATATCAGTCAAGAAAACTGGCATTAGAATCTATTAATTTTTGATAGATATTTTTATATAAATATCAGCCCCTTAATGTAAATGGGTGATTTTTAAAGATTAGTAAAGGGTGGAGGGGACTCCAGTGTTTTGGAATTCTCTTTAAGTTTTTAGGAAACAAACCTAATGTTATCTTATAATACTCATAGCCGTTAGACTTAAGAAAAAGTGAAAGAAAGTTTATCATGGATTTTCTGTTAATGTATTTTTAAGTCAAAATTTTAACTAACATTTTAAAACAGTATTACTTTCAACAAATGTCGCAGTTAAGTATTTTATAATAAATTGTGTGATAGTGTATTATGCAACTATTGAAATCTCTTTTAAATAATTCAAATAATAAGAAACTGCCTATGTTATGACTTTAAACCAGATTTTTGAATCTGTGCATTGTAGGATGTTTAGCAGCATCCTTGGCTTTTATCCATTAGACACTGAGAGCCACCCCCAGTCCGTAGGTATTACCAGTGTCCTCTTGGAACAAAATCACTCTTCATTGGGAACCATCCTTTACCTGGAAAAAAAAAAACGCATGGTTCTTTCTACTTATGATACACTTTTCAAGAAAAAAAAAACAATAAAAAAGAAAACTTTACAGATCTATTAGTGGTAAAATAAGAAAGTATAAAATTGTTTATATACTAAACTTTCTTCTGTTTTGGTTGTTAATTAATTCTATGATAAAATTATCTTAAAGAGCAAACAATATTCCAAATTTAACAATCTGAAATTTAAAAATTAATTTTTTTCTTTCAACGTATTGATCAACTACTTTTGTGCAGTAGAACCTAAAATATTACAGAAACCTGGAATAATTAAACTCATTTAACAAAGCTATGTTCTTCTTTTTTAAATGTTCAGACTGCCAATATCACCATCAAGCAACCCAAACATCACATCTCACTCACATGTTCGTATGAGGGGAACATGGTGGTGCATTTAAATGACATTATTTCTTCGTCCTTTTAAACCTGCAACTAGTTTTGCCCTCTGTGAGGTGCAGGAAAATGTATTTACTCAATCAGTTGGTAAATGCTTTTCCATATAGTTACTAGTTTTCTCTCTTCTTTAGTTGTGTTTCCAGAGTAAAGTTGTCTAATCTCCTAACTTCTTAAAAATAATTCATCAATCTCGACTTTTACTAGTTCAGATTTGCCTATGACCTCTATTGTATTAGTTCGATTTCTTTCTTTCTTTCTTTCTTTTCTTTTTCTTTCTATTTATTTATTTATTTATTTCCTTCCTTCCTTCTTTCCTTCCTTCCTTCCTTCCTTCCTCCCTCCCTCCCTCACTCCCTTCTTTCTTTCTATTTTTTTTTTTTTTTTTTGACAGAGTCTTGCTTGTTGGCCAGGCTAAAGTGCAGCGGTGAGATCTCTGCTCACTGTAATCTCTGCCTCCCAGGTTCAAGCAATTCTCTTGCCTCAGCCTCCCGAGTAGCTGGGATTACAAGTGCCCACCACCACACCCAGCTAATTTTCTTGTATTTTTAGTAGAGACTGGATTTAACCATGTTGGCCAGGCTGGTCTTAAACTCCTGACCTCATGATCTGCCCGCCTAAGCCTCCCAAAGTTCTGGGGACTACCGGGGTGAGCCACTGCACCCGGCCTAGTTCAGGTTTTAATTACACATTATGTAAGAATGAGGATTTTAATATATAATGGAAAAACGAGAGTAATTGCATCTTCAGTATAATAGCTAATAGTCTATCAGTTAGCCTTTGCTTTAATAAGGTAAACATGTATGTTTACATAAGCAGTTTTTGTCCTATTTTCTTCAATCATCTTTTTAAATTAATATTTCTTTTTCTGTAATTAAACATCTAATTATTTCCTGTGAGACTAATTTATACTTTTCTCATGCTTATCATGTTCTTTGACTCTGTTTTTTCTTAATCCCTAGAGATCATACCACAGTTAATTTTTTCCTATAATATTTTTGGAAGAAGTCCATTAATTATAAATATGGTTAAAAATGCTATATTTTTGAGTTCTCATTTTATTCTGCAGCCTTATATATCTTTTTCAAATTAAAAAGTTATAAATAATCAAAAGTTTATTATAAATGTTTAAGCATTTTAATTGTTTACAGTCATGTCATAAATTTGTTTATTTACTCAACAGACATTTACTGAGCACTGGCTATTCCAAGCAAAGAGGTACCGTAGTGGCTACACCGTAGTCGCAGATTTGAACGTTTGATTTTTCTCAATTTTGAAGAAAGGTTTCTTCTGGCCTGTGCCATCTGATGACCACACCCTTTTCTCATTAACTGGGATTAAGTACTGGGTTATTACAAGTTTTAACTAAGCCTAAAGTAAATCTTTATTCCACCTATAATATTTTCTACTTGCCTGAAACATAAGTTAGTTATCATCTAATATTCACTATTTATACTATTTTTTCTCATTATTATTTTCACACCAGCAATGAAATTGCTTAACCAACACACACATAATTCTAAGTCAGTTAGGCCCATGTTAACTAGGGAATTTGAGGGGAAACAAATTTTATTTTCCTCTTAATTTGCGTGGAAAGGAAAAAGAGTCATTAGTATTTGAGATATCTTAATAAGTTCACATGCCTGACCAAGATTGAAAAAAAAGAGAAATATTTTGTTGTTTGTTTGCAAACGTCTTTACAGTTGAAAGAAACCCTACACATATTTATTATATGCATCTTCTTATTAATTATATGATGTGTTACTATACATGCACTCTAAAAATCACAAATAAATTATTAGTTTGGTGCAAAGGCAACTGCGGTTTTTTGCCATTACTTTTAAATAGCCAAAACCGCAATTACTTTTGCACCAACCTGATAGAAAAGGTACATTTTTAAGAATATACATGGACATTTTATTTTTTACCTCACACTCCTATGATGGTTATATGGCCTCTAATTCCAGAGTGGATGGACTATGCATTTGGAAAGCCGCTGTAGATTGTTTTCTGCTTACATAAGGTGCTAGAACATTTTACTCAGCTGTGGAATCTCATAGAAATTACTGCAGAGGCCGGGCACGGTGGCTCACGCCTGTAATCCCAGCACTTTGGGAGGCCGAGGCAGGCAGATCATAAGGTCAGAAGATTGAGACCATCCTGACTAACACGGTGAAACCCCGTCTCTACTAAAAATACAAAAAATTAGCCGGGCGTGGTGACGGGCGTCTGTAGTCCCAGCTACTCGGGAGGCTGAGGCAGGAGAATGGTGTGAACCCAGGAGGCGGAGCTTGCAGTGAGCTGAGATCGCGCCACTGCACTCCAGCCTGGGTGACGACAGGGCGAGACTCCGTCTCAAAAAAAAAAAGAAAAAAAAAAAAAGAAATTATTGCAGAAGTCGGTGGTGGTGAAATTGCATTATGCATTAAAAAATAGTAGCCAAATAAATTTGTAAGAGAGGTAAATACACATACTTTATATTGAGACTTATATTAGAAGACACTCTGTTTAAAGATCAATGAGAAATCCCTCTTCATAAAATGGTTTGCTCCCAGCTCATGACATGTACAGACCTATTTGTTCTAAACCTCCAAGGAAGCAGCAGACACCTGGAAAAAAACATAAGCATGCATACATGGGTGCACACACACACACACACACGCACACACACACACCTCTAAGAGTTTTAATTAGAATCCAAGTCATCACTGCATAAGAGATATACTAATCCTTTGAGCAAGGTGTTAATTGTTAATCTCATTTTTCCTGTCTAGTAGCCTTGTATAACACTCTGTTTATAATAGGCTTCCTGTGGTAAAAGAATAGACTACTAAACCTCAATACATGTTTTCCAGTAATCATTTTAGTGGCCATGGGTCTCTATAATAGTGGCTAATCTCCATAACATCATCATTAGTGGATGAGGGTAGCTAAAATTATAGAGACCCTTTGCTCTAATTATAGACTCAGAATTGCAAATCCATTCTTTAATCAACTGTAAATGCATTGTATAGGGAATTGTAAGTTCTTTCCAGGGAGCAATATGCATTCAAGCTAGCAGACTAGAACAGAACAACGTGATGTGTTTGGGGAATAATAACTGAATACGCTCCTCATAGAGCCTGTGTTACATATGGCTACTTGCTGGAGGAGTTGTCGCCGTAAGTCATATGTTTCTAGTTCTTCTGTTTTCTAGCGTCATTACCACAGCTGGTATTAATATCCTACTTGTCCAGAATACTCTATATTTAGTGTTAAGTATGTTCATGAATGTCTGCTTTTTCACTGTTTGCTCATTTTCTGATATTTTTAAGGGCTGAATGAGAGAAACTGTGTTTCTCAAAACCAGAAGCCTATGAACTTAATACAATTCTACATACTTCGTTGTTTTAGAGGTGAATTTTCCATTTTCTTTCACTGCTAGTATACAAAGACGTAAAAACCCATCGGCTTCCATGATTTCACAAATATTTTAGCATTTAATATGGAAGGTGACAGACAAATTTTTAGACTTTTGCTTCATAGGCAGCAGCTTGATTTTAATAAAATGCTAGGCAATATATGGATATTGCAAAAATTTTTTGTTAACTGACTTGAGGCAATTGTAGCTAGAAATGGGCTTGTCTAGTGATGTTATCTTATTGTCTTATTAATGATAGGATAGGAAAATACACCTCTGCATATTTCCTCGTCAGAATGTAAGTAATGTTTCTAAGTCAAACTTTTCAGCAGAGGAAACAAATGCAAAACTCAAAAGCAGCAGTGCAAGTGTTGGGAGTCCCATCTACGAACTCTCAAGTCTTTACTTCATCTTCAGTCCTCAATATCTTTTTATATAAAAACAAACACCAAATAATCACGATCTTTTTCCCTCCTGAGATCTCAAGTCTCACCTGAAGGAAGCTAATAAAAAAACAGATATTATTTCTGTGTTAATATTGGCTAGATTGTTCAAATACCCAGATTTCTGGAGGTCATTATTTTCCCTTAACTAAGTTCCTTACCTTCTTTCACTCTTCCCAAACCACCTTCCACCTTTGAAATTAAAATAAAGATATCATCTCATTGCCGTCTCTCTAATCTCAACCTGCTCTTGCATTATAATTATTATCCCCCATATATTTTGGAGGTAAACTATGTTTTATGAGTAATTATATAATCTTCACAGCTGAGAAGTTTTAAAAAATCACTTATTAAATAAGTTACTCATCATATATTAATTAAAAAATCCAACTAAGTGTTGTGTATTTTGAATTTAAATGATTATTTATCTTCTGTGTTGTAACAGTTTTTGTTTGTAAGCTTTTATGTTGAGATGTTTAGGTCTTTGATTGAAATACATAATTAGAAATAAAAAGTCTCCATTTTCCAGGCAAATCCAGTACAACAAAGAATAATGGCACTCAATATTAATAAAAATTTCTGTTTAGCTTTTAGTGTTATAGTAGAATAATATCCTGCCAATTTCCCGGAAAACTGGGGGGTTCATTTATTACCATGACGTTTTACTCTTTGCTTTAATATTACTATGCTTTCAACAACAATTTTCCTGTATTTGAATTATTACTGAAAGCTACAAAGGTTAACATTAAATATATTAACTTTTTAATGTTATTCGGCTTTTTCAGCCATTAGTCTTCCTTAGACGTCTGTCATTATTTACATAATTATTTTGTCAATCTAGCCACAGCTTCTTACTTTCAGAGTGTAATACAATGAGTGTCCATATTTCATTCTGTTCAAGAAAGGCAAAGGGCTAGATGAATGGCATAAATGGTGTCCATTCATAAGGCTGGCCTAAAACAGATCTTTAGCTTGGTGGGAATTTTACTTCAAATCTACAGGACAGCATGTGAGGCTAAAAGCAGAGAGACTTAAGGCGGCAGGTAGTGAACACACAATTGTAGTCATTTGGTTTTTGGAAAACCTACCTCATGGTAACTATAAGATTTTTATTTTTAAGTGAACCCAGACCTCGTAAAACAAGCAATGATTCTTCCAAACACTGGTGCACCACAGTTTTAATCTGAATATTTCAGACTTATGCAAACATTTCCTTTTGCCCTTAGCTTTAATCATTACTAGCTTGGATCTTCCTATGTGGTTCTTGTTCACTTTTTCTTAATAAATATACCTGATTGTATTGAGCTTTAGCAAGGTGGCTGATATCCAGTTGGTGCCTTCTTGACATCATTAAATCACTTACTGTGTTTTTGTTTATTATCTGCTGAGATGTATGTGTTTCTTGTGCACAGCCAAAGGGCCACTATGACAATGCCCCGTGTTATCTCATCCTCCCAAAGCAACAGTTTTGAAAAGGCAGGTTTAGAGAGGATTTTTGAAGCTTAGGTTCACTGTTTCATTTCTCATAGCAGCACCACTGTAACAATGGAGTCTGTTTATGTTTCGGACCCCAATGCCAATAGAAACTACGAAATCATGATAGAGTGTCTAATCCCTGCCCAATTTCTAGTCTAAAATTTCCAATCTCAGATTCTTAAATGAAATCTGACAAAAGTATGAACAAACATACAGGATTTTATGTTTTTCTTTTCATACAGTTTTAACATGTTAATTTTCTTATTTTTACTCACCTTAGCAGAAGAATGCAACTTTGAAAAACAGTAAAATCACTCAGGGGGAAAGAAAAGGTTCTCTTTAAGCCAGAATTCCAATCACTCTGTGATTTCTGTCACTACTCACATCTGCTGATCATTCTTCTCTGAAAGACTTTTGTCCTGAATATTTGTTTTAGAGAGATATTTTCTGTAACTCATTTTTAAGTTGGTAATGTTTATATCTACCAAACTAAGGAGGCTAGACTTTTTTTTTTTAATCCAGGAAGAAATGCTATTCATTTAAAATGTTATTCTTTCACAATTAAGAAGTATGCCCCTTACATGAAATAGAGGAAGAGTGTAAGTTGATTCATTGCTTGTATTGCTTGTCATTACTATTCCATTACTGCTCTATCTTTTACATTAAATCTGGAGAATAATATTTACTTTAAAGTGAAACTCAGGAGGATTGATTGCAAAGATCTTTTCTAACACATGGCTAAATTTCACATCCCTTCATCTCCTATCCATTTGGCCTCAACAATCCTTGTTTTACAACTTTTCCTTTAAGACCCTGTCTCTGGCCCCCACTTATCTGACTATCTAACCTCCTCCTCAAATTTATTCATGATCCTTCATTCACTTCTTTGAACTCATTCCAACTGCTTCTCATGTCTCATGAACTAATTAGAAAAATCAAAGTTTCTTTGGTAAGAGAAGGATAAAGAATAGTATGTCCTAAATGCAAGTTACCCTTAATACAAATATTACCAACTTTAAAATCAACACTTCCAGTGCTCTCTAAAGTGTGCATCTGCGTATACGATCTTATGGAATCCTAGTAATCACTCTATGGGATATTTAGCAGCATTAGAGATTGTCCATTTTTCTCCCCAGGCCATTCTCTGTTGTGTGCCCTGCCAGAAGAGGCTCTGTCTTCACCAGGCTTCCTTGCAGCGGGCTTCCTGGGCTTGGTCTCCAGTGGGCACCAGGAGGAGATGTGGGATGGGTTGGGAGAGATTAGGGCAATGTCTCTAGGAGCGGTTGCTCCATTCTCTAGCCAGCGCTCCCTCCACGTCATCTATCCTACATAGCCCTAGGGCTCAGTGGGCTTTGCTAACACTATTCCCACTGCTTTTCCATTCAGTCCTGGGGTTGGTAACAACATCCTACTGTTAATAGTCTCAGAGTGTCTGTCTATTTTTCCAACCTGCCCATACCTTTATAAGTAATTCTTTTATTAGCATTTTCATTTGAACCATCTCGGGTGACTTCTACTTCCTGCTTGTACCGTGACTGAGAAAATTGGGCACATTTTATTAGCCATGAATTTTCGCTGATGGGAAAATTGAAGCACAGAGAAGTAAGTGATTTAAGTCACACTGGGAGTCCAGGATGGAACAAGACCTAGAAGCCAAGTTCCTTTGTGCCTAAAGTAACCTGTACTACTCACCATACTCTTTAGAATGCCGAATGATGACCTCATTCAAATATGTAGCAACATCATTTCATCTTGTTCACTGAAGTGTCTCAAGGTCCTAGAACAGTAAAAGTCCTCTATGGTTGGGTCACTCAATATACACACAACTTCCTTTAGCTTGCCTCCATGTACCATTGATAAGAGAAAAGCAAAATCACATATTTGACCTAGTTTCTGTTGATGCATCTGGATGAGATTTGGGCATGGACATGAGGATTGTGGAGCTGTGGACACACATAGAAAGAGGGTGTTTTTATCTAGAGTGTGGGCAAGTATCTGTTTTTTCTGCAGCTCCATCCCCAGACATTGAAGATGAGCAGCTCATAACAACAGTGGCCTTTCAGCAGGGGCACCTTCCTAGTACAATTGAGGCTCTGTCCAGTCTCCATTTCTGTGATTATATCCAAGTAAATTTTCCTGACCCTTCTAGAGGCTTCGTGAAGCATCTAGTTTTTTACTAACTGTCTCTAAGCATGAATTAGTGAGAAAACTAGATATTCTGTTTTCTGCAGATAACATTAGTCAGTGTCTTCCAGATAAAATGGTAGTTATGCTTTTCTTTTAGCTGTTTAAAGTTACTCAATCTAAAAATGAAAACCTTTTTCCCCTATTTTCTATGCCTTCTTTTTCTTTCTTGTTGCAGTACCAAATGATATGGTTTGGCTCTGTCCCCAACCAAATCTCATCATGAACTGTAGTTTCTATAATCCCTACATGTTGTGGGAGGAACCTGGTGGGAGGTTAATCATGGTGACAGTTACCCTCACGCTGTTCTCATGACAGTGACTGAGTTGTCATGAGATCTGATGGTTTTATAAAGGGCTTTCCCCCCTTTTGCACGGCACCTCTCCTTGCTGCCATCATATGAAGAAGGAAGTGTTTGCTCCCCGTTCTGCCATGACTGTAAGCTTCCTGAGGCCTCGCCAGTCACGCTGAACTGTGAGTCATTTAAACCTCTTTCCTTTATAAATTACCCAGTCTTGGGTATGCCTTTATTAACAGTGTGAGAATGGACTAATACACAAGGTTTTATGTATCTATTCCTTAAAGAGACCCTTTGTTAATGATCAAGTCCAAGATTCGTCTCCTTCCTGTCAAACATAATTCACCATCATTTGCTCCTTTACTCCTTCCCCTCATGAAGTCAAATAGGTACAAAGCAGAAGGTCTTTTCCTGAGGTTTCTTTTTTACTAGGGGTTACTATAAGAGCTGGTTTTCAGGCAGGAATGCTATATAAAGAAATAGGAATTTTTTGGAAAATTTTGTCCCTCTGCATTTTTACTGCAGAGAATAACATCTGATATAACTAGATATTGTAGGCTTTTACCTCTTTCCCTCTACATGCACCTCTGCCTATTTTCTTATAACTTGAGCTAATAGAGCTCAGAGGAGTCTTAAATAAAGGAATAAAAATAGCAAAATATTTTGGAATTCATATATATAAATATATGTACATATACACACATATATAAAATTTAAAAGCATATCTTGTTTCTCAAAGGAACCTAGGAAATAGAAATAGGCTTATCCAAGATCCACTAAGTAGCTGGAGAACCTGAGAGTCTTGTGAGGTCTAAAGACTGACGTTGTACATTGACAACCCCAAACATTAAAGATCTTGTCTTAAAGATGTCCTTGGAAGGCATAGGAATTTTGGAATGTGATTTTATAATGTCTTACACTTTTTCTACTGTGTTCATTAGCCCTCATAATTATTTTGATTTTTATTTCCAAATAAAGTCATAAGTAAAAATGAACAGTGTGACAATTTTGAAAGGGAAAGTAGTACACACACTCAATTGTAATGCATACCTGGATGTGTACTTTTGATGTACCTGAAGGACAGGAAGCTTTATCTTTTTTCTCGCTTTACTGTTAGAGAAAAAAAATTGTGTTGTCTGTTTGTAGATGCATTTCATGGCTCTTAGTCCCAGCTGGTGGTGCCCCTCCTTTGACCCAAGAGTGTACAAGACCAATAGGTTCATACGCCCACTGCACAGTAACAGACGCACTACACTGAGACAGCAGAGTTTGCAGCAGAGAAAGAGTTTAATGATCACATGGCACAAGTGAGAAGACAAGAGTGTAACTGCCCAATCAGTTCTCCTTGCCCACTGCCTAGATAGAATCAGTTTATCAAGACTGGGGAATTGCAGTAGAGGAAGAGTTTAATTTATGCAGAGCCAGCTGTACAGTTGACCAGAGTTTTATTATTACAGAGATTAGTCTCCGAAAATCCAGGGATTGGGGTTTCTAAGGATAATTTCATGGGTCAGGAGTTGGAAGGTGAAGAGTGCTGATTGCTGATTGGTTGGGTTGGAGATGAAATTATAGGGAGTTAAGCTGTTTTCTTGGCCTGAGACAGTTCCTGAGTGGGGGCTACAAGCTCAGATGATCCAGTTTATCAATCTGGGTGGCATCAGCTGGTGCATTGGAATGCAGGGCCTGTGAAATATCTCAAGCACTGACCCCAAGTTTTACAACAGAGACTCCCAAACCATAATTTCTAACCTTATGGCTAATTTGTTAGTCTTGCAAAGGCAGTCTAGTCCTCAGGAAAGAAGGAGATTTGTTTTGGGAAAGAGCTGTTATCTTCTTTGTTTCAAAGTCATACTATAAACTAAGTTTCTCCTAAGGTTAGTTCGGCCTGTGCCCAGGAATGAACAAGGACAGCTTGGAGGTTAGAAGCAAGATGGAATTCATTAGGTCAGATCTTTTTCACTGTAACAATTTTCTGTTATAATTTTTGCAAAGGTGGTTTCAGGAGGAGACTCTGAACTCCATTTCCCGAGGAGTTCCAGGCTGGGGTCTTTTAGGGGATCATAGTGGTCAAGGGACTGGAGAATTGGGGTTGTTGATTGATGGGGTTAATTGGAATGAAATCATTAGGATGTGGAAATTGCATTCTTTGGTGAATCAGCTTTTCGTGGGGTCCCTCAGACCTGCTGAGTCAGTGGGACCCTGCAGAACAGCTGATGTGGTAGATTCCAATTGTCCAATCTCCCTTGACTTTATGATCCCCTTAAAGACCCCAGCCTGGGCCAGGCACAGTGGCTCACACCTGTAATCCCAGCACTTTGGAAGGCCGAAGTGGGTGGATCACCTGAGACTGGGAGTTCAAGACCAGCCTGGCCAACATAGTGAAACTCCGTCTCTGCTAAAAATGCAAAAATTAGCCAGGCATGGTGGTGTGCACCTGTAATCCCAGCTGTTTGGGAGGCTGAGGCAGGAGACTCGCTTGAACCCAAGAGGTGGAGGTTGCAGTGAGCCAAGATTGTGCCAGCCTGGGAGACAGAGCAAGACCCTATCTTAAAAAAAAAAAAAAAAAAAAAAAAAAAAATCCAGCCTGGAACTCCTTGGGAAGACGGATTTGAGGGTCTCCTCCTGAAACCACCTTTGCAAAAACCATAGATTTCTGAGTTACCACCCAGCCTCCAGTCAGTGCTGAAATGGCACAAAAGCTTTCCATCCCATCACTATTCTCAATTTAAAAAAGTTGTTAAAGCCACTGATCTTACAAGACCTACCTAAAACCAGTTATGCTTTTAACATTTTGTTTTCATTCATACATTCATTTATTTCAGACATTTGTTTTGTGATATCTACAAGATGTGAGGCTCTTGCTTAGTGCTGGAGATACAAAGGTGAACAAGAAACGTGTTGCTGGGAAAAGATACTGCTAGCCAAAGATGATGGACTCCATGGATTACAAGTGACTTGCTATGAAAACAATGACAAGAGAGACCTATGGAGCAGGCTTGGGAAAAATAATTGGGGAAATGATTTGCTTTATTCTTACATCCCTCAGTAAAGGAGAGAGTTCTACACCTCAAATGAGGACTATACCATCAAATGGCATTGGTTTAAAGCACTAAAGCACTCTTTTGAAGAACAATTACCCACCAGTATACATTTTAGAAACACCCTAAGCCATATATTCTTTGAAAAAGAGGACCAAACTTTTTTTTTTTAATAATTATATTTAAAAGCGAAAATGCTTAAAAGACTTTGTTTTTTTGATACAGGGTCTCACTCTGTCACCCACGCTGGAGTGCAGTGGCATGATCTCAGCTCCCTGCAACCTCTGCCTCCTGGGTTCAAGCAATTCTCCTTTCCTCAGGCTCCTGAGTAGTTGGGATTACAGGCGCCCACCACCATGCCCGGCTGTTTTTTGTATTTTCAGTAGAGATCGGGTTTTGCCATGTTGGCTAGGCTGGTTTCGAACTCCTGGCCTCAAGCCATCCACCCACCTTGGCCTTCCTAAGTGCTGGAATTACAGCCATGAGCCACTGCACCCAGCCTTAAAAGACTTTAAAAAAAGATATTCTTGTAACCACCCAATGGATCTATCTTGCCTAGATACAGACAATTTATCAAAAAAGAGGAATTATGATAGAGAAAGTGTTTAATACACGGTACAGCCGGCTGAACGGGAGAGTGGAGTTTTATTATGAGTCAAATCAGTTTTATTGTGACTCCAAAAATTCAGAGGCTGCAGTGTTTCAAGGATAGTTTGGTGGGAAGAGGAATGCTTATTGGCTGAAGATGCGATCATAGGGGTGTGCCAAGTGGCCCTCCTGCACTGAGCCCGCTTCTGAGTGGGGGCCACAGAGGAATCGCTGGTCTGGGTAGGGCCATTCGGTTGTCAGAAATACAAAAGCCAGAAAAGACATCTCAAAACGCCAATCTCAGTTTCTATATTAGTGATGTTATTTAATTGGGGAAATTGCAAATCTTTATGACCTCCGGAATAATGGCTGGCAATCGTTTACACTCACATCTTAGCAGAAGTCAGGCCCCTCTCATCTTCCTAACCTGGTAGATTTTCATTAGTTTTACAAAGGTGGTTTAGTTTTAGCAAGGACTATTATCATTTAAATTATAAACTGATTTTCTCTCAAAGTTAGCTTGGCCCATGCCGAGGAATGACCAAGGGCAGTTTGAAGGTTAAAGGCAAAACGTTGGTTAGATCAGATCATTTTCACTGTCATAATTTTCTCCCTGTTATGATTTTTGCAAAGGCAGTTTCATCTTAGGATAAAACACTTATCCTCTTTGTAAACTAATGAATGTGGCTTTCGCCTTCATGTATGAGCATAGATAATATGACTGTCTTATAAATGGTAATGTGTTTTTTATATGGATTTTGTGCATTTTAGTCAATTAAGAGTTTTGGAAAGATGTACAGAGAACTCCATATTTGCCATATTATCAGCATTCTCATTACTGCAAACACTTTTGACTGTGAAATAGTTAAAATTCATTTTGTCAATGTACTGAATTTAATAAACAAATATAATTTTGTGATGTATTTCTGACAGTAGGATATAAGATTTGATTCATTGATTTGTTATGATCATGTAAAGCCAAATACCTATGGAAAATTTACAGTAATATTTATCAATTAAACATATTTCCTTATGATTCAGATTTTGAATTTAAGTTTTATGTTCTCTTTAGTTCTTTTGCCTTTAACTTATTTTTAAACACTCATTACTCCTGTAGTTATATAAATGTAGACCTTATGATGTTAGATGTACACGTGTGTGGAAAATCAGATAGATGGGGCATATTTGCAATCAAACGTCTGTTGCCTTTCTCAGGATGCAGTAGTAAGTTCTGCCCCAATGACACTTGTTTTTCAGTCTCTTGGAAAGCCTGGAAAAAAAGACTTTCCTTAACAGAGTATTGTGTCTTCATCTTAATCTTCACCTTAATGGTACAGCAGCCCCACTTATTTGCCTTGTACTTTAAGCATACCTTTCAATTCTAGACAATAGATTATCTACTTCACTACAGAGAGATTTTAGAAAAAGCAGGAGTGATTTG